>NC_091169.1:33251843-33356843 GCF_040958095.1 Procambarus clarkii
CTTAGAGGTTTCATTGCAAAACTTCTTCAGGAGTGCTTTAATAGTCTGATGACTACGCTCAAGAGAACCCTGTGAAGCAGGACGATAGGGGCTGGACAATACCTGTGTGATGTTGAACTCTTCCAGTGTCCTCTTGAAGAGATCACTGGTGACGTTGGTGCCACAGTCGCTCTGAACCTCCCTTGGAAATCCATACTGGGTGAAGATCTTCAATAAGTGTTTCACCATCGTAGCAGCCGTAATGTTCTTTACTGAAACTGCTAGGGGGAATCTGGTGGTAGGACACAGGATGGTTAGTATATAGGCGTTACCAGAACTGGTCCGAGGTAAAGGACCAACACAGTCTATAATAAGTCTGGAAAGGTTCCGCAGGCACCTGTATGGGTGTCAGTGGTGCTCTGGGGATAGAGATGTTCGGTTTCCCTGCCATCTGACATGTATGACATTGTTTGACGTACTGTTTGACGCTATTTACCATACCTGGCCAGTAGTAGTCTTGACGGATTCCGTGGTAGGTCTTGTTAAATCCGTAGTGCGAGAGTGCTCCGTGGGCCAGGTGTAGAATAGTGGGCCGCAGGCTGGCAGGAATCACTAGTTGTTCGACGTTGGCCCAATCGTCCTCCTCCTTCAGTTTACTGGGTCTGTATCTGCGGCAGAGCAACTCGTTCTCTAGGAAGAACCCAGGAATACTGTCAGGTTGAGTCTCAGCCTGGAAAAATAATGGTGTCAGGGTAAGATCTTCCCTCTGTAACTTACGGAACTCCAACTTGGTCAGATTCGGGGGTAGTTTCTGAGGGTCTTGAGGGACAGCGGTAGCAGTAGAGTCAGCTGGCTGTGGTCGTGCAGCTTGTGCACGGGTGGTCACTAAAACCGGAGGAGAAACTTCATCACTCTTGAACCTTTGCTGGAACATACTCAAAGATGGGATTATCCATTACAGAGGTACACACCTGGGGTTTGTCCATGACGATCAGATTGATCGGTTGCAGATCTTCTGCCAAGTCGTTGCCCAGGAGAAGTTGCACTCTAGGCATGGAAAAAGGCTTTTCCCTGATGGCGACTTGGACTTCACCGGTCACGAAGGGCCAATCCAGGTGGACTCTGGCGAGTGGATAAGGAGTGGTAGCAGTGAGGTCAGTGATGAAGACGGTTTCCCCGGTGTAGGCGATATTGGGCACAGCCGATTTCAAAAGGATTGATTGAAGAGCCGCAGTGTCCCTCAAGATCTTCAGTTTGAAACGTCCCTCCGGATCTGAACCGTTGGTAGAGACAGTTCCAGGATACAGGTGTTTACTGAAGAGAGAAAGATCATTAACATGAACACCAACATTCATCACAGGCTTACCGGACTTAGGAGGAGTCTGTTTGGGTTTAGTAGATTCAGTATTACCTTTGTATTGAGACTTACCACATTTATCTATGGTATGTCCATAGAGTCTACAATACTTACTGTACAACTGCGAGCCAGCTTGATCGGTACTCACTTTCTCGTAACTGTACCAAGACTTCTTACTGGAAGGCGGTTCTGGTGTCAGCCGGTGGATGAGGCTGTAAGTGTCAGCCGACTTAGCACACTTTAGGTAGTCGGTGTCTTCTTTATCTGCTAAATATAAACGGACAGGAGGAGGCACACGCCTCAAGAATTCTTCAACTAGCATGAGGTTGACGAGTTCTGCAAAGGTAGAGACATGTGCTGCTTCCAGCCATTTCATAAAATATCTCCTTTTGGTATTAGCAAATTCTAGAAAGGTAGTGGTACTTGCCTTTAGGTGGTCACGGAATTTTCTTCGGTAGCTTTCGGTGGAGAGAAGGTAGGCGTCCAACACTGCTTGCTTCAGAGTCTGGTAGTCATTCTCAGACGCCAAAGTACCGAGTGTAACTGCAGCTCTACCTGTGAGATGTACTCTGAGAAGGGTAGCCCATTGGTCGGTAGGCCAACTAAGTTGATTAGCAAGGGTCTCAAAGGTGGTAAAAAATACGTCGACTTCTGTCTCTACGAATGGTGGCATTAACTTACTTGCATGCGAGATATTGAAACTTACTGGAAGACTGGCGGTAGCTTGCTGGCGTTGAGTGAGGTGCGTAGTTTCCAACGCGAATTCTTGTTGACGACATTCCATAGCCAGAGCTGCTTGTCATACTCGCGTTGTATCTCCAGGTGACGATGTTTTGCTTCAAGCTGTACTTTTTCCCGCTCACGGAGTATTGCAATCTCACGTTCTTCTTGTTCTTTCCTCAAGGCAGCTTCTCGTTCCTTGAGGGCGATTTCTCGTTCCTTTATCTGTAGGGCTTTTGCCAGGGTCGCTTCTCGGTCCTTTTCTTCCTTTCGTATGGCAGCTGCTTCCCTTTGCTGCTCTCGTTCGATCTTGGCAAGTTCTAGTTTGAGTTTCATAGCTGATAAATCAGTTTTATCTGCAATAGAGTAAGTTTCGTGAGTTTCAGAGTCAATCTTACCTTCCTCTAAGAGATAGTCCAGTAACAGGTTATGCAGTTCATTTTTGTTGGCTCCATGGGGAACATCTAGTAGATACTCATGTGCAAGAGTTTGTTATTCAGTCCTCTTGGCACGACTAAAGTTCCCCATTTCACCTGCTGGATCTGCACGGAAAGCTTGGAGACGAAACATGGTGAAATTAGCAATTAAATGTACAACGAATATACTGTTGTGATATGGTGAATGTCAGAAACAGGACAACGTGGCAACTGGTACCTATCCTGTGGAATCTAACAATTAATGTTAATTTCAAGATGGTTATCTTGAGGATATCTTTAGACGATTTCGGGGTTTTTAGTGTCCCCGCGGCCCAGTCCTCGACCAGGCCTCCACCCCCAGGAAGCAGCCCGTGACAGCTGACTAACACCCAGGTACCTATTTTACTGCTAGGTAACAGGGGCATAGGATGAAAGAAACTCTGCCCATTGTTTCTCGCTGGCGCCCGGGATCACAAGTCCAGCGTGCTGTCCGCTCGGCCGACCGGCTCCCTCCCTGGTAAATGATTAATAAATCAAGATCGCAGGAAATCTTGTACCCGGTACTCAATTTAAGAGGATAAGGGCAAGAAAATCCTACTAAGTAAGCGAAAGTGAGTTTCTAAAACAAATGAAACATTTAATTGCCTCAAAAAGTGAATTAGGTTGTCCATGAATGTAGGCATACTTTGCCGAGTCTATAGGACATAAGCAAGTTTTTCCTACTGAAATGACATATGATACTTACAGAATTAGCGAACTTTTGTGTTCTGAAAAAAGAAAGCCAATTCCCTACCTAGGTAAATATCATCATCTCTGACCGACGTGTAGGGGTGCGAGGTGTCAACTGGTGACGAGAACTGCTGCCGAGGTCCCAATTCAGCAACTAAAGTTCGTGCTAGAGGAACTATGGCCCTCTTTATCCTCCTACAGTCGGATTGCAGAAGATTAGGTGCTCTTGACCCAGGGACAGACCACAGTACCAGGGTACCAATATGATGATCTGCCGAAAATATGAGAAATATCCTAGGGACAAAAGATGGTAAACACGAGTAATAACACGGAGGGAGAGATGACCAATTAAGAGAATGACTGCGGCCGACAGTCACCACGTAATCCAAAGTTGTCTCACACTCACCATATGCTACTCTCGGAATGCACAATACACACAGCACCATATGAAAATAAAATTGAATATTGAAAATAGTGAAAAGCAACTGTACCAAAGCCAAGTACGCTTACCACAAATTTACGGTCTGGTACTAGTACCTGAGTGAAGCTCCTTGGACAGGCCCCCATGAAATGTGACGGTAAAGTGTTGGAGTGTTGATGTTCGGCAGTCCTCCAATGGCAGGTGGCAATGCCTTGTCACAATTACAGAAAAAAAAAGAGACTACTTGCCTGTTTGTCTGTATTAAGGTAATGGGAAGACACACAAAACACAAACAATGAAATTTTAATTACTTTAGAAAACAAGATATGAACAAAGACAATCCCTTGGCTTACGTAAAATTCAAAACAAGTCAACAAACAAAACAACATGAATAATTAATGAATGTGAAATTTACTCTAAAACAAAATAAAGTGCAGGACAATAAATAATCAGGTGCTGATAATACTGGCTTGAGCTGCCACCTCCCTTAGTACACGACAGCCAGGGCTTAGTCTACCAGAGAGAGATGTCAACTTCTATGAGCACAGAGATATTCTGAGGAGTACGGCGTGAGCTGGCCCAGACGTCGACTCAGGTAGAGGGCGTGAGTGCAGGTGCAGGTGTTGTCGGCGATACACCAGCCAATCAGGAGCAGGCAGGCGGAGAATGGGTAGTTTGCTCGTTGACAACGGGCGGAGCCAGCGTGTCGGGTGGTGCAAGGTACGCTTTGCTTCCTGGGCAAAACGTTTTGTGATACTGGTGGACGTATCTTCCATATAGTATCTTGTACTTGTAGAATGACGTAAATGATATGGGGAAGAGCAGGCTCAATCTCTCTTGAAAGAGATTATCATCACAATATATATATATATATATATATATATATATATATATATATATATATATATATATATATATATATATATATATATATATAAGCCTATACTTGCATAAACCACAAGTGAAGATAAACAATCTTTGGACAACACCCACCAGTGGGACTCGAACCCAGAAAGCACAACTACCTTCCAGTAGCTGGCATAACTAGTATGCTTTAACCCACTACGCCATCAGACCTTACAAAAGAAGTAGATAGTTCGAGATATATATCTCAAACATCTCTACCTCCCGAAGGCACCAGATGAGTGAGGGGTCAGTCTGCATTTTTCGTCAAGCCACTGTCAATGTGAGAGAACTCGTGTCCAGCTTATAAGCCTATACTTGCATAAACCACAAGTGAAGATAAACAATCTTTGGACAACACCCACCAGTGGGACTCGAACCCAGAAAGCACAACTACCTTCCAGTAGCTGGCATAACTAGTATGCTTTAACCCACTACGCCATCAGACCTTACAAAAGAAGTAGATAGTTCGAGATATATATCTCAAACATCTCTACCTCCCGAAGGCACCAGATGAGTGAGGGGTCAGTCTGCATTTTTCGTCAAGCCACTGTCAATGTGAGAGAACTCGTGTCCAGCTTATAAGCCTATACTTGCATAAACCACAAGTGAAGATAAACAATCTTTGGACAACACCCACCAGTGGGACTCGAACCCAGAAAGCACAACTACCTTCCAGTAGCTGGCATAACTAGTATGCTTTAACCCACTACGCCATCAGACCTTACAAAAGAAGTAGATAGTTCGAGATATATATCTCAAACATCTCTACCTCCCGAAGGCACCAGATGAGTGAGGGGTCAGTCTGCATTTTTCGTCAAGCCACTGTCAATGTGAGAGAACTCGTGTCCAGCTTATAAGCCTATACTTGCATAAACCACAAGTGAAGATAAACAATCTTTGGACAACACCCACCAGTGGGACTCGAACCCAGAAAGCACAACTACCTTCCAGTAGCTGGCATAACTAGTATGCTTTAACCCACTACGCCATCAGACCTTACAAAAGAAGTAGATAGTTCGAGATATATATCTCAAACATCTCTACCTCCCGAAGGCACCAGATGAGTGAGGGGTCAGTCTGCATTTTTCGTCAAGCCACTGTCAATGTGAGAGAACTCGTGTCCAGCTTATAAGCCTATACTTGCATAAACCACAAGTGAAGATAAACAATCTTTGGACAACACCCACCAGTGGGACTCGAACCCAGAAAGCACAACTACCTTCCAGTAGCTGGCATAACTAGTATGCTTTAACCCACTACGCCATCAGACCTTACAAAAGAAGTAGATAGTTCTGATGGCGTAGTGGGTTAAAGCATACTAGTTATGCCAGCTACTGGAAGGTAGTTGTGCTTTCTGGGTTCGAGTCCCACTGGTGGGTGTTGTCCAAAGATTGTTTATCTTCACTTGTGGTTTATGCAAGTATAGGCTTATAAGCTGGACACGAGTTCTCTCACATTGACAGTGGCTTGACGAAAAATGCAGACTGACCCCTCACTCATCTGGTGCCTTCGGGAGGTAGAGATGTTTGAGATATATATCTCGAACTATCTACTTCTTTTGTAAGGTCTGATGGCGTAGTGGGTTAAAGCATACTAGTTATGCCAGCTACTGGAAGGTAGTTGTGCTTTCTGGGTTCGAGTCCCACTGGTGGGTGTTGTCCAAAGATTGTTTATCTTCACTTGTGGTTTATGCAAGTATAGGCTTATAAGCTGGACACGAGTTCTCTCACATTGACAGTGGCTTGACGAAAAATGCAGACTGACCCCTCACTCATCTGGTGCCTTCGGGAGGTAGAGATGTTTGAGATATATATCTCGAACTATCTACTTCTTTTGTAAGGTCTGATGGCGTAGTGGGTTAAAGCATACTAGTTATGCCAGCTACTGGAAGGTAGTTGTGCTTTCTGGGTTCGAGTCCCACTGGTGGGTGTTGTCCAAAGATTGTTATATATATATATATATATATATATATATATATATATATATATATATATATATATATATATATATATATATATATATATATACCTAGTAGCCAGAACGCACTTCTCAGCCTACTATGCAAGGCCCGATTTGCCTAATAGGCCAAGTTTTCATGAATTAATTGTGTTTTGGCAACCTAGCCTACCTAACCTAACCTAACCTAACTTTATTGGCTACCTAACCTAACCTAACCTATAAAGATAGGTTGGGTTAGGTTAGGTAGGGTTGGTTAGGTTCGGTAATATATCTACGTTAATTTCAACTCCAAATAAAAAAAAATGACCTCATACATAATGAAATGGGTAACTTTATCATTTCATAAGAAAAAAATTAGAGAAAATATATTAATTCATGAAAACTTGGCTTATTAGGCAAATCGGGCCTTGCATAGTAGGCTGAGAAGTGCGTTCTGGCTACTAGGTACGACATACATATATACATATATATATATATATATATATATATATATATATATATATATATATATATATATATATTTATATATATATATATATATATATATATATATATATATATATATATATATATATATATATATATATATATATATATATATATATACATATATATGTATATATATATATATATATATATATATATATATATATATATATATATTAGTATATTTTGGTAGCAGTCTTTCCTGTGGACATATATTATTAAATATGACCGAAAAAGTAAGATTAATAATTCTAACACGAATTTTCTCAATCTTTCGTACATTTCTTTTCACTGTTGGAGGTAAATCAAAAATCAATTCTCGAAAATTCATTTTTATTTCTAGTCTGACGCGACACGAGCGCGTTTCGTAAAACTTATTACATTTTCAAAGACTTTAGTTCACAAATACACAGCTGAATAGAACTTACGCATCTCCGATTTTATATCTACATTTGAGTGAGGTGGAAGGGGTGATGTGGCATTAACACAAGACAGAACAAGAGGTGGCATTAATAGGGTATTAATTTCATCAACACAAGACAGAACAAGAGGTGGTATTAATAGGGTATTAATTTCATCAACACAAGACAGAACACGAAACAATGGGTATTGAATAGAAGTGTTTGTAGAAAGCCTATTGGTCCATATTTCTTGATGCTTTTATATTGGAGTGGAATCTTGAGGTGGGTAGAATATAGTTGTGCAATATTTGGCTGTTGATTGCTGGTGTTGACTTCTTGATGTGTAGTGCCTCGCAAACGTCAAGCCGCCTGCTATCGCTGAATCTATCGATGATTTCTATGTTGTTTACTAGGATTTCTCTGGCGATGGTTTGGTTGTGGGACGAGATTATATGTTCCTTAATGGAGCCCTGTTGCTAATGCATCGTTAAACGCCTAGAAAGAGATGTTGTTGTCTTGCCTATATACTGTTTTTTTTGGAGCTTACAGTCCCCAAGAGGGCATTTGAAGGCATAGACGACGTTAATCTCTTTTAAAGCGTTCTGTTTTGTGTCTGGAGAGTTTCTCATGAGTAGGCTGGCCGTTTTTCTGGTTTTATAGTAAATCGTCAGTTGTATCCTTTGATTTTTGTCTGTAGGGATAACGTTTCTATTAACAATATCTTTCAGGACCCTTTCCTCCGTTTTATGAGCTGTGGAAAAGAAGTTCCTGTAAAATAGTCTAATAGGGGGTATAGGTGTTGTGTTAGTTGTCTCTTCAGAGGTTGCATGGCTTTTCACTTTCCTTCTTATGATGTCTTCGACGAAACCATTGGAGAAGCCGTTATTGACTAGGACCTGCCTTACCCTACAGAGTTCTTCGTCGACTTGCTTCCATTCTGAGCTGTGGCTGAGAGCACGGTCGACATATGCGTTAACAACACTCCTCTTGTAACATACAAGAGGAGTGTATGTATATATATATATATATATATATATATATATATATATATATATATATATATATATATATATATATATATATATATATATATATTTATATATATTATATATATATATATATATATATATATATATATATATATATATATATATATATATATATATATATATATATATATATATTTATATATATATATATATATATATATATATATATATATATATATATATATATATATATATATATATAAATATATATATATATATATATATATATATATCACAAAGAACTCTTTGGACGTCCCATCTTGTTGCAATTGTCGAGGTAGCCACAATGCTGGTTCATATCTATGCCCCATAAAGCCTCATCTGAGAAACTCTAGGAAGGGTCCTACAAGCAGGATAGATGAATCCTCAAAGGAAGTAAAGATTGTGCAGCAGGAACACGGAGGAAAAAGCCGGAAGTCAACGACAGCCCCTATTAACAATGTGTGAGAGAAAGGAAAGGAACGTAAACTATTAAGGCGAGCCTAGGGAAAGTAGGTAATGTAGTTGAAAAAATGAAACCTTGTGGCGACAAGGTTCGGGACAATATGGTATAATGTACAATATCATGACAGCTGTTACGGAGCTGCTTCCTGGGGGGGGGGGGCACATTATTTAGTAGTTAGTTACAGTTGATTGATTGACAGTTGAGAGGCGGGCCGAAAGAGCAGAGCTCAACCCCTGCAAGAACAACTAGGTGAATACAGGGGTCAGTTCTTGCACCGGTGATGTTCATTGTCTACATAAATGATCTATCAGATGGAATACAGAATAATATGAATATGTTTGCTGATGATGCTAACATAATAGGAAGGATAAGAAACTTAGATGATTGTCATACCCTTCAAGAAGACAGGCTTGACAAAATAAGTATATGGAACACCATTTGGAAAATGGAATTTAATCTAAATAAATGCCATGTTATGGAATGTGGAATAATAGAACGTAGTCCCCACACAACCTATAAATTATGTGTGAAATCTTTACAGAATTCTGATAAAGAAAGAGATATAGGGGGGGGGGGTGTTCTAGGTAGAGAACTATAACCTAAGGACCACATAAAGAACGTTGTGCGAGGAGCCTATGCTACACTTTCTAACTTCAGAATTGCTTTTAAATACATCAAATCAAATCAAATCAAATGTTTATTTAGGTAAGGTACATACATACAAGAGATTTTACAAAGAGTGATGGATTTATCGATAGGGCTAGTACATACAATGCCTAAAGCCACTATTATGCAAAGCGTTTCGGGCATGAAAACTTAAATGACTAAAACTTAATACTAATTGAGCATAAAGAATAAAATGAGTTGAGAACAAATATAAAAAAAGAGATAAAAGGGGGAAACATGGCTGAAAAAGCAGCACAAATACAATTCGGTCGAAAAACAGCGTCATTAAAAAAAAAAAAAAAAAACAGACATTGGTTGACAATAGAGGGGTAAGATAGGTTACAGGGAATATATTAGGTATAGCTTTGTTTTTATCTTAAACTGGTAGAGAGAGGTACAGTCTTTAATGTAGATGAGAAAGAGGAGAGGGGCCAAGTATTCTGCCCTGAGGAACACCAATGTTGATGGGTAGGGTGGGAGAAATTGAATTATTCACAGAAACATACTGGAGCCTGTCAGTAAGGTAGGATTTGAGATATTGCAGGGAGTGTCCTCTGACTCCATAATGATGTAATTTAAAAAGAAGGTTTTGGTGGTTGACAGTGTCAAAAGCCTTACGCAGGTCCACAAATAACCCAACAGGGAACTCATTTTTATCAAGAGCTGTATGAATCAAGTTAAGCATACTAATAAGTGCATCGTTAGTGCTTTTTTTGGGTCTGAAGCCATATTGGCAAGAGCTAAGTATATTGTGTTTGGCTAGATAAGAGTTAAGCTGCTTGTAGATGAGTTTTTCAAAATTTTTTGACAAGTTACGCAGGATTGATATAGGTCTGTAGTTGTTAACATCTGTGAGATCACCACATTTGTGTACAGGGGTAACTCTCGCTTTTTTTAGGATATCTGGAAAGGTTTGGAGTTCAAGTGACTTGTTGAAGAGCAGTGCAATAGCAGGGGCTAATGTTCTGGAGACTTTTTTGTAAATTAAAGTTGGTATCTCCTCAAGGGCACTAGACTTGGTTTTAAGGGAAAGGATTATCTCATTGACGTCAGTGGAATTAATAGGCTTTAGGTACAGAGACTGTGGATAGTTACCTGTAACTATCCACAGATAGTTAGATAGTTAACCTGTAAGATAGTCCTTAACATCAGTACTGGAAGTTGGAATATCATTTGCAAGGGATGACCCAATGGAAGAGAAGAACCTATTGAACTCAATAGCAGAATCAGAGGCTGAAAGCCGACCAATGTTATTGGACAGGAGTGCTGGTTTGTTATTTTAACAAACCAGCACACAAACTGGTTTGTTATTTTAACAAACCAGCACTTTAAATTTGCTTTAAATTTGCTCTGTACCTAGTGTTACCCAATCTCCTAATTTTTATGTAATATCAAACAACCTTATCATTGTGTTCATTGCTGTCTTCTTTTATGTGCTAGCCATATGCTGTATTGTGACTACCAATTTTTGTCAACTACCATTCAAGCTGTCATTGCAACCAATCTTATATTGTTTCTGCTGTATTGTGCCTACCAATTTTTTTGTCAACTACCATTCAAGCTGTCATTGCAATCAATCTTAGCTACCTATGTGCATTAATATACTGTACCTACAATTTTCTCTCATCTTTTTTTCATTTCATGTAATCTGTTATCATTTTTTGTCTATAATTTTGCAAGTATTTACCTCCTTAAAATTTTCTTAGATTAAGGACCTGCCCAAAACGCTGCGCGTGCTAGTGGCTTTACAAGACTGTAATTACCATATTTGTATCCTCACATTCCTTATGTACATTCTTGTATATGCATAAATAAATAAATAAATAAAAATTTAAAATCTTCTTTGATCCCAATATTTGTGAAATTGTGCCCCAAGTTTTTTTAATGTTGCTCTTTATTTGGGTAAATTTATCTTCGTAGTATTTAGTTTTGGCTCGTCTAATTATCTTAGATAGCAATAACGAGTAATTCTTTGAGAATTCTTTGGATACAATTGCTAACCTATACTTCTTCTCAAGGTCATGTTTTTTATTATTGGATTTAAGTATTCCCTTTGTAAGCCAGGGATTGTTAAGCCTTTTGGTTGTGACTTGTTTTGTAAGCATAGGACAGTGGGTGTTATAAAGGCTAAGAGTTTTTTGAAGAAAAGATTGCACTGCTAGGTTGATGTCCCCTATGTTACCTAACTCGGACTCCCAGTTGACATTATCAGCAGCAGTTATAAAATTGTCTATAGCAGTTTCATTGTGCAGCCTAAAGCTTAACTCCCTTGACTCAAGAGGTGGTTTGCTAATGTTAGTTAAGAGAAATGTGGGGTAATGGTGTGTAGTGCTATCGGTGATTATACCTGAAGTAAGCGGAGAGGTTATGTTTGTCCAGATGTGATCTAGAGTCGTGGCAGTAGTATCAGTGATTCTAGTAGGTCTAGTGATTAAGGGTATGAGGAAGCAGGAATTCATACAGTTGAGGAAGCAAACAGCAGTAGGGTGTTCAGGCTCGCAGAGGTCAATCAGAGGTCAGAGGTCAAGTCCCCTGCGATAATTAGATGGTTTTTGTTCAGTCTGTTATCGAGTATTAGATTTCTAAGGTTTGAGTTGAATTCGGACACATCAGTGTTAGGAATTCTATAGACTGCACCCACAGACAGGACAGACTCGGCACCCTTGACTCTGAAGCTGGCAAAGATATACTCCCCACAGCAGTCTCTAGTTCTAATTACTTTTAAGCATGTTAGTTCTTGGTGGTAGTAAAGAGCAGTGCCACCACCTCTCTGAATTTGACGACAGTTGTGAATTGCCGAGTATTTAGGCATGTCAAAGAGTTGAGTAGTATCCTCTTTCAACCATGTTTCAGTAAGTATAATAAAAGAGAATTTGTTGTCAATAGTTTCAATCAAGGCTCAAACATCATCGAAGTGTTTACCTAGGGATCTAACATTCAAGTTGATTACAGAGATATTGTGATTATGTGTTAATACATTGTTTACATCATGTGCTGCAAAATATCTACAATTTAGATCATTAAAGTGATGATTGTCATAGATAGTGGATAAGAGGTTTAGTGCTGGGTCTATACTTGACTGCATAAAAAAGCTGGTTGCAGGAAAACAATGCAAGAATGGCAAATTACAAAGTAGAATTAAGCTATAAAAGGGGGAAAAATATATAAACAATACTATACAAAACAAACACAAAATGGACAACAAAAGAAAAAAATGAGGTAGCTTACAAGGGGCTTACAGGGGTACAAAGGAGTAAGGGAGTATGGCGAGGCTAGGCAACCTAGATAATAAATGAAATCAAAGAAAAAACATATAAACATGGACTATACAATACAAAAGATATAGATATACAAAACAAAGATATAAACAAGACTATACAATACAAAAACAAATTGAACAAAAAAAGAAAAATGAGGTAGATTGCTTACAAGTACTCTCATGTACACTGTAAGTAACAATTTGCAATTTGAGATACAGGCAAAGCCAGGGCTACAATGGAGTAAGGGAGCATGGCGAGGCTAGGCAAACTAGGTAATAAATGAAATCAAAGAAAAAAGTTGAATAATAAACATAGGCAAATTTAAGCTAATGATTATTAACTATAAATAGTTCAGTTATGCCTGTATAATTAATAAGACCTAAAGAAATATTAATGCACTCAATTAATTTAGTCCAGTAAATGACTAGTGAAGAGTAAGTTAAAAATTAAGTTAAAAAATAAAACAAGGAGACTTAGGATACCTAGCCCGCACTAGGTGACAAGGATGGTGAAGTAATATACACTGCTTTTGGCACGAAAAGCGGTGGAGTTCTGATCGGGAAGGAAGAGACAATTGTGCAGCGCGGTGTGGCCAGTCTGGGTGGCATAAATAGCGTGGGAGGAGAAGTCTTGCCCTCACTCCATTCCTGCCACGGTCCGTGACTCACAAAGCGCCACGAACTGTGCCGCGCCTCAACGACACGTGGGCCAGTACTCTATCCTGCATCTCCAGTCTGCTTTACAGTGTACACGGGATTTCTCAAGCAATAGACCTCATGCCCGCTACAATGGTCCCAGATCTGACGCTCCCTGATCCTACGGGGCCTTCGACCTCCCTGGCTGGTACGGCAGGGGCCCCCTGCCCTACTCAGCCAACCCTAAGGTAAAGAGAGGTTTTCTGTTCAAGTTTAGTCAGGACTGTCCCCAGTGCTGGCGTGTGCCTAGCGCCATCCCTCGCGGTCCGTCCATGCCGCCTTAGCTAGTTCCCTAGGGCCTTCTGCCCATTTGCTTGTCTGGGGTATGCAGGTGCGCTCTTCAGGACGGGACTGGTGCTGCTGCTTGCTGCTGCCGCAACGCCCGGGCCGGCGTGTGTTCTGTGCCGTGCCTGTGCGGGCCGCGCCAGGTAGCGCTTCCTCCCAGACGTGCACTAAGGGCACCGGTCTGCCATGTTCTCTAGGCGTGCCCCTAGGGGCCCTGGTTCGTGCCGAGCCCGGCCAGGCTCCCTATAAGTGGCCTGGCGTCGCCCTCTGCAGCGACGCCACTTGGCCAGGTTTCAGTGGTCCTGTGCCCCCTGGGGCCCAAGCCCAGTAGGCGGCGCCCACGTGGCTTGGAGTTCGGTGGAGCACTCGTCCCAGGTGTGCCCTTCGCTTCCTTCCTGCCCTCCCAGGCATCATTTCTGGTGCCCGGTATGATGTGTCCCCTAGGCTTGTCCCTAGGGACCATGGTTCGTGCCGCGCTTGGTCGTGCATGCCCGGCCGAGCTCCCTGCGAGCGGCCTGGCGTCGCCCTCAGCGGTGACGCCTCGTGGCCAGGTTATAATAGTTGTTTCTGTCCCTAGGGCCAGACCCTAGGGGCCCATGCCAAGGTCGGCATCACCCACGTGGCATGGCGCTCCATGGAGCGCTTGCCCTGGGTTGTATTTCGCTTCCTTCCTGTCCTTCCGCCAATGGGAGCCGGTCGGCCGAGCGAACAGCATGCTGGACTTGTGATCCTGTGGTCCCTGGTTTGATCCCGGGCGCCGGCGAGAAACAATGGGCAGAGTTTCTTTCACCCTATGCCCCTGTTGCCTAGCAGTAAAATAGGAACCTGGGTGTTAGTCAGCTGTCACGGGCTGCTTCCTGGGGGTGGAGGCCTGGTCGAGGACCGGGCCGCAGGGACACTAAAGCCCCGAAATCATCTCAAGATAACCTCCCTTTTCCTCATGCCCACGGGCAGGAGACGCCCATGTGGCGGCGGTGTCCCGGTGGGCAGGCCCCAACGCTTCCTTGCCTATGGGCTGCCTTTGCGTCTGGGTTGGGCTTAGCCGAGAGCCTTCTTGTCTTCTGCTCTCTCTACGGCCCATGCTGGGGGGCCACTACAGCTTCTATGGCCAAGCACGCAGTGGCTTGTTTGCCCTACGCCGCCCCTAGAGCCCCGGTTCCCGTATTTTTTTTTTCCTGCTATGTTACAGGTGGCTGGGAAGTGGCTAGCAGGTCTGTCCGATGTAACCAGGCATGTTTGTTCCCAGACGTTTCATCTGATCGGTGTTGCCGGCACGTTTGTTCCTAGACGTTGTGTCTCGGCACATTGTTCCCAGACGTTTTGTCTGACCGTTGTAGCCGGCTTGTTCGTACCCAGACGTTTTGTCTGGCCAGTGTAGCCCGGCATGTTCGTCCCCGATGTTTTGACTGTCTGGGGTAGCCCTGCTTGTTCGTACCCAGACGTTTTGTCTGGCCGGTGTAGCCCAGCTTGTTCATCCCAGACATCTTGTCTGACTGGTGTAGCCCGGCTTGTTCGTACCCAGACATTTTGTCTGCCGGTGTAGCCTGGCATGTTTGTCCCAGACGTTTTGTCTGTCCGGTGTATCCCGGCTTGTTCGTCCCCAGATGTTTTGCTTGCCCGGTGTCGCCCGTTATGTTCATCCCAGAGGTTTTGTCTGACCGGTGTAGCCCGGCATGTTCGTACCCAGACGTTTCGTCCGTCCGGTGTAGCCGCCATGTTGTTCCAACACGTACACGTTCCCTCCCGTTCTCTCTGTTCAGTTCTACTACCTTATGTGTAGGCGCCTTGCTGTAGTCTGTAGTCAAAGTCTGTCCGCTTTGGTGGGCTATGCTATGTTATATATATTATGTATTTAAGATTTTCTAAAATTAATTTATTGCATTGTTCAGCTTTCAGTTATGTCTTGTATTTACTTAATAATACTGTCGTAGTGTTAAAGCAGTGTCCATTTCTAGTGGGATACTCAAATAATTTTGATTTTAACTTTTGAGAATAATATTGTTTTAATCTAACCAAACTATACCATGAATAATACTGTTTTAATCTAACCAAACTATATCATGAATAATACTGTTTTAATCTATCCAAACTATACCATGAATATTACTGTTTTAATCTAACCAACCTATACCATAAATAATACTGTTTTAATCTATCCAAACTATACCATGAATATTACTGTTTTAATCTATTTAATTGTTCAGCTTAAAATACAAGTATATTAATAATAGTCTTAATCTTTTTAATTGTTCAGCTTCAGTTATGTCTTGTATTTACTCCGCTATTTATTCTCTGCTTTTTCTCGCATTGCTTAAGCCTCATGCCTTTCTTGCTGTTTTATTGGCCTTGCATTCATGTTTTGTATCCATCACGGCACGTTATTCGATAGGGAGTCTGCTCCTATTTTGGTGTTTTTTATTTATCTATTTATTTAACTGTGGTTTCAGGTATAAATTTTACATTGTTAGTTTCAGTTTGGTGTGTATGAAGCTGCATTTTCCTCCTGCAATTTAGCTTTGCTTAGCTTAGCTTAGCCTTAGCTTAGCTTAGCTTTTGCTTTGCCCTTTGCCTTTAACCTTTAGTTCATTGGAATTGCATTTGACTTGTACTCTTCTCAGCAATTTTGTCGCAATTTAAGCATGGGTCCTGCTTCTTGTTTTAATTTACTTATTCGGGCTTTCCAATTATGTTTTGTTTAAATCTCGCTGACAGTCTCGAGTCACTAAGTCACTCTCAGCTAGGTCGTACTAGTTGTTGTGAATACAGGTTGGGCCCCCCCCCCCATTTTTCCTCTGTTCATCGTCCTATTCTTTCATACTTGCAAGTTATTCTATTTAAGGGGACTTTTTTAATGTCAACTATTCCTTTGTTCTTAAGTACTTAAGCCCTTTCCTCGGGCTTGGTCCTGCTTTTTCTGTCAGTTGCCGATAGGCGACGTTTCTCTTCTCACTCCCTGTTATTCTCGTTTCATCCCCAGCCTCAGGGCCCCCCCCCCCCCTCCTCCTGCCGCCCGGTTCGAGGGGCGTGCCTAGGCTCCGCGCTCCTTGCTGCTGTTGCTCTCCTCCATCGTCAGGTCCTCTCCAGCCCTTATTCGAGCATTGGTTATCTGTCCGTTATTCTTACTCACTATGGTCACTTAATTTTACTTTTGCATTCGTTTACTTGTGTATGTGACGTTTGCTGGTGCGGCAGATGGGTCTCCCTGCCAGCTTTTTTCCCGTTAGTCCTACCGATGCTTACGTTTCTTCTTTCCGCAGTGGCGAGAAGCCGGAACACGCAGCAACTGCAACATGGAAGAGGGCTCAGGCGGCGTCGACGCGAGAACAACAGCACAGTGGTGCGAGGACGCAGCCGGCCAGGGCCCGGACGAAACCCGCCCGTTTCGCCTCCCCTTTCTCAGGGGGCTTCCTCGGGCGGCTCGGATACGGATGGCGAGCACACTTCCCAGAGGCCCCCTGCTGGCAAAGCGGTGGGTGGCACAGTGTTACAGCCTCCACCCCTTTCGGCCGACGAATGGACGACGCTGCAGGCGCTCATCGCGCAGGCTCGGGGGCCCTCTCATGTCACAAGCTTTCTGGGCATGGGGACCACCGAGGCCGACTCTGCCGCGGCTGCCGAGGCCCCCCTGTCGGTAGGGGAGGGCAGCCGTCCTGCCCTCCCCCACCAACCGTCGCCCACGGACCAGGGCCAGGGGGCATACACCGAGGTGACGTGCGGGCTCCTCCAGTCTGTCCTCTTACGATGAGTCCCCCGAAGAGAGAGCGCCCCCCCCCCTCCTCTTACTAGCCCCTGGCCGGGGCAACTGCAGGCGACCCCGGGCTCCAGCATTCCACTCTTGGGCGTGCACGTCCCACAGGCCCTTCGGGAGAAGGTCTGGGCAAACAAACTTGCTCTGCCACCCTGAGGTTTTCCCTCGCGGCCAGCGGGCACTCGCCCTTCGGGGGGGGGGGGGGGTCCGGCCTGCTGGCCTGCGGAGTGGGTGTGCAACGCCGGTCCCCAAGTGTTCCGTTGTCCGCAGCTACTACTTTGACTTTACTGCCATTCCACTAGTAAGCCCTACCTTAAGTCAGGCAATTCTTTCTCCTTATTCCTTGGCGGCATGGCCTCTGGCCTGGGGTTACTTTCTTCTCCAAATTCATATCAGGCTTTTTCAGTTTCTATGTAATTTTCTGCCGCCTGATTAATTTCCGTTTTCCAGCTAGGGTTTACCATTATGTTATGTTGTTCACTTATGCTCATGGACACTCATGGTGTCCTGACTGTTATACTTAAATTTATGTTAAATTTATGTTACATTCGCCTCACTTCTAATTCTAGACAATAGGCCATTAGGTTTCTGCAGATTTTGTTACTAGGCTATAAGATTACTTTTATTTTACTACGGGTGTACAATTTAAGTTGATTCGGTGTACTTTGAGTTAGCCACGGCTATGTTATACAATTGTTAAGACTTACTTATAGACGCCTGTTTTACTTCTGCAGAAATTATTCTACCTGTACTTCTACTACGTAATAAATAAGCCCCCATATTGTTGGTGTCTTCCTTCCCCTGATCAGAAACTAAAGAAATTGTTCACGACTTTTGTTAGACCAAAACTAGAATATGCAGAGGTTGTGTGGTGCCCATATCTTAAGAAGCACATAAAAAACTGGAAAAGGTGCAAAGACATGCTACAAAGTGGCTCCCAAAACCGTAGCAAGAGCTACGAGGAGAGGTTAGAGGAATTACATATGCCAAAACTAGAAGACAGAAGGAGAAGAGGTGATATGATCACTACGTACAAAATAGTAACAGGAAATGACAAAATGGATAAGGAAGATTTCCTGAGACCTGGAACTTCAAGAACAAGAGGTCATAGATTTAAACTAACTAAATAAAGATGCCGAAGAAATATAAGAAAGTTCACTTTCGCAAACAGAGTGGTAGAAGGTTGGAACAATTTAAGTGAGAAGGTGGTGGAGGCCAAAACTGTCAGTAGTTTCAAAACGTTATATGAAAAAGAGTGCTGGGTAGACGAGACACCACGAGCGTAGCTCTCATCCTGTAACTACACTTAGGTAATTACACACACACACACACACAGTAATTACACACACACATTCAACTAGGTGAATACTCTCTCACTCTCTCTCTCACCACCCACATACAACACGTATTGTATCCACATACAATATGTATTGTATGTGGATGCTGAAGTTCAGTCTCTTGTCAATGTATAGGTCAAGGAACTTTCCATTATCTTTATGGCTAATGTTAACAATATCTATCTGAAGTAGAATTTGGTTTCAGGATTTACTTCCAAACAAAATGTAGTCGGTCTTTTCTATGTTTAGTGTGAGTTTGTTGGTTTACATCACTGAGTGGACTTTTTTAATTTGTTATTGTCATTATTATTTAGTGTGTTTGGGTTGGGGTCTGAATAGATGAAGGTAGTATCGTCAGCACTTATCATTACACTTACCGGAAGTATCTAAGTATCAACTGAAGTATCTTCACACTTGACTTAAACTTTAGTAGCTATTTTCCTACCATTCCCTAAGTTTCGGAGGCTAACGAAGATGGAATTCACAAGAAATGGATTATGTTACCATCACTAATATTGTTGTGTTTTCTCTTTCTAGCTTCAGACACGATCATGTTACAATTGTGTCTTAGAGAGTTAAGCGCAATTAAGGATGATAGAAAATCACTTACAATTAATTCGTCAAGTTTGAAGACTTGTACACATTTTAGTGAATGAAGCAAGGCAAATAGTTCTGTCTGATGGGTAGAGGCAACTGCACTTACAGCTGCACCCGTGTGGCGGTGTAGGAAACCATCAGTGTATATGATTTGAGAGAGAGAATGATCTGTGGACAGAGCATCAATATGGCGTAAGGTATTGGGCTTTCCCTCAAGACGAAGCATAATAAAGAACCCGAATATCAGGAGAAAAAAATTACATTAAAAACTGTCCCCATGATACATATTTAATCACGTTTTAAACATTTCAATTGTAATAATTCCATATTATATACTGTATACTGTTATGATCTCAGCCTGCAGGAGAAACGAGTCTCCCTCCTTGAGAGTTATTCATCAAGCCTGACCTGATTAGAAGGTCTAGCAAATATTGAGGTAATAATCCATATGTAAAATAGTTGCTTGGATATGTATAACAATTTGAGATTATGGGCAATGAAGAAGAAAACAGATAAATGACTGGCTAGGAGATGTGGACATTTTGCTGGAGGCGTGAGGCTCGCTTCTGGAGGAGCTTTGACCTCACTTGAGTGCCAGACATCGCAGGGGAAAAGCCGCGCTCCGTTGAGCTCCCGTCAGAAGGGAACCCCTAGTGATATATCTCTAAGAGAAGAGAAGTGTGCAGACGTGCCAGCTGTGGAAGTGAGCTGAGAACGTTGTGGTGTCAAGTCTTGGACGGCGAGGAGAGTTTAATAAGCTGCTCAGAGGCATTTTCGTGGGCTGTGTGGAGCGCCCTGACCAGACGCCGTCAGAGGGAAAGCGCCCTCGGCCAGACGATCTGTGGTTTGTCTTTGGGGAAGAAGTTGCTGAGAACTTCGAAGCCAGCATAGATGAAGTAATTGATGAGACTCCAAGGTAGTGAAGCAGAGGACCTCGAGCTGTGAGGAGAAGTAGTGAAGAGGAGTGTCACGTGCTTCTGTAGAGGTGGAGAAGCACCATAGTTGCTCGAGGAAACTTCATGGTGTAGCAGCCAAGAGAGCTGTGGAGGAACCTAACAGAAGGGTGAAGCACCGTAGTTGCACAAGGAAACTTCATGATAGCAGCCTGGAGGAGCTGCAGAGGATCCTGGTAGTGAAGCCCGGAAGAACCTGAAGATATCAGGGTAGTGAACTTCCAGAGGTAGAAGGGGAAGTTCTGGTGGATTACTTGTAGGGAGTTGATAGTGTTTGGTTGTCATTAGCGTGCAAGACGCAGTGAGAGGTGAGTGACTGTTTGCATTCTTATGTCAAGGAGTGTTTTATACTGAAGTTTAGAGTTACAGACGTAGGCTGGATTACCTGAGGTTGTATGCGTTCTAGGACTGATAGGGTGATCGATTGATCATTGTTGTGTATCAATGAGCATTTATACTGATATCTGTTATTGCATTCAAATGCTGATTTTCTATATATATATTATCTTGCTGATGGTGCAACAGTGTATGTAGGCTTGATCAACTTGAGGAGGTTGATAGTATCAGGTGGTGAATCAGATGATAGGATACCACTTGATAAGCTGGTGATAGAGTTCTGATGGTGTTGGAGTGCAACCTGATTGTAATATTATAGAGTATAGGATTCATTATTATTATATGTGTGTATGTGCTTTGTCCAGTAAATGTATCCCAATTTGCTGGTGTTTGCCCTTGTCCTAGTGAGGCTTCCCAGGAAGTAGTAAAGAAGGAGAGAGAGAGAGAGAAAGAACCAAGAACCACTGCTGTGGACAGGGTAGGAGGTAATACTAGTAAGTCATAGGGGATTGAGGAGATCATATCTCATAAGGAGAGAGTGGGGAGTCACAGCGGCTCGAGTGGGTGTGTGCACGTGACAACGAGGCTAAGTGTTGGAGCCGCATCCCCTAAACGTGTGACGTTGAGCCCCTCTCCAAGAGCCAGAAGCGCCAAGGGTGATCTAGTATAAGCACTCTACCGAGTTGTGGGTTGGGTTGTCCATAGAGAAGGATCAACGACGACAACAACCAACTCACAAGACTATAATAACACACACACACACACACACACACACACACACACACACACACACACACACACACACACACACACACAAACACACACACACACACACAGATATACTAAAGAAATTGTTCATGACTTTTGTTAGGCCAAAGCTAGAATATGCAGTTGTTGTGTGGTGCCCTTATCTTAAGAAGCACATCAACAAACTGGAAAAGGTGCAAAGACATGCTACGAAGTGGCTCCCAGAACTGAAGGGCAAGAGCTACGAGGAGAGGTTGGAAGCATTAAACATGCCAAAACTAGAAGACAGAAGAAAAAGAGGTGATATGATCACTACATACAAAATAGTAACAGGAATTGATAAAATCGACAGGGAAGATTTCCTGAGACCTGGCACTTCAAGAACAAGAGGTCATAGATTTAAACTAGCTAAACACAGATGCCGAAGAAATATAAGAAAATTCACCTTCGCAAATAGAGTGGTAGACGGTTGGAACAAGTTAAGTGAGAAGGTGGTGGAGGCCAAGACCGTCAGTAGTTTCAAAGCGTTATATGACAAAGAGTGCTGGGAAGACGGGACACCACGAGCGTAGCTCTCATCCTGTAACTACACTTAGGTAATTACACACACAAACACACACACACACACACACACACACACACACACACACACACACACACACACACACACACACACACACACACACACACACACACACACACACACACATATATATATATATATATATATATATATATATATATATATATATATATATATATATATATATATATATATATATATATATATGTATATATATATATATTATTAAATATGACCGAAAAAGTAAGATTAATAATTCTAACACGAATTTTCTCAATCTTTCGTACATTACGCTTCACTGTTGGAGGTAAATTAAAAATCAATTCTCCAAAATTCATTTTTATTTCTAGTCTGACGCGACACGGGCGCGTTTCGTAAAACTTATTACATTTTCAAAGACTTTAGTTCACAAATACACAACTGAATAGAACTTACGTATCTCCGATTTTATATCTACATTTGAGTGAGGTGGAAGGGGTGATGTGGCATTAACACAAGACAGAACAAAATGTGGTATTAATAGGGTATTAATTTCATCAACACTAGACAGAACAAGGGTATTAATAGGGTATTAATTTCATCAACACAAGACAGAACACGAAACAATGGATATTGAATAGAAGTGTTTGTAGAAAGCCTATTGGTCCATATTTCTTGATGCTTCTATATTGGAGCGGAGTCTTGAGGTGGGTAGAATATAGTTGTGCATTAATTGGCTGTTGATTGCTGGTGTTGACTTCTTAATGTGTAGTGCCTCGCAAACGTCAAGCCGCCTGCTATCACTGTATCAATCGATGATTTCTGTGTTGTTTACTAGGATTTCTCTGGCGATGGTTTGGTTGTGGGAAGAGATTATATGTTCCTTAATGGAGCCCTGTTGCTTATGCATCGTTAAACGCCTAGAAACAGATGTTGTTGTCTTGCCTATATACTGGGTTTTTTGAAGCTTACAGTCCCCAAGAGGGCATTTGAAGGCATAGACGACGTTGGTCTCTTTTAAAGCGTTCTGCTTTGTGTCTGGAGAGTTTCTCATGAGTAGGCTGGCCGTTTTTCTGGTTTTATAGTAAATCGTCAGTTGTATCCTCTGATTTTTGTCTGTAGGGATAACGTTTCTATTAACAATATCTATCAGGACCCTTTCCTCCGTTTTATGAGCTGTGGAAAAGAAGTTCCTGTAAAATAGTCTAATAGGGGGTATAGGTGTTGTGTTAGTTGTCTCTTCAGAGGTTGCATGGCATTTCACTTTCCTTCTTATGATGTCTTCGACGAAACCATTGGAGAAGCCGTTGTTGACTAGGACCTGCCTTACCCTACAGAGTTCTTCGTCGACTTGCTTCCATTCTGAGCTGTGGCTGAGAGCACGGTCGACATATGCGTTAACAACACTCCTCTTGTACCTATCTGGGCAGTCGCTTTTGGCATTTAGGCACATTCCTATGTTCGTTTCCTTAGTGTAGACTGCAGTGTGGAAACCTCCGCTCTTTTCCATGACTGTTACATCTAGAAAGGGCAGCTTCCCATCCTTTTCCATTTCGTAAGTGAAACGCAGCACGGAACTTCGCTCAAATGCCTCGTTCAGCTCCTGCAGATGTCTGACATCAGGTACCTGTGTAAAAATGTCGTCAACATACCTGCAGTATATATATATATATATACATATATATATATATATATATATATATATATATATATATATATATATATATATATATATATATATATATATATATATATATATGTCGTACCTAGTAGCCAGAACGCACTTCTCAGCCTACTATGCAAGGCCCGATTTGCCTAATAAGCAAGTTTTCCTGAATTAATATATTTTCTATAATTTTTTTCTTATGAAATGATAAAGCTACCCATTTCATTATGTATGAGGTTAATTTTTTTTTATTGGAGTTAAAATTAACGTAGATATATGACTGAACCTAACCAACCCTACCTAACCTAACCTAACCTATTTTTATAGGTTAGATTAGGTTAGGTAGCCGAAAAAGTTAGGTTAGGTTAGGTTAGGTAGGTTAGGTAGTCGAAAAAACAATTCATTCATGAAAACTTGGCTTATTAGGCAAATCGGGCCTTGCATAGTAGGCTGACAAGTGCGTTCTGGCTACTAGGTACGACATATATATATATATATATATATATATATATATATATATATATATATATATATATATATATATATATATATATATATATATATATATATATATATATATATATATATATATATATATATATATATACATATATATATATATATATATATATATATATATATATATATGTATATATATATATATATATATATATATATATATATATATATATATATGTCGTACCTAGTAGCCAGAACTCACTTCTCAGCCTACTATGCAAGGCCCGATTTGCCTAATAAGCCAAGTTTTCATGAATTAATGTTTTTTCGTCTACCTAACCTACCTAACCTAACCTAACCTAGCTTTTTTTGGCTACCTAACCTAACCTTACCTATATATATAGGTTAGGTTAGGTTAGCTAGGGTTGGTTAGGTTCGGTCATATATCTACGTTAATTTTAACTCCAATAAAAAAAAATTGACCTCATACATAGTGAAAAGGGTAGCTTTATCATTTCATAAGAAAAAAATTATAGTAAATATATTAATTCATGAAAACTTGGCTTATTAGGCAAATCGGGCCTTGAATAGTAGGCTGAGAAGTGAGTTCTGGCTACTAGGTACGACATATATATATATATATATATATATATATATATATACGTATATATATATATATATATATATATATATATATATATATATATATATGTATATATATATATATGTATATATATATATATATATATATATATATATATATATATATATATATATATATATATATATATATATATATATATATATATGTCGTACCTAGTAGCCAGAACGCACTTCTCAGCCTACTATGCAAGGCCCGATTTGCCTAATAAGCCAAGTTTTCATGAATTAATTGTTTTTCGACTACCGAACCTACCTAACCTAACCTAACCTAATTTTTTCGACTACCTAACCAAACCTAACCTATAAAGATAGGTTAGGTTAGGTTAGGTAGGGTTGGTTAGGTTCGGTCATATATCTACGTTAATTTTAACTCCAATAAAAAAAAATTGACCTCATACATAATGAAATGGGTAGCTTTATCATTTCATAAGAAAAAAATTTGAGAAAATATATTAATTCAGGAAAACTTGACTTATTAGGCAAATCGGGCCTTGCATAGTAGGCTGAGAAGTGCGTTCTGGCTACTAGGTACGACATATATATATATATATATATATATATATATATATATATATATATATATATATATATATATATATATATATATATATATATATGTCGTACCTAGTAGCCAGAATGCACTTCTCGGCCTACTATGCAAGGCCCGATTTGCCTAATAAGCCAAATTTTCCTGAATTAATATATTTTCTCTAATTTTTTTCTTATGAAATGATAAAGCTACCCATTTCATTATGTATGAGGTCATTTTTTTTATTGGAGTTAGAATTAACGTAGATATATGACCGAACCTAATCAACCCTACCTAACCTAACGTAACCTATCTTTATAGGTTAGGTAGCCGAAAAAGTTAGGTTAGGTTAGGTTAGGTAGGTTAGGTAGTCGAAAAAATATTAATTCACGAAAACTTGGCTTATTAGGCAAATCGGGCCTTGCATAGTAGGCTGAGAAGTGCGTTCTGGCTACTAGGTACGACATATATATATATATATATATGTCGTACCTAGTAGCCAGAACTCACTTCTCAGCCTACTATTCAAGGCCCGATTTGCCTAATAAGCCAAGTTTTCCTGAATTAATATATTTACTATAATTTTTTTCTTATGAAATGATAAAACAACCCTTTTCTCTATGTATGAGGTCAATTTTTTTTTATTGGAGTTAAAATTAACGTAGATATATGACCGAACCTAACCAACCCTACCTAACCTAACCTAACCTATATTTATAGGTAAGGTTAGGTTAGGTAGCCAAAAAAAGCTAGGTTAGGTTAGGTTAGGTAGGTTAGGTAGACGAAAAAACATTAATTCATGAAAACTTGGCTTATTAGGCAAATCGGGCCTTGAATAGTAGGCTGAGAAGTGCGTTCTGGCTATTAGGTACGACATATATATATATATATATATATATATATATATATATATATATATATATATATATATATATATATATATATATATATATATATATATATATATATATATATATGTCGTACCTAGTAGCCAGAACTCACTTCTCAACCTACTATTCAAGGCCCGATTTGCCTAATAAGCCAAGTTTTCCTGAATTAATATATTTACTATAATTTTTTTCTTATGAAATGATAAAGCAACCCTTTTCTCTATGTATGAGGTCAATTTTTTTTTATTGGAGTTAAAATTAACGTAGATATATGACCGAACCTAACCAACCCTACCTAACCTAACCTAACCTATATTTATAGGTAAGGTTAGGTTAGGTAGCCAAAAAAAGCTAGGTTAGGTTAGGTAGGTTAGGTAGACGAAAAAACATTAATTCGTGAAAACTTAGCTTATTAGGCAAATCAGGCCTTGAATAGTAGGCTGAGAAGTGCGTTCTGGCTATTAGGTACGACATATATATATATATATATATATATATATATATATATATATATATATATATATATATATATATATATATATATATATATATTTATTGTGACGGTGTTCCCCTCCTTATATTTCTCCCACGCCAGCTGTAAGAGTCATATCCACTTTTCCCGAGCGTTCTCTACGTTGCGGGCAACAATTTGACATGTGTGGGAGCGTGTAGTGTTCTCGCATTGACGAGAAATTCGTAAAAGAAGAGTATTTTGGCATGTGGTTTAGGCCCTTTAGGACGCCAATATGAGGCCGGTCCCTCCGTTCTCCCGCCAAAACTGTATAACGTCAGTGGCACCTGACTGGTCACGAACAGTGACGTGGCACAGGGAGTCAATGAGAAACGCCCCTGGCAAGTATGACGTCACGAGAGCAAGGGGGTCCGGAGATCGCGCCTCTGTGGCGCCACCAGTTTGAAACAACACGTTGACGAGGTCGGACGATCGAAAGTTGGTCCTGTCAGTTTGACAGTTGTACCCCGCTCCCGTGGATTTTACGCATCACCCGTAGTCTGCAAGTACTCTGTAAGGTCTTCCTTCATTCCCTGTGTTGGACCAAAGAGGGAATCGACGGAATATTGAGCAACAAGTGCTGCAGGGCCAGGTGCTTTGCAAGAAGAAGTGAAGTCTGTGCAGTGACATATGTGACGTCTGAGACAATTCACCCAATTAGTGACGACGTAGCGGTTGGGCCAATCCACCGGGAAGCAGCGGAAGAAGAAAACTAATTGGGAATCAGGACGACTGCAGCCGAGAGTAGGACTGCAGACGTAGTTGCAAGGAGAAGTCGACGGCCAGGAGACCGACTCCAACCCTTCAAGAAGTTGTGGAGAAGCAGGCCTGCAGAGGACAGAGCACGGTGACGACGCGTTTATTTTGGGATGTTGATTAGGTTCCTGGAGAGAGCATCACAGTGTGTGTGGGGGCGTTCCCTACAACGAGTCGAGAGCCAGGACCAGGAGCTGCAATTCAACTCTCACCGGAAGGCGAGTCCACATCAGTGAGGTGGAAGTAGGTGATTCTAGTTTCCCTCCCAATTCCCCTTTAGTCAGCTATATTTAGCCAGAGTATCTTCTATGTCGTGAGCAAAGCTCACCAATGTCTATATCACGGTAGGACACAGTTGTGAAGAGTGAGGCTGTAGAAAGCTCTCACGGAATATATGTGGTGTGTGAAAGCACCTGTGATTATTGAAGAGTTTGCTGTGTCGTGGATGATTTCTTTCATGTGACATTAATATTATAACTTATGCCAGAGAATATATATATATATATATATATATATATATATATATATATATATATATATATATATATATATATATATATATATATATATATATATATATATATGCGGAAAATCCACAGAGAAATATGAAATGAGGTGAACGTTTCGGCTTTGTTAAAGCCTTTGTCAACACCAGACTGAAAAAGGCTTTAACAAAGCCGAAACGTTCACCTCATTTCATATTTCTCTGTGGATTTTCCGCATAAAATGATCAGTGTTTTGTGATCGTCAATTGCATATATATATATATATATATATATATATATATATATATATATATATATATATATATATATATATATATATATATATATATATATATATATATATATATATATATATATATATATATATATATATATATATATATATATATATATATATATATATATATATATATATATATATATATATATATATATATATATATATATATATATATATATATATATACAGGAGGGGGAGTGTTGCCCTCTTGATGAGTTCCAGTATTATGAAGAGAGAGTGACTTACTGCCAAGTACTTGTTGCTTCGTTGTTGATATACTACCTTGTGTGTTCTTAAGTAAAATGCAAAACTACCTTCATGTTTGTATTATCCCTCCATATCTTGTTGCTATAGAACAGTTGGAAAGAGTGAGAGTGATAGAGATACATACCTGCCTGTGACCAGTTTTAACGAGTGAGCTCTCTGTAACTAGTACCACAATCCCACTGACGTGTTACTGGACACGGGAAACACCAGTTGGCGACCTTGCAGTTAGTAGTAAAGCCCTTGTCGGGGCGGGCACACGGTTGGGGGAGAGCAGACTGTGTTCTCACTCATCTTTGGTTATAAGGCCGGCTAGAGATCGACTGGGATACTCTCCTGGCGAACAGTGGCGCCGTGAGGATTGAGTGAAGACCCGCAGGGCTACGGTAAGTAACAGTTATCGCTAATATTACTGGGTGGTGTCTATGTAGAGAGAGAGATACCCCGACGTTGGCGATCTTGCCAGGATTTCGGGATTAAGTTTTTGTATACTGTTACTTACCTCGTACACCCCGACAATATATATATATATATAGGAAGTAATGTTTATCTGGGTAAGTTGTCAGCTTATATGAAGTAATAGCTAGTGTAGCTCTCATATGGGTACATCCGGTCTCCTATCTTCGACCGCGGCGGTAACTTTATGGTCAGAAAGCCACAAATATTTACAATGGGGCTCGGTCAGTCAATATGATTCCTTTGACATCACTCAACTTATGTATTCTGTTCTCGTATTGACAATTTTAATGATATCAAGAATATTTTGAATGTCTTGTGGCATAGCTGGTGCTATAGTTGATTGTTGTTCATGACCTGTCCAGTGGGTCGAGACTGGTCTCATTAGCATCTCTCAGATTAGTGGGAAGAAATTCTTGCTGCACGAATGTGTGTTCTCAGAGCTAACTAGGGTAACTAAAATACTTATTTCCTAAATAAATGCTTTAATTGTAAATATTTGAAAATATATGGTATGTTTCCGAATTTCTGATGATATAAAACATATTGTGGTTTATAATTATGTGCTTAATTAATAGTGATCCTATCCTGCATCATAATTTACATACATATCTACTTCTGTTTTGTGTATTAAAATGACTACTTTTTATGTTAATTTCTTTCTGTAAATGATGATGATGATGATAAAGTTCAATTAATATAAGTAAGAACATAGGAATGAAGGTAACTGCAAAAGACTTATTGGCCCATACGAGGCAGCTCCTGGTATGGAGCTGCCTTTGATAAGTAATTACCAAAGAAGGCACCAAGCCGGGAAGGCTGTGTAGCACAATCAAATAAGTCAACTGCTCCTGAAGAGGACGGTATTGCTTACAGTTTACTGAGATTAGTCTCACAAGTACCAGGTAATCCACTTTTAGTGTTGTACAGAATGAGTTTAAGTGAAGGAGTATTACCTGATGTTTGGACAAAGAGTGTAATTGTTCCCATCCCCAAAGCACACTCAGATAATTATAGACCCATATCTCTAACATCGTGTGTCTGTAAAGTGCTTGAACGCATTGTCCTTAACCAACTCATGTATCGTATACAGGGGCACCTGTCACCTCAACTGTTTAGATTTATGCCTGGGCTCAATACACACCACTGTTTTGCTGAATACTTCGCTCATATTGAAGCTTCCCCTCAAGCAGTCTTCATTGACCAAGCTGCAGCTTTTGATACAGAAAACAGGGAAATCATACTAAAACAGCTTGCTGAGCTGGGAATACAAGGAAAATAACTGGAATGGATAAAGGCCTATTTGTCTAATCGAACAACATATGTTTTGTTTAATGGTGTTAAAAGCACAAAGAGCAAACCCTTTGAACTGGGAACTCCACAAGGAGGGGTCCTCAGCCCCTTGTTGTTCAACGTTCTGATGCATAAACTCATTAAAGATCTACCACCTAATAATGAAGACACGGTTATTTGTTATGCTGATCATATATGTTTACAGGCTGCCTCCGAGCCTAGAATGCAAGTTCTACTCGATACTTTTGCTACTAGAGCTGAGGAATGTGGCCTCCTTATCTCTGTACAGGAAACTCGTGCCCTCATTCCGTGTGGTATTCCACCAGCCAATTATCATATAGATGGGCGAGCACTCGAGAACTGAGAGTCTTACAGATACCTTGATGTCCCCATTAACGACCCTGGGTACCTTTCTTCTCTCAAGAGGAGATTGTGGGAGAGATTAAAGCCCTGTCTGGTCCTTGTTGGTGTCAATCATGGAATTAATCATAATTAATCATGTCTTAATTAACGTGAGACTTGCTAGAATATTTTATGTATCATTTATACGCTCTGTGATTGACTACAATGCTCTACATCTCACACTGTATACAGACAAAGAGCTGAAATCTCTTAAAACCTTGCAAAATGAAGCTATGCGTCTCACCCTTGGGGCTCCAAAATCCACGAGAATAGTTAATATGAGAGCTGAGTTAAAATTACCTACCATAAGTGAGAGAATTTTGTCTATTAGCACAGTTTTCGGCGTGAAGGCATTGAGTAGATCTCGGCAATACACGAAGTTTCAAGCTAAACTTTCTAATATGCTACACTCACCTGAGGTCCGTAGAAGAAGAGCGAAATCTGATTATGCATTTTGGTTCTACAAGGTAGCCAACTCCATCAAAATATTAAATATGTACCCAACTCAATTAACGATTAATCAACCAATTACTCCATGGGATAACTTGGATCTAGCATTTGATTTTGTAAATGCCCCCAAGAAAGATAGTGTACACTCTACATTATTAAAACAGTTAACACAGAAAAGCATCACTGAGAGTACTCAGGGTATGGGTAACAATGTGTATCAGTGCTACACCGACGGTTCTGTAGAAGAAGGTGGACGATGTACCGGTTGTGCATGTAATATATTTGAACAATCTTCTCTCGTACATACATAAATGAAGCGCGTCAATGACTGGGTAAGTACAACTCAAACCGAACTTGCAGGCATATACCTTGCCACGGAATTATTAAAAGTGGACAGGCAGTGGACTTATATACTGTGATTCGCAGAGTGCACTCCTGGTAGTGACACCCAAAAAATAGTCAGTGATATTCGAATGAATATTTTAGCTGCCAAAGAAAAGAGATTTGAAATTAAATTCCTATGGATACCATCACATGTTGGCATCTCAAGGCATGACACTGTTGATATGCTTGCAAAGACAGCCTGCAGAAAACCAGTGGTAGAAATTGATATGGGTGTTTCATTAGCAGTGACAAAGAGAATACTTAAACAAACATCTAATGAAAATCTCACCGACCTAACAAATTCACAAAGATATGAAAGTTGTAGCATTAAATATTATGATAGATATCGTGCGGAGACATTCACATACAGGATTAATAGAACAAGAACCCGGCAATGTGGGATGTTATAGTGGCCAGAATACGCCTGGTATATAGACGTATCTGGCAGCTTTCTCAAAACCCAAATGTCGAGTACATAATGTGTCAACTTTGTGAAAGAGAAAATATGCACTCCCTTGAACATTATATTGTAGAAAGTTCCATATTGACTGACTTTCGCCCTCCTGGGCTAAGGTATGCTGAACTGTGTAGTTACTATTTGAGTACTGGAACACTTGATGATATATTGGACTTGTACCCTAGATTGACCATGTAACGTATCAATTATACAATGAATGTATGTGATGTAACTATAACCTGAGCTTGTGAAAGCACCTTAATCACCTTCAGTGATGAAGTGCTTAATTGCACACTAGTTTCTCTATCAGTTATCTCCCCCTGTCAGAGTAAAAGAGACAAATGTATGTGTATGCATGTATGTATATATGTATATATACGTATATGTGTGTGTGTGTATATGTATGTGTATAAAGTATATGTGGAAGCTGTTCAGAATTCCATTTCACCTTTGTAAATGCACGTTAATGACACTATGTAAAAGACACATCGAACACTTTATGTAGGGCATACGTATATCTATGTATTTATGTATTTACGTATGTAGCTTAGCCTAGCATTTTAAAAACACTGCAATCACCTTCTGTGGTTGATTTTTCAATAAATCCCTGAACTATATGTTTAACAAATCTCTAATCGTATCCATGGAGTTAGTTAGTTTAGTTCATTTATTATGCACCCCCATACCCATCTTGTGGGCGGTAGTGGAAAGGGTTACAGAGTCCATGGAGGACAGAAGAAAATGTATATATGCTGGTTAGCATTGTTAATGTGTGGCCACGTCTGTGGTAGAAAATAATAAAAAAATCAAATAAAGGTATTATTGAAACCTTATAAGAAAACGTTAAATCCTAAATATATCTTTAATATTATACAAGAAATATTGTATACTTTGCTCTCTCCATCGTACTTCTGCACCTGCTGGCAAGTGGTGCGGTGCAATGTGCAGGTGATGTTCATTACTGGGTGAGCTGGCAAGTGGTGGTCACCTGCCAGCTCACCCAACGAAAATTTGGTTTTTAATACACTTACATATTTATTGGGTCTTTCCTTAACCTTCATTCAAGCACTAGGGTATCACAGTAAGTTTTTTAATTAATTATCATTTTTATTAATATTATTATTTTTAATTTGTATTATTATTAGGTACCATGGACATCTTCAAGAGGAAACTAGATTGTTTCCTTCAAGGAGTGCCGGACCAACCGGGCTGTGGTGGGTATGTGGGCCTGCGGGCTGCTTCAAGCAACAGCCTGGTGGACCAAATTCTCACAAGTCAAGTCTGGCCTCGGGCCGGGCATGGGGAGTAGAAGAACTCCCAGAACCCTATCAACCAGGTATCAACCAGGTAGTATTATTATTAACAGGGGAGGAGTGTGGGGGGGGTGTAATGGTTCACATGTCCACATTCCAATATGCCCCCTTCCAGGACTGGGGGTGCGGGGGTGTACAATAAACTATACCCACCTCCGGCGGCAGCTTGTCGAAGGCAGAAGTGGATCCTAGACAGTTTGTCATGATAATTTGTGATGGCTCTTATTTTTATTTTGGGTCCATAATCCAGTTAAGCCTTTATTCTTAATTTATATTACAATGCTGGTAAAATACACTTCTTGATGATGAGTATGGAGTACAAATGAATTCATTTTGTACCCTATACTCACAGTATGAGTATAGGGTACACAATGAACTACCACTCACAACATGGGTATGGGTTGCACAAGAAACTATCGCGCACAGGATTAGTATGGAGAGCAAAGTAAACAAAGATTCACAAGATGAGAAAGGGTTGCGCAATGTCCTATGACTCACAGGATGAATATGAGCTCCACAATAAACTACAGGTCACAGGATAAGTATGGATTGCACTATAAATTACAGGTCACAGGATGGGTATGGGCTGCACAAACTACTGGTAACAAGATGAGTATGGGATGCACAATAAATTACGGGTCACAGGATGAGTATGGGTTGCACAAACTACTGGTAACAAGATGAGTATGGGATGCATAATAAATTACCGCACAGAGGATGAGTATAGGGTGCACAAACTGGTTGGGTAAATGGAAATAGTTGGGTACATTTCCTTTCACCTAATGCGACTGTTCATGTGTCCGGACACCGGCGATGGTGTGGTATTGGATATTTATTTAACCATAACTTTGCTTTCATTTAGGATATGTTTTCTTTGAAATATAGTTATATTATCGTCTACATCTGTTTTTATTCTGACATAAAAACCTATGACGTTACTTTGCATATATGCAAATTAATTATCAAATTGATTGGCTTGTGTGGAGGCCTTCACACTTCCTGAGCGAGCCATCAAGTAACTATAAAAATGCATATATTTTCACTTTCACTTCAGTTATGTATATGCCAAAGTATTAACATGCACCTTATATATCTGTCTTTATGTTGACATAGAAAACTTTGTTTATTACAATATCTAGATTATATTAACATTGATCTTCGAAAGGTCGTATAGTTCCCATATCGTTAAGGAGAGCGTCGGCCAAGAAGCCTTGTTTAAAGTTAGAATATTTTTCCTTTATAATAAAGTATAATCTCTGTGATGGATTCACAAAAACTATTTTATCTCTGCCTTTCTGATAACATATACAAATATAATCTTTATTTATGAATATTTGTTAATTAAGCAATATACCAGAGAGCATGTAGGGTTCGGTGTTCTGTGAACGAAAAGGACATAAACAGTTTAAATTCCGAACGCATACCAACGAATAACGCTAGTATCTACATAACAAATATATTGTCCTGTGGAGTTGATTTAACTTTCAGACACATTTTGTTTAATAAATATTAAATATTTAGTGACTGTTTATGAAAGATATTATTATAAATACACATTCTACTTCTTAATATCACCAATTAACTTTGCGACAATTTTAGCATTGAAATGCGACGACTGGATCACTGTGTACAGGAGGCTGATATGGCAGCAAACACTCCAGGCAACCATATATCTTGGGTAAGTCGCTCCACAAAATTGTCGCTTGGACCGTCGACTTTCTATGGCGTCACCTGCCACATATTTACGTCTAATTTCGTTATGAAATTAGATTATTTCAGAGTAAAAATAGGTTTGATCATGTTTTACGTGTAGCACCAACATTATAGTAAGTAAATATACCATATTTCTTCATTACTTACGTAATGCTAGGAGGATTTGGGTAGTTCTATGGACCCATTGATTGCAATAACAGCTTGAATGGTAGTTTAACAAAAATTAGTAGGCACAATACAGCATATGGCTGGCACATAAAAGAAGACAGCAATGAACACAATGATAAATTTGTTTGAATTAAGTACATAGAGATTGGGAGATTGGGTAACACTAGATACAGAGCAAATTTAAAGCTCAGTGTAGAAAACTAAGAAGACGAAATTAAGTACTTTTTGTTTTTGTTTTTAAATGAGGCAAAAGTTTGACAGCTTTTCAATTCACTAGGGAGTGAGTTCCATAGACTAGGTCCCTTTATTTGCATAGAGTGTTTACACAGATTAAGTTTGACCCTGGGGATATCAAGGAGATATTTATTTCTGCTGTGGTGATAATGGGTCCTATTACAACTGTCTAGGGAGAGTTTCAGAGCAGGGTTTGCATTTAAGAACAGGGTTTTGTAAATGTAGTTGACACAAGAGAATGTGTGGATGGAGTTAATATTTAGCATGTTAATTGATTTAAACCAGGGCGCTAAGTGTTGGCTGAAAGCAGAGTTTGTTATTATTCTGATAGCAGATTTTTGCTGGGTGATGATGGGCTTGAGGTGGTTTGCAGGTTAAACCCCCATGCACAGATACCATAATTAATATAGGGATAGATTAGTGAATAATATAGAGAGAGGAGAGCAGAGTTAGGAACATAATATCTTATTTTGGAGAGTATACCAACTGTTTTAGAGACTTCCTTAGTTATGTGTTGAATGTGGGTGCTGAAGTTGAGTCTCTTGTCTAGGAATAGGCCAAGAAACTTTCCATCATTTTTGTTACTGATGTTAATGTTGTCTATCTATAGCTTAATTGCATTCGATGAATTGCTTCCAAATAAGATGTAGTAAGTCTTTTCGATGTTTAATGTTAGTTTGTTCGTTGACATCCATAAGTGGGCTTTTTAAATTCATTATTCACAACATTATTTAGTTTATGTGGGTTGAAGGTCTAAATAGATAAGGGTAGTGTCATCAGGAAACAATATAGGTTTAAGAATATTAGAGACATCAGGCAGATCATTGATATATATAAAAAATAGAAGAGGCCCCAAGATGTTGTCCTGTGGCACTCCAACGGTTATTGGTAGAGTGGAAGACGTTGTATCATTGATGGTTACACATTGGTGTCTGGCACTAAGATAGGATCGGACATAGTCCTGGGCAAGGCCTCGGACTCCATAATGCTGGAGTTTAAGTAAGAGGTAGTTGTGATTAACAGTGTCAAAGAGTTTTCTTAGGTCAATGAAGAGTCCAATCGGAAACTCATTTTTGTCAAGGGTGACAAAATTTGTAGATTACGTCAAGGAGACTAATGATTGCATCATTGTGGCTCTTTTGGGACCGGAAGCCAAACTGGTAGTTGCTGAGTATGTAGAATTTTACGAGGTAGGAATAGAGCTCTTTATAGATATTTTTTTCAAATATTTTTGATGGAAAGGGTAAGTTTGATATTGGTCTATAATTGTTTATGTCCGCCAGATTGCCTCCTTTATGGACTGACGTTACTCCTGCTTTTTTTAAGGATATCAGGGAAGGTATGACACTCTATGAATTTGTTGAACAATAGAGCTATAGGTGGCGAAAGGGCATGCTAAGCGCTCTTGTATACAATGGACGGAATTTCACTGGTGTTCCCTGCCTTAGCTTTTGGTGAGTGTATGATGGACACAACATCTGCCAAAAAGAGAAGAGATCTTGGATAGCTGCCTGAGAGATATGTGTCTGAGTCTGTGGGATTTTTCTGGCAAGATTAGCACCAACCGATGAAAAGAAGCTATTAAATTCATTCGCCATTTCTAAATCAGTTGACGGTGTATACCCATCCTTAGAGAGTTTTATTTGGTTATGTGAGTGTTGTTTAGTTCCTAGGATACTAGAGATGGATTTCATGTGCTTTTCAAGTTGCCTTTTGCTTCATTAAATCTATTGCAAACCATGCTCTGAAACTCTCCCTGGACAGATGTAATAGGACCCATTATCACCACACCAGAAATAAATATCTCTTTGATATCCCCAGGGACAAACTTAGTCTATGTAAACACTCTATGCAAATTAAGGGACCTAGTCTAAGGGAACTAATTAAGGGAACTCACTCCCTGGTGAATTGAAAAGCTGTCAAACTTTTGCCTCATTTAAAAAACAAAAACAAAAAGTACCTAATTTCTTCTTCGTAGTTTCCTACACTGAGCTTTAAATTTGCTCTGTATCTAGTGTTACCCAATCTCCCAATCTTTATGTACTTAATCTAAACAACTTTATCATTGTGTTCATTGCTGTCTTCTTTTATGTGCTAGCCATATGCTGTATTGTGCCTGCTAAGTTTTGTTAAACTACCATTCAAGCTGTCATTGCAATCATTCTGAGCTACCTATGTGCTTTAATACACCTTCAATTTTTCTCTCATCTTTTATTTTTTTTTTTCATGCTATGTAACTGTTATCATTTTTGTAAATTTTGCAAGTATTTACCTACTTAAAATTTTCTTAGATTAAGGTCCTGCCCTAAACGCTGCGCGTACTAGTGGCTTTACAAGAATTTGATTACTATGCTATGTATCCTCACAATCCCAATGTATCTTCTTGTATATATGTAAATAAATAAATATTCACATAATACGAAAATTTTGCCTTTCTTATGATACTGGTAAGCATAGATGATTATCTTTTAACTACATCCTTTGTAAATAAATATATATATATATATATATATATATATATATATATATATATATATATATATATATATATATATATATATATATATATATATGTGAGATTTTTTTCTACGCCTACCTCCCTTAGGAGGTGGACTATAAGTTTAAAGGCTGCTCACGGCAGTTAAGCATGAGTCCAATAGAAAAATGAAAAGCGGGAGCAAACCGCCAGGCCTCCACCACCAAGGGTGAAAACCTGTCCACAATAGGCCGCTGGCTCCTTCTAGTTAAACAGGACGTTAAAACTTTTAAAGGGTCCCCCACGGGTTCTCACAATCAAATATTTATATTTGATGTGGCGCTATGAATTGAAATTCGAATTCCCAAGAACAGTCGTCATATCAAGATCACATCAACATTTAATCGTAATATGCAGAAATATGGTGGAATAATATGGTTGAAGGGTTGACATCAAAGACCGTTTTCTATAACATAACAATTTATTAATAACAAGAGACTAACTACTACATTACCGAGTTTACGTTACGTTAATGTCCATCCAGTGGCACGATAACAAACAGCTAAATAGCAACCCTTGCTGTGCGGCTGCATACTGAACTAACCTGAACACAGGTGTGCCCACTGATGACGCAATATTGCAAATCAAAGAAAAATATCACAGACTAAGTTACACCACAGCGAATGGTTACATTATTGTCCATCAAGTGGCATTTGCAACACAGCTATTCAACAGCCCCTCGAGAAGTGACAGCAGGCACCATCTTGCTGACACTTCGGGCTGACAACATGAACTAACAACAAATGAAGGATATCCACTGAAGACACAAGCATGCAATCAATAGTGTCTCGGTTTCCCTGACAGCTACTATAATCACAAGCTTAGGGGTCCTCCCGCCCCCCAGGAGAGACCCACGTAACTAGGCGGGTAGTCCAACAGTGACCCCCCCCTATCACAACCCAGTGTGAACACTCTTTGCAACTCCCTACAAGAAATTGCCTTGTAAACAGTAACAAAGACAGGCAAGGCGGGATTCTGGGACACAGCTCCACAAATCCCTAGATTACTCTACTCTCGTCACCAGACGACAACCAAAAGAAATTGCCTTAAGTGATTAATTACGTTAATTGACTGATCGCAGCAGTCAGCAACAAAGTACTACGGTAATCACAAACAATTGTCTCACACTAGAGAACAACATGATGATACTCTATGGAAATCATTAACACTTGTCTCTCTTGTTAACAATAACTCAAACTTATATTACATCACACTTGACTCCTAGCAAGTAATAAACTGGGAAGAACAGCTAGGAAATGCAAACCTGAACCAGTGCCTGGAAAAAATAAGCTCAGTAGCACTAGAAATATGTTCAAACCGCATACCCCTAAGAAAAAAGAGAAAGAGATGCAGATTGGAACGGGAACGTCGTTCCCTATATAGGCGAAGAAAACGAATCGCGGAACAACTTGAGAGTCGCACCCTATCTCAAGAACGGCGAAGAAGGTTAGGTAGAGAAATAGAAACAATTGAACTCAAGCTACAAGAATCATACAAAACCCAGGAGAGGCAAAGAGAGCAAAAGGCCATCAGTGAAATAGAGAGAAATCCGAAATATTTTTTCTCCTATGCAAAATCAAGATCAAAAACCACATCTAGTATCGGGCCCCTGCGAAAGGGAGATGGAACTTTCACAGATGACAACAAAGAAATGAGCGAGTTACTGAGGAAGCAGTACGACTCTATTTTCAGTGAGCCATTAAATGCACTAAAGATTGATAACCCAAATGAATTTTTCATGGATATGATACCAACATCAAATCACATATCAGACGTCGCCCTATCCCCACTAGATTTTGAAGAAGCCATAAACAGTATGCCTATGCACTCTGCACCAGGCCCGGATTCTTGGAACTCCATATTCATCAAGAACTGTAAAAAACCACTATCGCAGGCCCTTCACATTCTGTGGAGACAAAGCCTAGATACTGGCGTTATCCCTGACATACTAAAAACAGCAGAGATAGCACCACTCCCTAAAGGAGGAAATAAGGCAGAGGCAAAAAATTACAGACCGATAGCACTAACATCGCACATCATAAAAATTTTTGAGAGAGTGCTAAGAAGTAAGATCACAAAATACATGGAATCACAGCATCTCCATAACCCCGGACAACATGGTTTCAGAACAGGGCGCTCTTGCCTGTCGCAGTTGCTGGACCACTATGATATGGCATTAGATGCTATGGAAGACAAACAAAACGCTGATGTAATTTACACAGATTTCGCAAAAGCTTTTGATAAATGTGACCATGGTGTTATTGCACATAAAATGCGTTCAAAAGGAATTACCGGAAAAATAGGCAGATGGATCTACAATTTCCTGACTGACAGAACCCAATGTGTAATAGTCAACAAAATAAAATCCAGCCCATCAACCGTGAAGAGCTCAGTCCCCCAGGGTACTGTGCTTGCTCCAGTACTTTTTCTCATCCTCATATCGGACATAGACCAGAACACAACCTATAGCACTGTATCATCCTTTGCAGATGACACTAGGATTTTCATGAGAGTTGGCAACATAGAGGACACGGCAAACCTCCAATCAGATGTTGATCAGGTCTTTCTATGGGCTACAGAAAATAATATGGTATTCAACGAGGATAAGTTTCAGCTCATGCGCTACGGAAAAATTGAAAATATAAAAAACAGAAACCACGTACAAAACGCAGGCAAATCATAACATAGAACGAAAAGGCAATGTAAAGGACCTGGGTGTACTCATGTCGGAAGACCTTACCTTTAAAGAACACAATAAAGTAGCCGTCACAACTGCAAGAAAAATGACAGGTTGGATAACAAGAACTTTTCACACTAGAGATGCTATACCGATGATGATACTTTTCAAAACGCTTGTGCTATCTAGAGTGGAGTACTGCTGCACAATGACAGCCCCTTTCAAAGCTGGAGAAATTGCTGACCTAGAGAGCGTGCAGAGATCCTTTACTGCTAGAATCCACTCAGTAAAACATCTAAATTACTGGGACCTACTAAAGAGCCTAAATCTGTACTCCCTTGAGCGCAGGCGGGAGAGATACATAATAATTTACACGTGGAAAATAATTGAGGGGCTGGTCCCAAACCTGCACACAGAAATAACACCACATGAGACCAGAAGACATGGCAGGATGTGCAGAATACCCCCGTTGAAAAGCAGAGGTGCAACAGGTACTCTGAGAGAGAACTCTATCAACATCAGAGGCCCGAGACTGTTCAACACGCTTCCACTACACATAAGGGGCATAACTGGCAAACCCCTCACAGTGTTCAAGAGAGAACTGGATAAGCACCTCCAAAGGATACCTGATCAACCAGGCTGTGACTCATACGTCAGGCTGCGAGCAGCCGCGTCTAACAGCCTGGTTGATCAGTCCAGCAACCAGGAGGCCTGGTCGACGACCGGGCCGCGGGGACACTAAGCCCCGGAAGCACCTCAAGGTAGGTAGCAAGTATTCAGTGAGTAATCCTCAATTAAGGTCAAACGGACCACTAATTACATCCCCATTGAGTTACGTTAACTAAGCCTACCCTAACTTGGTAGCTTCTCAACAGTCTGTGTAAAAAAAAATTACTAGTGAGTGTTAATTACCCTAATTAACTCCGAGTAATTAATTAACTGTCACCAGGACCGATAATTAATCATCCATAAATACGTCTCACTCCGCACTGCCTAAGCAGGTCTCATCAAACACTGTGAATTCACGGGAAAGGAGTTAATTACCCCTAATTAACAAGATGTGCCACTAATCCACTGTCCTCAGACAGGATATGATTAATACAACGATTTATGCTAGCTCCATGACCTCGCTTTACCGGGTCATCGGAGCTCTCCAGATGTTAATTACTCCACTAATTAACATGAGCCACTAATTGCTATACCCCAGAAAGGTAATTAGTTTCGAGCAAATTACGTTAACGCAAATACTGACAGATCCTCTCCCACTACGTGAATTCATGATGAGAAGGCTAATTACATAATTAGCTAGAGTGGTTAATTAGTTGTCACACGGACAATTAATTGCTCCCGAGACGTATCTCACTCAAGCTCAACGCTGTTCTCTCTCATAACAGCCCTCACTCACTCAACAATAAGAGTGCACCCCTTATCCAGTTAATTCCCCAATTATTAACTCACTGAATCCTTAAGTCCTCAACACAACTTAAAGAAACAAAGTAACCCCAGTGTTACATAGGTCACACTACAGTGGCATGCAACAACACAAATGCACTGCCCACATACGGTTGCGGCTACTGCAACTCGCTAATTACTGTGCCCACACAATAATGACACATGGTTGTGCAACACACAAGAGTATACCAATATTACTGCCCCCCTTTTCTTGCAACCGTTGCAAAGGACTACTGTGAACACACACTTACATCAGCAAGACAATTAACCCATCAATTGCCTGCTCTCATTAAGCACTGTGAATTCCCCTGAATAATCCTAGAGGTCCCTTAAACCCTCAAACCCTAGGGCAATAATATCGTATAACTGATAACAACACTGCACAAACCTGCAACATAATGATGCCATCAGCATACCCCACATGCTAATGACATCATTAGGCAATCAGTTAGCAATTACATCTACTGACTTACCACACAACACAGTACATAAAGCATGCAAATGCTTTAATACATAAACATACACATAAACATAAAGTACAGTAAAGTACAGTACTTTAGTACATAAAGCATAGAAATGGCATTCACATAATCAATGAAAATTATATCATCAGGTAAATGTAACTAACTACACAGACCTCAGGGCACCCACAGACATTCCTGCAACCTGGCCTGCCTACCTCTAATGATACAATTTATATACGGTACTCTATGGCATTAATCGAGTCTGAACGATTATATAGAATCAACAGGCTGGATCACTTATATGGTAAATCTCTACACTGACCGGTACATACTCGAGTCAATCTACACACTTATATACATCATGATACTACAGTGTGGTCCAGTGTACAACATCTATCTCCAGGTACCGCCCTACCAGTCACCTGGACGTGCTACAGACAGCTGTCTCTCAGCTGCTTCCCTAGCCTGGCAGGGCTATGAGACAACTCTTACCGGGAATTTCCCCCGGTACTCATCACATTGTACACAATGATAAATTTTACTCATGTCTAACTTCCTTATTTTTACTCATTTCCCAGGTCACTACCACTCTAGCTGTCAACACTTAGCTTGCTCCTCATGCGTCGACAAGATGTGGCCCTAGGCTGTCCCGGGTAAGTGGCCAAGTGGCCCAAGGAGGTGGCCAAGGCATGTGGCCACCGCGTGGCCCACAGCGCCCCTCCCGAGCTGAGAGGGGGGGGGGGGTTGGTGGCCGGCGGGCGGGCAGGCGGGAGGGGTAGCCGGCATGCGGGCCGAGCCAGGCCGAGTGGCCGGGCCGAGCGGCTGGGTGGCCTGGGGGTGGCCCCCTGGCATAGACACGTTGACGGGGAATCACCAACAACTCCAGCAAACCAGAGCCTGCCTTGCTCTACACTGGGGTGACAATGGCCGGCAGCGTCCCCACACTGAAGCCGCCTGGCGGAATTCAAAGTGCCACAGGGGCCTGTAATCTCACCACAATTACACTAGGAGGCCCTGCCTGATTTCCGCTAATTGTCCATCACTACTAGACAGGTTATTTGAACCACCTGTTACACCATGAGGCTCTGCCAGCTGCCTCATGGGTGCCCACTGTCTCTGAGGCTATTTTACTGGTCCTTCCGTACCCTGTCGGCCCTCGAATTTCACGAAAATTGGGCCTAGACACAACCAGGGATGGCAGGAGTGCCATCCCTGCTAGTTAACACGGTAACGTCCGCGATTAACGGGGGTGGAGGGGGAAAACTTCCCCCCTCCACCCAGACACGTCCTCGTCCACCTGCTACCCTGTTCAGACTGACGATTTCCCGGGCTAAGGAAACTCAAAATGCCCATACCTCCTCCCTACTTTGTCTTGACCAATCGGCACGAAGCCGGCACTTTTTTCTCGTGCCGCTAAAAATCACAGCCTCACTCACCCTCAAGCGTCCTGTGACGTCACAAGGAGGGGGAGGCCTAAAGACAAGGCGCAATGTCTCACATGTTGGGGGGGGGGGGGTGGGCAACGTTCACCCCACTCTCCCCACCACCTCAACGGTTTTAGTCAAGTACCTCACATACCACTTCACTCTCACCTCATCCTATTTCACAGAAACAGGAAGATCTCTGTAATTCTCTCTACAGAGCAATCACAGACCTCTAACCAGTCCCAACCGACAGTCCTTAACATAAGCTTTCATTCAACACCCCACAAGTATATGTTAGTTTGAAAGCTTCAGTTTCTACGAGTCCCTAGAACGACTAGTCTAATTTAGAAACTAGGGAAAACTAGCTGAGGGAATCTAGATTCCCTCACAATATATATATATATATATATATATATATATATATATATATATATATATATATATATATATATATATATATATATATATATATATATATATATATATATATATATATATATATATATATATATATAGGCAATTCTTGAGGCAATTCACATAAGAATAGAGCGACCTACCATGAACACCCAAATCACGGAACTATTTACTCTACCCACCATGAGAGTAAGGACAAGACAAGAACATATCGATGCCAACACAGAAGACAATGTCCAACATAACAGGCCAATTACACTGGATTAATCTTTGTGTTTAGATAGGAGATGCCTCGTATGGGCCAATAAGCCTTCTGCAGCCCCTATGTTTATCCCTTATGTATCCCCCCCGTGTTTTCACCTTCATTGTATTATCACCTGACCTAATGCGGGTATAAAATCAACTAGTATTGTAAGATCTGATCACTTGAGAATGAACCATGGAGGTTCGAAACGTCGTGCAAATTATACAAATAAGTGTAATACACTCTATAGTAAATCACTTCTTTTCTTCACCTTAAAAGTACGAAAATGAGTTTTGGAGAACTCCTATTTCAATTAAGCCCTGATGCTAAGAAAATAGTTAGAGGGATTGAAGCCCTAAACCAGAAAATAATAAATACAGAATATGCGGTCATATTCAATGAAACATGTTTGAAAGAAAACCTGCTGCCAGCATACACCAATATATATATATATATATATATATATATATATATATATATATATATATGTCGTACCTAGTAGCCAGAACTCACTTTTTGGCCTACTATTCAAGGCCCGATTTGCCTAATAAGCCAAGTTTTCCTGAATTTATATATTTTTTCCAATTTTTTTCTTATGAAATGATAAAGCTACCCATTTCATTATGTATGAGGTCAATTTTTTTTATTGGAGTTAAAATTAACGTAGATATATGACCGAACCTAACCAACCCTACCTAACCTAACCTAACCTATCTTTATAGGTTAGGTTTGGTTAGGTAGCCGAAAAAGTTAGGTTAGGTTAGGTTAGGTAGGTTAGGTAGTCGAAAAAACATTAATTCATGAAAACTTGGCTTATTAGGCAAATCGGGCCTTGCATAGTAGGCTGAGAAGTGCGTTCTGGCTACTAGGTACGACATATATATATATATATATATATATATATATATATATATATATATATATATATATATATATATATATATATATATATATACATATATATATATATATATATATATATATATTTATATATATATATATACATATATATATATATATATATATATATATATATATATATATATACATATATATATATATATATATATATATATATATATATATTTATATATATATATATATATACATATATATATATATATATATATATACATATGTCGTACCTAGTAGCCAGAACTCACTTTTTGGCCTACTATTCAAGGCCCGATTTGCCTAATAAGCCAAGTTTTCCTGAATTAATATATTTTTTCTAATTTTTTTCTTATGAAATGATAAAGCTACCCATTTCATTATGTATGAGGTCAATTTTTTTTATTGGAGTTAAAATTAACGTAGATATATGACCGAACCTAACCAACCCTACCTAACCTAACCTAACCTATCTTTATAGGTTAGGTTTGGTTAGGTAGCCGAAAAAGTTAGGTTAGGTTAGGTTAGGTAGGTTAGGTAGTCGAAAAACAATTAATTCATGAAAACTTGGCTAATTAGGCAAATCGGGCCTTGCATAGTAGGCTGAGAAGTGCGTTCTGGCTACTAGGTACGACACATATATATATATATATATATATATATATATATATATATATATATATATATATATATATATATATATATATATATATATATATATATATATATATGTCTGAAAACTCACACCCCAGAAGTGACTCGAACCCATACTCCCAGAAGCAACGCAACTGGTAACTACAGGGCGCCTTAATCCGCTTGACCATCACGGCCGGACAAAAGGAAGTGGTAGCCGGAGCTATTTGAACCACTTCCCCGCCGGCAACTCGGATGGTAATCTTGGGCATAGCATTTCACCAAATCACCTCATTCTTTGGGGCACACGTGAGGAACACAAATGCGAACAAGCCTGAATGGTCCCCAGGACTATATGCGTCTGAAAACTCACACCCCAGAAGTGACTCGAACCCATACTCCCAGAAGCAATGCAACTGGTAACTACAGGGCGCCTTAAATGAGGTGATTTGGTGAAATGCTATGCCCAAGATTACCATCCGAGATGCCGGCAGGGAAGTGGTTCAAATAGCTCCAGCTACCACTTCCTTTTGTCCGGCCGTGATGGTCAAGTGGATTAAGGCGCCCTGTAGTTACCAGTTGCGTTGCTTCTGGGAGTATGGGTTCGAGTCACTTCTGGGGTGTGAGTTTTCAGACGCATATAGTCCTGGGGACCATTCAGGCTTGTTCGCATTTATGTTCCTCACGTGTGCCCCAAAGAATGAGGTGATTTGGTGAAATGCTATGCCCAAGATTACCATCCGAGTTGCCGGCGGGGAAGTGGTTCAAATAGCTCCGGCTACCACTTCCTTTTGTCCGGCCGTGATGGTCAAGCGGATTAAGGCGCCCTGTAGTTACCAGTTGCGTTGCTTCTGGGAGTATGGGTTCGAGTGACTTCTGGGGTGTGAGTTTTCAGACGCATATAGTCCTGGGGACCATTCAGGCTTGTTCGCATATATATATATATATATATATATATATATATATATATATATATATATATATATATATATACATAAATATATTAGTATATTTTGGTAGCAGTCTTTCCTGTAGATATATATTATTAAATATGACCGAAAAAGTAAGATTAATAATTCTAACACGAATTTTCTCAATGTTTCTTATGTTGAGCGCGTTTCGTAAAACTTATTACTTATTACTTTAGTTTACACACACACAACTATAGCTGATCAGAGTTTAAACATCTTCGTTTTTATACCTGCATTTGGGTGAGGTGATATGGTACAACAGTTTTGCATGAGGTGAAAACAATCTTTCAACACAAGACAGAACACGAAACAATGGGTATAATATTTTGTAAGTTAAAGGGAAGAATGGAAGTAACTGCAAAGGGCCTATTGGCCCATATTTATTGATGCTTCTATATTGGTGCGGAGTCTTGAAGTGGATAGAATATTGTTGTGCATTAATTTGCTGTTGATTGCTGGTGTCGACTTCTTAATGTGTAGTGCCTCGCAGATATCTAGCCGCCTGCTATCGCTGTATCTATCGATGATTTCCGTGTTTTTTGTTAAGACTTCTCTGGTGAGTAGGTTGGCCGTTTTCTTGGTTTAAACCAAGAAAACGGCCAACCTACATGAGAAACTCTCCAGACACAAAGCAGAACGCTTTAAAAGAGACCACTGTCGTCTATGCCTTCAAATGCCCACTTGGGGACTGTAAACCTCAAAGAATTCAGTATATAGGCAAGACAACAACATCTCTTTCCAGGCGATTAACGATGCATAAGCAACAGGGCTCCATTAAGGAACATATAATCTCTTCCCACAACCAGACCATCACCAGAGAAGTCTTAACAAAAAACACGGAAATAATACATATAAACACATATGGAAATAAACACGGAAAAGCCCACGTATTTGTGGGCTTGGTGGTGGTTTAAATGTGATGGCGTGATCAGGTGTCGGAGACTGTGTTTTGATAGTATGGGTAGATTTGATATTGGTCTATAATTGTTTATGTCTGCCGGATTGCCTCCTTTATGAAATGGTGTTACTTTCGCGTTTTTAAGCTATACGTTTTGCTCTATACTCTTATAAGCTAATAAGTAAGATAAGCTCTTACTTCTTGCTCTATAGTGTACCAGGCCTCTATACAGTACCAGGCGTCTGTATACAGACCTGTACTCTGTAATTACCTAAGTGTAGTTACAGGATGAGAGCTATGCTCTTGGTGTCCCGTCTACCCAGTACTGTCATATAACACTTTGAAACTACTGATGGTTTTGGCCTCCACCATCTTCTCACTTAACTTGTTCCAACCATCTACAACTCTGTGAAAATGTTTTTTCTTATATTTCTTTGTCATCTTTCTTTAGTTAGTTTAAATCTATGACCTCTAAGGCCTCTAAGTTCTGCCCCTTCATTTCCGGGATCCACTTAGTAGCATGTCTTTGCACCTTTTCCAGTTTGTTGATGAGCTTCTTAAGATATGGGCACCCCACAACTGCTGCATATTCTAGCTTTGGGCTAACAAAAGTGGTGAACAATTTCTTTAGTATTTTGCCATCCATGTATTTAAAAGCAATTCTGAAGTTGGAATGCGTGGCATAGGCTCCTCACACAATGTTCTTTATGTGGTCCTCAGGTGATAGTTTTCTATCTAGAACCACCCCTAGATCTCTTTCTTTATCAGAATTCCTTAAAGATTTCTCACATAATTTATAGGTTGTGTGGGGTCTATGTTCTCCTAATAATAATTCTGTGTGTGTCTGTGTGTCTCTGCAGTTCTCTGTGTCCATCTCTCTCTCTCTGTATGTATGTGTATATATATATATATGTCGTACCTAATAGCCAGAACGCACTTCTCAGCCTACTATTCAAGGCCCGATTTGCCTAATAAGCCAAGTTTTCATGAATTAATGTTTTTTCGTCTACCTAACCTACCTAACCTAACCTAACCTAGCTTTTTTTGGCTACCTAACCTAACCTTACCTATAAATATAGGTTAGGTTAGGTTAGGTAGGGTTGGTTAGGTTCGGTCATATATCTACGTTAATTTTAACTCCAATAAAAAAAAATTGAACTCATACATAGAGAAAAGGGTTGCTTTATCATTTCATAAGAAAAAAATTATAGTAAATATATTAATTCAGGAAAACTTGGCTTATTAGGCAAATCGGGCCTTGAATAGTAGGCTGAGAAGTGAGTTCTGGCTACTAGGTACGACATATATATATATATATATATATATATATATATATATATATATATATATATATATATATATATATATATATATATATATATATATATATATATATATGTCGTACCTAGTAGCCAGAACGCACTTCTCAGCCTACTATGCAAGGCCCGATTTGCCTAATAAGCCAAGTTTTCATGAATTAATTGTTTTTCGACTACCTAACCTTCCTAACCTAACCTAACCTAACTTTTTCGGCTACCTAACCTAACCTAACCTATAAAGATAGGTTAGGTTAGGTTAGGTAGGGTTGGTTAGGTTCGGCCATATATCTACGTTAATTTTAACTCCAACAAAAAAAAATTGACCTCATACATAATGAAATGGGTAGCTTTATCATTTAATAAGAAAAAAATTAGAGAAAATATATTAATTCAGGAAAACTTGGCTTATTAGGCAAATCGGGCCTTGCATAGTAGGCTGAGAAGTACGTTCTGGCTACTAGGTACGACATATATATATGTATATATATATATATATATATATATATATATATATATATATGTCGTACCTAGTAGCCAGAATGCACTTCTCGGCCTACTATGCAAGGCCCGATTTGCCTAATAAGCCAAGTTTTCCTGAATTAATATATTTTCTCTAGTATTTTTCTTATGAAATGATAAAGCTACCCATTTCATTATGTATGAGGTCATTTTTTTTTATTTGAGTTAAAATTAACGTAGAAATATGACCGAACCTAACCAACACTACCTAACCTAACCTAACCTATCTCTATAGGTTAGGTTAGGTTAGGTAACCGAAAAAGTTAGGTTAGGTTAGGTTAGGTAGGTTAGGTAGTCGAAAAACAATTAATTCATGAAAACTAGGCTTATTAGGCAAATTGGGCCTTGCATAGTAGGCTGAGAAGTGCGTTCTGGCTACTAGGTACGACATATATATATATATATATATATATATATATATATATATATATATATATATATATATATATGTTGTACCTAGTAGCCAGAACGCACTTCTCAGCCTACTATGCAAGGCCTGATTTGTCTAATAAGCCAAGTTTTCATGAAATAATTATTTTTCGACTACCTAACCTACCTAACCTAACCTAACCTAACTTTTTCGGCTACCTAACCTAACCTAACCAATAAAGATAGGTTAGGTTAGGTTAGGTAGGGTTGGTTAGGTTCGGTCATATATCTACATTAATTTTAATTTCAATAAAATAAAATTGACCTCATACATAATGAAATGGGTAGCTTTATCATTTCATAAGAAAAAAATTAGAGAAAATATATTAATTCAGGAAAACTTGGCTTATTAGGCAAATCGGGCCTTGCATATTAGGCCAAAAAGTGCGTTCTGGCTACTACGTACGACATATATATATATATATATATATATATATATATATATATATATATATATATATATATATATATATGTCGTACCTAGTAGCCAGAACGCACTTCTCAGCCTACTATGCAAGGCCCGATTTGCCTAATAAGCCAAGTTTTCATGAATTCATTGTTTTTCGACTACCTAACCTACCTAACCTAACCTAACCTAACTTTTTCGGCTACCTAACCAAACCTAACCTATAAAGATAGGTTAGGTTAGGTTAGGTAGGGTTGGTTAGGTTCGGTCATATATCTACGTTAGTTTTAACTCCAATAAAATAAAATTGACCTCATACAAAATGAAATGGGTAGCTTTATCATTTCATAAGAAAAAAATTAGAAAAAATATATTAATTCAGGAAAACTTGGCTTATTAGGCAAATCGGGCCATGCATAGTAGGCCAAAAAGTGAGTTCTGGCTACTAGGTACGACATATATATATATATATATATATATATATATATATATATATATATATATATATATATATATATATATATATATATATATGTCGTACCTAGTAGCCAGAACACACTTCTCAGCCTACTATGCAAGGCCCGATTTGCCTAAAAACCAAGTTTTCATGAATTAATTTTTTTTCGACTACCTAACCTACCTAACCTAACCTAACCTAACTTTTTCGGCCACCTAACCTAACCTATTAAGATAGGTTAGGTTAGGTAGGGTTGGTTAGGTTCGGTCATATATCTACATTAATTTTAACTCCAATGAAAAAAATGACCTCATACATAATGAAATGGGTAGCTTTATCATTTCATAAGAAAAAAATTAGAGAAAATATAATAATTCATGAAAACTTGGCTTATTAGGCAAATCGGGCCTTGTATAGTAGGCTGAGAAGTGCGTTCTGGCTACTAGGTACAACATATATACATATATGTCGTACCTAATAGCCAGAACGTACTTATCAGCCTACTATTCAAGGCCCGATTTGCCTAATAAGCCAAGTTTTCATGAATTATTGTTTTTTCGACTACCTAACCTACCTAACCTAACCTAACCTAACTTTTTCTGCTACCTAACCGAACCTAACCTATAAAGATAGGTTAGGTTAGGTTAGGTAGGGTTGGTTAGGTTCGGTCATATATCTACGTTAATTTTAACTCCAATAAAAAAAAAATTGACCTCATACATAATGAAATGGTTAGCTTTATCATTTCATAAGAAAAAAATTAGAGAAAATATATTAATTCAGGAAAACTTGGCTTATTAGGCAAATCAGGCCTTGCATAGTTGGCCAAAAAGTGAGTTCTGGCTACTAGGTACGACATATATATATATATATATATATATATATATATATATATATATATATATATATATATATATATATATATATATATATATATATATATATGTACATATATATATATATATATATATATATATATATATATATATATGTATATATATATATATATATATATATATATATGTCGTACCTAGTAGCCAGAACTCACTTCTCAGCCTACTATTCAAGGCCCGATTTGCCTAATAAGCCAAGTTTTCCTGAATTAATATATTTACTATAATTTTTTTCTTATGAAATGATAAAGCAACCCTTTTCTCTATGTATGAGGTCAATTTTTTTTTATTGGAGTTAAAATTAACGTAGATATATGACCGAACCTAACCAACCCTACCTAACCTAACCTAACCTATATTTATAGGTAAGGTTAGGTTAGGTAGCCAAAAAAAGCTAGGTTAGGTTAGGTTAGGTAGGTTAGGTAGACGAAAAAACATTAATTCATGAAAACTTGGCTTATTAGGCAAATCGGGCCTTGAATAGTAGGCTGAGAAGTGCGTTCTGGCTATTAGGTACGACATATATATATATATATATATATATATATATTATGTGTATATGTAGTACCTAGTAGCCAGAACGCACTTCTCGGCCTACTATGCTGGACTGGACTTGTGATCCTGTGATCCTAGATTCGATCCCAGGCACCGGCGAGAAACAATGGGCAGAGTTTCTTTCCCCCTATGTCCCTGTTACCTAGCAGTAAAATAGGTATATATATATATATATATATATATATATATGTCGTACCTAGTAGCCAGAACTCACTTTTTGGCCTAATATTCAAGGCCCGATTTGCCTAATAAGCCAAGTTTTCCTGAATTAATATATTTTTTCTAATTTTTTTCTTATGAAATGATAAAGCTACCCATTTCATTATGTATGAGGTCAATTTTTTTTATTAGAGTTAAAATTAACGTAGATATATGACCGAACCTAACCAACCCTACCTAACCTAACCTAACCTATCTTTATAGGTTAGGTTTGGTTAGGTAGCCGAAAAAGTTAGGTTAGGTTAGGTTAGGTAGGTTAGGTAGTCGAAAAACAATTAATTCATGAAAACTTGGCTTATTAGGCAAATCGAGCCTTGCATAGTAGGCTGAGAAGTACGTTCTGGCTACTAGGTACGACATATATATATATATATATATATATATATATATATATATATATATATATATATATATATATATATATATATATATATATGTACATATATATATATATATATATATATATATATATATATATATATATATATATATATATATATGTATATATATATATATATATATATATATATATATATATATATATATATATATATATATATATATATATATATATATATTATGTGTATATGTAGTACCTAGTAGCCAGAACGCACTTCTCGGCCTACTATGCTGGACTGGACTTGTGATCCTGTGATCCTAGATTCGATCCCAGGCACCGGCGAGAAACAATGGGCAGAGTTTCTTTCCCCCTATGTCCCTGTTACCTAGCAGTAAAATAGGTACCTGGGTGTGAGTCAGTTGTTACGGGATGCTTCCTGGGGGTGAAGGCCTGGTCGAGGACGAGGCCGCAGGGACACTAAAAAACAAAATTAATTATGAATTATTATTCAATTATTAGTGAATTATTATTATTATACTATACTAAGACCATAATTTATTGACTTAGTTGTGATTGTTTAGGTAAGGTTTAGATAGGTTAGGTAGGGTTGTTTAGGTTCAATTGGTTAGGTTGCTTAGGGTTAGACAATTATTAGTCTACTTGATAGAATTTACTCAGCCCATGACAAAAATGAGTTTCCGATTGGACTCTCCATTGCCCTGAGAAAGGCCTTTGATGCTGTTATTCACAATTACCTCTTACGTAAACTCCATCATTATGGAATCCGAGGCCATGCAAAGGACTATATCCAGTCCTATCTTAGTGATAGACACTAATGTGTAGTTGTCAATAATATAACCTCTTCCACTCTACCAACAACTGTTGGAGTGCAACAGGGCAGCATCTTGGGACCTCTCCTATTTCTTATATACATCAATGATCTGTCTAATGTCTCTAACATTCTGAAACCTTGTTGTTTGTTTTGCTGATGATACTTCCCTCGTTTATACATTTTTTGATACATTTAAGCGTTTCGGGCATGAAAAAATTAAATGATTAAAGCTTAATACTAGTTGAGTATAAAGAATAAAATGTGTTGAGAACAAATAAAAATAGAGATAAAAAAGGGGGGGAACATGGCTGAAAAAGCAGACAAATATAATTAGGTCGACAAACAGCGTTGTTTAAAAAAAAAAAAAAACAGACATGGGTTGACAATAGAGGGGTAAGGTAGGTTACAGAGAATTTATTAGGTAGTGCTTCGTTTTTATCTTAAACTGGGTGAGAGAGGTACAGTCTTTAACATGGTTGGGAAGGTCATTCCACATTCGGGGTCCCTTGATTTGTAGAGCATTTCTAGTTTGATTAAGTCGTTCTCTTGGAATATCAAAAGTGTATTTATTTCTGGTGTGGTGCTCATGGGTTCTCTTACAACCTTCAATGAAGCTTTTGAGGACAGGATTGGCATTACAGTTCAGCGTTTTATATATGTATAATACACATGAGAGAATGTGCAGTGACTTAATATCTAACATATTCAGAGATTTGAATAGGGGTACCGAGTGATGTCTGGGGCCAGAGTTGAATATTGTCCTAATAGCAGCTTTGTGTTGAGTAATTAGAGGACGTAAATGATTTTGGGTAGTAGAACCCCAAGCACAAATACCATAGTTGAGATATGGATAGATGAGGGAGTAATAGAGCGTCACCAGGGCAGGGCGAGGTACATAATATCTGATCTTAGAAAGAATGCCAACAGTTTTTGAAACTTTTTTTTATATATTTAGAATGTGTCCCTGGAAATTCAGCTTGAGGTCAATGAGAACGCCAAGGAATTTGCCATCTAATTTATTACAAATTTGGGTATTGTTTATTTTGAGATTTATTTGATTAGAGGATTTATTGCCAAACAGAATATAGAAAGTTTTATCAATGTTAAGGGTGAGTTTGTTGGCAGTTAGTCAAAGATGGACTTTATTTAGCTCAGTATTTACTGTGGCATTTAGAGCAAGGGGGTCAGGACTGGAGTAAATGAAGGTTGTGTCGTCAGCAAATAGAATTGGTTTGAGGTGTTGGGAGGCATTTGGAAGGTCATTAAAACACTTTCGCGCTCTCTGCGAAGGTCAGGGAGCCAACCGTATGTGCGCGCAGCGTTTTTATCCCTTAAGCGTAAAAACAAAAATATGTATACTCTTTTTACTCTTCTGACCTTAGTTCTCATGCTACGTATTTCATTTTGGTACCAACGTGTTCGCAATACAATTCTCTAGAAGAACATCAGTAAAAAAAGTCACAAAAGCTATAGAGATACCAGCACGAAATAAATAACTACGAAGATGAGTCGCCGTGAGCGCCCAACAGCAACAAAATGTTTTTACTCTTGGGATTATTATCACCTCTACAATTGTCGTACAGCCTTAATTTTGGTATTAATGGACTCCCAATAAAATTCCCAACACGGTGATATGAATATAATCGTAGAATAATGGTCGCGGCCCACCCGCAAGAGTGTGGGAAGTGGGCGCACTGTTACCCGGTAATGGTGACTGGACAACACAAGTGGGAAACGTTGCTTTGAAAGTTTATACTTATTTCACTGTTCTGATATTAATATTATATGTATGTCATTCATTTTTGTGGCAATGTTTTCGCAATAGAATGTTCTATGAGCTAAATTATACTACACAAACTTGGACCAAATAGGTGTACTTACCAAGGGAAGGCTGGTTGTGGAACAGTTGAGCATTTGTTCTTCACTCCACCTTCTTCAGGTTCTTCATTCCTGAAGTTGCTCAACAGATGGTTTGTAGGTGGAGTGAAGCTGTTGCGGGTGGTTACTTCTTCACCACCCAATACACCGTTTTCCGGTGGTAATTGGTGTAGCAGGGAATAACACAGAGTGCAACACCACAGGTCCTGCATCCTATGTTCGTGTCCTTCCTTTTACCGGACCGTGCGCATACATGACACTTGAGACGTTTTGGCAGTCTGTAAATTTCATGTTTCAGTTTTGTGTTCATGCGATTTTCTGAATCAACAATAGGGCCAGGTCTTCTCGCTGGAGGTGAAACATTTGCAGGAGAGTCAGATTCATCTGACAAAACAGTTTCGTCAACTGCCAGTGTGGCAGACATGTCGGGTTCAGATTCGGTGTCTGCTTCATCTTGAGGTGGTGTAGTGAACAAAGGCCGCCTCACACCAGATGGTCCGGGAGTTGGCATGGCGTCAGCATTGGCAGGAGCTGTGTCAACATTTATGTCTGGAGCGTGTCGCAAGTGTTGAGATGATGTTGTTGTTTTAGGCCACTCCTCTGTGTCCCAGTTCAATAGGGCCCAGATTGCCACTTCGTGGAACTGTAGCAATGTTAGCTTTTTTCGATCAGTTGTGTTGTATTTGTACAAAATAAAGGCATTATGCAATGCCATTTGCAGGAAATAAAAGGTAATCTTTTTGGTCCACTTGTGAGTTTTCCTGGTAAAATGGTAATATTTAACCATTTGATCGAAGTGGTCCACACCTTTCATGAACTTATTGAACTCATGAACTTATTGAACTTTCATGAACTTTCATGAACTCATGAACTAGTGGCGAGAAAGAGAACTTCATGGCGCGTCGTTTGAAAAAAACCCCAATGAAATCGGATTAAAATTGATTTTTATACAAATATTTTAAAAGAGGACATAACTTTATGTCCACTATGCGGTAGCGTTAGACGAAACAGGACGCAGCGGTGCGTCCGGTTAGCGCGAAAGTATTAATGTAGATGAGAAAGAGGAGAGGGCCAAGTATGCTGCCCTGAGGAACACCAATGTTGATGGGTAGGGTGGGAGAAATTGAATTATTCACAGAAACATACTGGAGCCTGTCAGTAAGGTTCGCCTTGAGGTATTGCAGGGAGTGTCCTCTGACTCCATAATGATGTAATTTAAGAAGAAGGTTTTGGTGGTTGACACTGTCAAAAGCCTTATTCAGGTCCACAAATAACCCAACAGGGAACTCATTTTTATCAAGAGCTGCATGAATCAAGTTAAACATACTAATAAGTGCATCGTTAGTGCTTTTTTTGGGGTCTGAAGCCATATTGGCAAGAGCTAAGCATATTGTGTTTGGCTAGATAAGAGTAAAGCTGCTTGCAGATTAATTTTTCAAACATTTTTGACAAGTTAGGCAGGATTGATATAGGTCTGTAGTTGTTAACATCTGTGAGATCGCCACATTTGTGGACAGGGGTTACTCTCGCTTTTTTTTAGAATATCTGGAAAGATTTGGAGTTCAAGTGACTTGTTGAAGAGCAATGCAATAGCAGGGGCTAAAGATCTGGAGTTTTTTTTTGGAGTTTTCTGGAGTTGAATTAAAGTTGGTATTTCCTCAAGGGCACTAGACATGGTTTTAAGGGAAAGGATTATCTCATTGACGTCAGTGGAATTAGTAGGCTTTAGGTACAGAGACTGTGGATAGTTACCTGTAAGATAGTCCTTAACATCAGTACTGGAAGATGTAATATCATTTGCAAGGGATGACCCAATGGAAGAAAAGAACCTATTGAACTCAATAGCAGAATCAGAGGCTGAAAGCTGACCAACGTTATTGGACAGGAGTGATGGTTTGTTATTTCAAATCTTCTTTGATCCCAATATTTGTGAAATTGTGCTCCAAGTTTTTTTAATGTTGCTCTCTATTTGGGTAAATTTATCTTCGCAGTATTTAGTTTGGCTCGTCTAATTATCTTAGATAGCAATAACGAGTAATTCTTTGCGAATTCTTTGGAGACGGTTCCTAACCTATACTTCTTCTCAAGGTCATGTTTTTTATTAATGGATTTCAGTATTCCCTTTGTAAGCCAGGGATTGTTAAGCCTTTTGGTTGTGACTTGTTTTGTAAGCATAGGTCAGTGGGTGTTATAAAGGCTAGGAGTTTTTTGAAGAAAAGATTGCACTGCTAGGTTTATGTCACCTATGTTACCTAACTCGGACTCCCAGTTGACATTAGCAGCAATAGTTATAAAATTGCAGTTTCATTGTGCAGCCTAAAACTGAACTCCCTTGACTCTAGAGGTGGTTTGTTAATGTTAGTTAAGAGAAATGTGGGGTAATGGTCTATAGTGCTATCGGTGATTATACCTGAAGTAAGCGGAGAGGTTATGTTGGTCCAGATGTAATTAAATGGTGATGTGATGGTCCAGACTTCAGTTTATTGTGTCCAAGAGTGGGCCAATTCAGTTTATTCTGTCCCAGAGTGGGCCACTTCAGTTTATTTGGGACAGGGCGAGCCACTCTAGCGTCCATGCTCAGTGTGAGCCATTTCAGCTTCTCTATGTCCAGGGTGGGCCCCTTCAGTTTATTATGTCCACTGGGAGTCACTTCAGTTTTTCATGACTCAGAGGGGGTGACTTCAGTTATTCCGTCTCAGGGTGGGCCACATCAGTTTATTATGTCCAGCGTAGATCATTTCAGTTATTATGTCCCGGGGTGGGCCACTTCAGTTTTAGGTCCCAGGGCGGGTCATTTCAGTAATTATGTCTCAGGGTGGGCCACTTCAATTTTATGTCCTGGGTGGGCCACTTCAGTCTCTGGCCCAGGCCGGGGCCGCTTCATTCTCCTTTGACCCGGGCTGGGCCCCCCACCCTTCAGTTATACGCACTGGCTGGGGCCTCTCCAACTATATGCTCCTGGTTGTTTTTTTTAAACTTCTTCAGTCATTGGCCTCTGGAAGGATTATACAGACAGACTTCAGTTAAGCCCTGGCTGGCCGCTTCAGTTAAGCCCTGGCTGGGGCCTCTCCAGTTATACACCCTGGGTGGACCTCTTCAGTTTTATGCTCTTGTCTGGGCCACTTCATTTCCACTCCTGGCTGGGCATCTTCTGTTCTACGCCTTGGCTGGGCCTCTTCAGTTCTGCCCAGGCTGGGCCTGCTCGAGCCACTGCTGTACCAGCTGCTGATTTTCCGGCTGATGTGCCCGCCAAACACACACCGAAACTGCGACGTTGGTACAACGTTCGAACAAGTTTTAACACCTCCTAACCAGTTATAACAAACAATATAGCAATTTGTAACAGCGTTCTACGTCATAAACACGTTAAGAAAATATGTAAGAACTTTATTACGAGTTGTAACAAGCAGAAAATAGAGACAGTTTCGGTTTGTGTTTCCAGGGTGGTCCCCGCCGATGATCCAGCAGCTGATAGCCTAGCTTGTGGTGTTCCAGCCGAGGATGTCCCAGCTGCTGAAGTTCTGACTGATGAGGTTCCAGCTGCTGACGTTCCGGCTGATGGGGTTCCAGCCGATGATCCAGCAGCTGATGTCCCAGTTGGCGATGTTACAGCAGACGATGTTCCAGCCACTGATGTTCAAGCTCCCGATGTTTCGGCTGATGAGGTTCCAGCCGAAGATCCAGCAGCTGATGTTCCAGCTGGTAGTATTCCAGCTGAAGTTGTTCCAGCCGCCGACGTTCCAGCTGCTGATGTTTCGGCTGATGTGGTCCCCACCGATGATCCAGCAGCTGATGGCCCAGCTGGTGGTGTTACGGCCGACGAGGTCCAGCTGCTGACGTTCCGGCTGATGAGGTTCCAGCCGATGATCCAGCAGCTGATGTCCCAGCTGGAGGTGTTCCTGCTGAGGATGTTCTAGCGGCTGATGTTTCAGCTGCTGATGTTCTGGCTGATGAACTTCCAGCCCATGATCCAGCAGCTGATGCTTCAGCTGCTGGTAATCCAGCTGAGGATGTTCCAGATGCTGATGTTCCGACTGGTGAGGTTCCAGGCGATGATCCAGCAGCCGTTCTGACGGTGTCCAGCTGAAGAGGCCACAGCTGCAATGTTCCAGCTGCCAAGCTTCCGGATGGCGTGTACCAGCCGAAGAATTTCCCAGGAGATGAAGAAAAAGATCGCATTTCTCTCCATTCTTAATAATATTATTTCTTTACAGGTATAATTAGTCTTATTTGTGCGTAAATAGTTTCGCAGTTCGACGCCCGATTATCAGCTTCTTACCTTGGCCTGGTGGCGTTATTTAGTATTTATCCGCTGCAACGCGACATGGACATCGCTGCACTCTATTGCAGTCATTATTAGGGCAACATACACTCCACTGTCTGTTTGTGTATTTAACATTGACTTATAATTTGTCTTATTATTAGTAATTGATGTGTCTGGAGCTTACTTACCTCCTTGACGCTGTCGTTCACTATTTCTCCTTGTTCCCGCAGAGGAGACGTCTGATTGTTCCCGGGTTAGCCCTTATAGTTTCTGGCAGTACCATTACTAGGCTTCTCAGTTACTCCCAACTCTCCTGAGGGGTTATTCTTTTCCGTCCCCCTTCGTCCTGCTTAAGCCACTCAGCCTCGGTGCCAGCGTTACGCTTGGGACATCATTCAAGTCTACCCCATAATGCCTTTTTCTCCACAGGTGTTGCATCCAAATAACCCCACTCTTTCAGCCTAATTTGCCAGCAGTACACTTATGGTGTAGGTCCCCCTCAACTGTGCCTTTGCCTGTCACATTACCACTGCATGTCCGCCTCTGCCCACCCTTACTGCCTTAATACTTCCAAAACCACTACAGAATGCGCACGAGGAAAACCATTGATGATCGAGGAACACGAGATGGGGCCCGAAAGGCGGACCACTGACCTCATCCCCACCGTAAGATGGACCCTGGGGAGGCGACCTACATGCTTCTAAGTTGCCACCTCCCCTCCAGGACGTGTCACAGCGACAACGACCGACACGGGGTCGACCCTGGGGAGTCAGCCTCGGTGTAGACAGCGTTCACTTTCCTACACCCACCCTGGGGCCAGCCTTCCAGGACTGGTCTCTGTGAGGGCGGGCTCCAGCGACGAAGATATACACGGGATCGACCAGTCATTCGCCATGGTGCACAGCACTCCCTGCCTGGGTGTACAAACCCTGCAAACTCCCTGAATGTACTCCTCCCAAGATCACTGTTTAGTGGGCTATCTCGCCTCTCTACGTCCCATAAGCTCGTCATGATGGCGCTCCGTCGGCCCCACCAAGAAAGCTGTTTCAGCTTGCAGCATCTGCCTGGTAGACCCGGATTGGTACCTTTTTCAGTCAGGGGAACCTGACTGTTTTTTAACGGCCTCTCTGGGCATATGGGCATGGTTAGGGACACAGTAGCGAGCAGTCATATTCCAAGTTATAGTGGCCAGCAGCCGCTCGCCCTTCAGGGGTGGGGGTTCCGCGCCGCTGGCCCTCGCAGGATTGGGGGTGCTCTGCTGGGACCCCCAAAGCCAAAACATATTAACAAGAATTGTAATTAGTGTAAATGCAAATAATGCAACTTTCAGTTACTAATTATAGATGTAACAATTAATTGTAATTGAGTTATACACTATAATTATAATGGCTATTCTCTAATATTATTTCAGGATAATAATTCATTGTTATTCACTAATCTTTATTAGTTACATAATTAATTATTATCCACCTAAACTATCTATTTTAGTCACCATAATTAGCTATTATGCTTTTTCATAATTAATGTTTATTATTATAATTAATTATTTAGTATTATTAATAAAATACACAAGTCTCCTACTCTGTGTGCGTTTTCTTCCAACTGCAGAAAATAGCCACTGCTTTTCTCAAAAAGCAGTGAGTTTTCTGTGAGAAAAAAACGTAATTCTAAGAGTTGCATCTAAGCTGCATGCGCACCGAGTGGGGATACTTAAATTGAACGCCCGCGGACACGGCGACCTCTGTTTTACCGCTCCACATACAAAAACGCCCACCCTCCTCCTGGGATTCTCTGCATCCCGTTTTCCTTTTCACAGGATGACACTCAGGCAGGCTCAGGCGACACCTTTGTTTTATCTTGCTACGCATTTGTGTTACTTTTGGGGTGCTCCGCCGGACCCCCCAAAGCCAAGGTATATTAACAAGAATTGTCATTAGTGTAAATGCAAATAATGCAACTTTCAGTTACTAATTATAGATGTAACGATTAATTGTAATTGAGTTACACACTATAATTATAATGGCTGTTCTCTAATATTATTTCAGGATAATAATTAATTGTTATTCACTAATCTTTATTAGTCACATAATTAATTATTATCCACCTAAACTATCTATTTTAGTCGCCATAATTAGCTATCATGCTTCGTCATAATTAATGTTTATTATCATAATTAATTATTTATTATTATAATTAATTATTTAGTATTATTATTAAAATAAACAAGTCCCCCACTCTGTGCGCATTTTCTTCCAACCGCAGAAAATCCACTGTTTATGTGAATGAATGTCTGACTAGGTTCAGACAAAATCTCTTACTTAAACTGTGTGGATTCTGCAAAATTTTCCCTGCAGTTAAATATTGTTTTGTGCGAGATGGTAAAATTATAGCTAGGAAGACAGACACTGGAAAAGCCTCTGTAATAACCAATGAAACTAACCTCAATTCTTTCCTGAATGACTATGGGATAACAGATGAATTACCAGAATACAAATTATAGTCTCATCTAACTACCACTGTATACTTTAGCACTGCCTTTCCTTTCAAAAGGTTTTAATTTTATTTTATAACAAAAAAAATGTCATCTTTGTTATTGTCTCTTTTTTTTCTTGTTCTTAACTCTATATTTTATATACTCCATACTCTCTTGTTGCATTGTACACTGGTTCTGCCTGTGTCCTCTAGTATAAACTTTATGGCAAAGGCTGTACCTCTCTCAACCAGTTTAAGATGAAAACTAAGTACTACATAATTAACTCCATGTAACCTACCTTACCCCTAAATGTCAACCCATGTCTTACTATTTTTAAACAATGCTGTTTGTTGACCAACTTGTTTATTGGCTATTTTGTACCATGTTTGTACCCCCTTTTTTATGTTTTCTTTTTTTCTTTAAATCGAATTTATACTTTAAGCTCAATAATTATTAAGTTTTAGTCTAAGTTTTTTCTTCCACACCTTGTCCGAAACGCTATGAGTATTAGTGGCTTTAGGAATTTGTATGTTTTAGCTCTGCCTATAAATAAACAGGATGTTTGTAACTCTTCATCTATGTATGTACTTTTCCTAAATAAAATATTATTATTATCATCATTCAGTGTACCTGAGTGTATCTCTAATTAATTTATCTCATTTTGTTTTAGTGTAAATTTAGTAATTAACTGTAGTGTAATTATAATATTATAGTAAGCTTTTAGTTTGATAAAATATTTAATTGTTATTTGATTTCTAGTGGTCATCTATTTGAATTAATTATTCTAGTTCATTTTTACTTCTCTTAAATTCTATTAAGTTTACATTACTTAAATTACCATTAAGTTTATATTACTTTAGAATTTTTATTCAACGTTTTCTTTGTAATCTAGGTTGCCTAGCCTCACCCCCCTTGCTCCATTGTGCTTTTGGCTTTGCCTGTGCCTCCTAGTGCAAATTTTACTTTCAGTGTACTTGAAAGTACTCTTAGCAACCTAACTCATTTTGTGTACAGTTTTATATATTCTTTTTTCATATCTGGATCTTTTTTATAATTGTCTTTTTTTATTTTTTCTATCAAACAGCCCTCATATGCAAACTATTATAGACCCAGACCTTAACCTCTCATGAAGTATCTATGACAATCATCTCTTTAATGATCAAAATTGCTGGCATTATACAGCACATGATGTAAACAATGTTTTAACTTGTAATCACAATGTTTCTGTAATTAACCTAAATGTAAGAATTCTAAGCAAAAACTTTGATGATGTTTATGCCCTGATTCAAACAGTTGACAACAAATTCTCTTTTGTTGTGTTAACTGTTACGTGGTTAAAAGAAGATACTATTAAACTCTACAACATACCTAACTACTCAGCTATTCACAACTGTTGTCCTATACAAAGAGGTGGTGGTACTTCTCTTTACTACCACCAAGAACTGACTTGCTTAAAAGTAATTAAAATTAGAGACCCTTGTGGAGAGTATATTGTGGTACCTGGTTGATACCTGGTTGATGGGGTTCTGGGAGTTCTTCTACTCCCCAAGCCCGGCCCGAGGCCAGGCTTGACTTGTGAGAGTTTGGTCCACCAGGCTGTTGCTTGGAGCGGCCCGCAGGCCCACATACCCACCACAGCCCGGTTGGTGTTGTGTGTTACTGAGGAAGACTTGGTTGTAGGGTTGATATAAAGCCATTGCTTGGTTATTGACTTTAATACTTAAACTGATACATGACTAGTAGCTACCAAGCTTGGCGGGCGTCCTGTACGCTCTTGTTTACCTTCTCTTGGCGTCTGAGCCGCCGCACATAGAAAACGGATGGTACCGTTTTCTGTGAACATGACATCCCTCCTTTTCTTGAAAAAGAATGAATACAGGATGTCTACCATGCTTGTAGCACAAAGCAAAGTTATTGACCCAAAGTAAGTTATTAACATATCAAGAGATATTGCATACATTTAGCATTAATTAAGCACACAAAGAATTTAAACAACTTAATCCTTACCACATAGGATTGCAATGTTAGAAATACATATGCAATGTTAAACAAACATGAAAGAAACTGTAATACAAAGCTTCAAAATATTGAATGAGAGATCTGCATTATTTAAACAATATTAAATTTAGTTCAGCATAACAAGTAAATACTTTGCATTACATAGGAACACGACAGTCTCCGTGGTGTAGTGGTAAGACACTCGCCTGGCGTTCCGCGAGCGCTGTCATGGGTTCGTATCCTGGCCGGGGAGGATTTACTGGGCGCAATTCCTTAACTGTAGCCTCTGTTTAACGCAACAGTAAAAATGTGTACTTGGATGAAAAAACGATTCTTCGCGGCAGGGGATCGTATTCCAGGGACCATAGGATTAAGGACTTGCCCGAAACGCTACGCGTATTAGTGGCTGTACAAGAATATAACAACTCTTGTATATATCTCAAAAAAAAAAAATAATAATAATAATCATCAAATCGTGTAGGGTGTTTAACATGACGTTTAGGACGAGAGTCCTTAAATACAAGAATATCCCTTGATGAATTTTTTCTTGGGTTATAAGTCATTTTTTCTTTTTCCTTTGTACGACTTTGCACTTCATCATTTTCTACACTAGTTGGAATCACTTTGAAATAAGCCATATTACGTGTTATACTATGATCTCTATTACTCACTGTTACCATAGTTCCTTTTACACTAATCACTTTATATGGTTTTGTATCATACAGCTTATCTAGCTTTCCCTCATTTTTCTTTTTAACGAGAACAGTATTTCCAACCTTTATGAATTGTTCTTTTGCACGTTGATCATGAGCAATTTTCATTTTGCCCTTGGCTAGTGCATCCTGCTGAGCGAGACGTTTATCTGTTATCACGGCTGGCATTACAGGTAGTGCGATTCTCATAGGACGTCCAAATAAAAGTTCGCCAGGCGACTTGCCCAGTGTTCCATGCGGTGTTCCACGGTAGTTCCTGAGAAAAGCATTCATAGCTTGTTTCCAGGATCGTCCTTCGGCATGAGCACAGCGTACCGCTTTCATGAGAGGTTGCATGAATCTCTCGACTTCTCCATTTGCTTGAGGATGTAGTGGCATCACACGGCGATGTTTGAATCCAATATGCTCAGCAAAGTTGACGAAGTCTTGTCCATTGAGTGGCGGTCCATTGTCCGTCTTGACAACTTCAGGAATGCCAAAGTTTGAAAAGATCTTGTAGAGTTTCGGGATGACAGCCTTTGCAGATGTGGAAGTGATGATTTCTGGATAACGTGAGTAATCATCAATGACTACCATCAAGTACTCTCCAGTTGGTAGCGGTCCGAAGAAGTCCAACGATACTTCCGTCCATGGTGCAGCAGGTAGTGGTGAAGGTTGTAGAGGTGTTATTCTTGAAGTATCCACTGCAGCTTGGCAAGGGACACAGGCATCTTGCATGTCCTTTGCTTGACGATCAATGCCAGGAAACCACACCTTTTCTCGTAGCACCTGTTTGGTCCTAACAAGACCTTGGTGTCCTTGATGTGCAAGCTTCAGAGCACGTTGCTGGAGAACAGCTGGAATGACAATACGAGTACCTCGCAGCACGGTGTCGCGTTGTTGCGTAACACTTAATTCTGTCTGGATGCGTTCAAGTGCTTTGAATGCATCTTGGTCCCTGAGGGTGGGATGCGTGGAAACTTTTTCTTAGTCAATGCATCCACTGTTGCTTGCAGAGTTGGGTCCTCTAGGGTTGCAATACGGATTTCATCAAGAGTGAGAGCCTTAGGGACTGCATCACAGGTTACAGAGTGTACATATTCCTCGGCAACTTGCTGATGCTTGGTCAAACTGTTGGCAGGATGTCGACTGATGTAATCAGCGGGATTGCCTGCACCCTACTTGTATTTCACCGTAAAGTTGTATGGTTGCAGACGAAGAGCCCATCTCTCAATGCAAGCTGGTGGTTTGGACTTTGGATTATTGAAGATGGTCTCCAACGGTTTGTGGTCAGTGACTATCGTGGTGAAGGGTGCACCAAGCAGATACACATTGAAGTGTTCACAGCCTCATACAAGAGCAAGAGCTACCTTCTCTGTCTGACTGTATCGTTGCTCAACATCTGTGAGAGAACGGCTGGCGTAGGCAATTACTACCCTGGAATCTGGTTGACCAGGTTTGTGTTGGGCTAACACAGCACCTAAGCCACCAGGAATAGCATCCACCGTTAACTCAGTGTCCATTGATGGATCAAAGTACGCAGCAGTCGCATTTTCTACTAGTGCATCTTTCACAGCATCAAATGCATTTTGCTCAATATCGCTCCGGTACCATGATGTATTTTTCTTCAGGAACTCACGTAGAGGCTTCGTAATGGTAGCAAAATCAGGAATGAAGCGAGAACAGTAGTTTGCCATTCCCAGAAAACTATGTACTTCAATGGACGTTGAAGGAGGTGCAGCATTCTTGATATCAGCAACTTTCTTAGGATCTGGAGACAGACCTTTGTCACTAAGTACATGTCCAAAGAATTCAATTTTACGTTGATTGAACTCACACTTTGCTCGGCTTAGCGTCAGATTCTTTTCTCGTAAGCGTTGCAATGTTGCACGAAGAGCTTTGTCGTGTTCAGCTTGGGTACGGCCATAAATAATGATGTCATCAGACATGTTGTCAGCATTAGGTATATCTTGTAATACCTGGCTGATGATGTGCTGGAATACCTCGGCAGCACTGTTAATACCAAAACTCAGGCGCTTGTACCTATACAGACCTCGATGTGTCGTAAACGTTGTGATGAAGCGACTCTCCTCATCAAGTTCAAGCCGATGATAGCCCTTGTTTAAATCTAACTTGCTGAATACAGTTGCACCATTCAAGCGGTAAATCATATCATCTCCAGTGGGTGTAGGATGGCGTTCACGCACTATTGCCTTGTTGGGAACACGCATGTCTACACAAATGCGTATCTCATCTGGATTCTTCTTCTTTGGTGGAGTGACAATTGGGCTTACCCATGGTGTTGGGCCTGTTACTGGTTCAATGATATCTAGTTCCATCAGCCTATCTAGTTCGGCATCGACTTTCTTGCGAGTATGGAATGGTTGTCGGCGATGTTGTTGGGCAACTGGAATTACATCTGGGTTGATATGCAGATGTACTTTGCTATCAGTATAACAATCTATGGATTCAAATCGATCAGAAAATTCAGCAACTATAGCATCAACATTGTTTGCAGATTCCACTGCTACAGCATTTGAAAGCTGAAGTAGCCCCAATTTGGTTGATGTCTTTTAACTGAGTAGAGACTCCTTTGCATTCCTAACAACATGGAATGTAGTAATGAGCATTGCATTCTTTGACTTAATCTCTGCAGTGAAAGTTCCAATCACTGGCAAGGCTACCTTTGAAGCATAGGCAGTGGCTTTACCATTGTAGTTTTCAAGCTTTGGGAACTGTTTTTTAAATTTCTCATAGTGACATTCAGCAATGGTGTCAATGTTTGATCCAGTGTCAATAAGAACTTTGAGACAAATACCAGCAATGTATACTATAGTCTCTGGGTTGTTTGGAAGATCATTCCATTCTGTGATTGATTGTACTCCATAAATATAATCACATTCACTGTCATCTGAGACTGGTTGTAATGAAATGTTGTCTTGTATATTATTAACATTTTGGATATGAGGTGCAATATTGTGTTTGCCACCTCGACCCCTATGACCTGATCCTCGTACAGTGCTTTTATTCACTGATTGTGGTTTCTTTAGTGCGGAACGACACATAGCACCAAAATGACCTAGTTTTCCACACTCATAGCACTTCTTACCTTGAGCAGGACAAACATTATCTTGGTGTGGGTAGTCTCCTCCACAATTGTCACATTTATTGTTGACACCCGCTGATGTGAGTCGTTGTGACTGCTTGAGTCTTGTTCCATGACTCCAGGTGTGATGTGGCTCTCGGCTCAATTTACTGTTAGGTTTGGCATGATATCTTCTTTGATTACGATGTCCTCCCTGAACCTTACATACCTCATCACTGTTAGTAACAGTGGCAGAACAGTTGTTGGCACTGCACTCCATGACACAAGCATCACGTGCAGCATCTTCCATTCGACGAGCCATATCCAGTATTTTGGTAAGAGAACTTTCATCATCAACAAGTTCTAGAGCTCTTCGACGGAGACGTGTAGATGTGCATGTTTCAATTATTTGCTGTTTGATTTCTTTGTCAACATCAGCAAACTCACAATGGGCTGCTAAACCCTGCAGACGTGCGTGGTATTGATCAACGGTTTCATTAGAGAGTTGTTTTGCTCTCCTGAAATGCATAATTTCCATTGCAGTATTTAGCCTTGGTTTGAAATGCTCTGTTAGTTTGGCTTTGGCAGTGTCATAATCTTTGGCACCACCAGTGTCTTTCAGTGTATCAAAAATGTCACAGACTCGATCACCTACATAATGAAGTAGAAAGGCACGCTTTCTTTCAGCACTTTTGATGTCTGAAACTATCAACAATTTTTCAAACCTTTTAAGCCATTTGGTCCACCTCTGTGACAGGTTTGTCTAGTCACAGTCAGGATCAAATGCAGGAAACTGAGGTATATTTGCCATTTTTTACTGAATAAATGTAAACTTATCACTTAAATGTTCCTCAGAATACTAAACACTTACTGCACTGTATATGTTAGTTAAGAATTCACTGTAATTACTTTAATTTTGCAAAGCACACAAGAATTTTAATGCAAAATTTCACAGCAGTGCACAATACAGCAACAACTGACTTCTTACCTAGCCCTTGTGTACATGTGTTGTTCCTACTCACACCAACACAGCAGTTGTCAGCAGTTGGTACAGCAGTTGTTAGCAGTTGGTACAGCAGTTGGTAGCAGTTGGTACAGCAGTTGGCAGCAGTTGTCAGGAGTTGGCACAGCAGTCAGTGCACAGCGTGAAGAATTGTAGCACAGAGCGCGTTTCGTATACAAAATATCGGGTTTTGTATACAGCATCAAAGCGTCGTTTCGTACACAGCGTCGGCACACATGGATCGCAGAATCCTCAGTACACAGCTTCAGTCAGCACAGCTTGGGTAGCACACAGCATTGGTTAGCACAAAGCATCGTTTAGCACACAGTATTGGTTAGCACACAGCATTGGTTAGCACGCAGCATCGGGTATGGTGCTTACAGACAGCACGACTTCTCCTTCCTCCTCCGGAGGCGAGACAGCATGTTTCTCCTTGTGTTTTAAGCTGAACAAATACCTGCATTCACAGTTCATCCTCGTCGCCAATGTGGTGTTGTGTGTTACTGAGGAAGTCTTGGTTGTTGGGTTGATATAAAGCCATTGCTTGGTTATTGACTTTAATATTTAAACTGATACATGACTAGTAGCTACCAAGCTTGGTGGGCGTCCTGTACGCTCTTGTTTACCTTCTCTCGGCGTCTGAGCCGCCGCACATAGAAAACGGATGGTACCGTTTTCTGTGAACATGACATATATATTTGCCTGCTTCAGTGTCAAGGGTAGAGAGGCTGTCCTGACTATGAGAGCAGTCTACGGGATTCCTAACACTGATGTGACTGAATTTAACTCTAACCTTAGAAATCTATTACTAGATAACAGACTGAACAAAAACCATCTTATTATTTATGGGGACTTTAACATTGACCTCTGAAAGCCTGATAACCCTCCTGCTGCAAATTTCCTTAACTGTATGAATTCCTGCTTCCTCATGCCCTTAATCACTAGACCTACTTGAATCACTGATAGTACTGCCACGGCTCTTGATCACATCTGGACCAATATAACATCTCCGCTTACTTCAGGGATAATCATTGATTGGCACTACAGACTATGACCCCAAATTTCTACTAACCAACATTAACAAATCACCTCTAGATACAAGGAAGAGAAGTTTTAGGCTGGACAATGAAACTTCTATAGGCTATTTTATAGCTGCTGCTGCAAATATGAATTGGGAGTCCGAATTAGGTAACCAACCCGCTCTCACACAAGACAGCACATATATGACTTAATGCTTAAAGTCAATATGTTGAATATGAATTAGTACATATGTGGTATATTCCCAGTTACATTTTTTCCAAGGCCCAAACTCTTCCTCACGTACCAATTTACGTCTCACAATACCAGTCCATCGCCGTAGACAGCGATAGTCGTGATTGGTTCACTTATAATGAAAATTGTAGTTTTCAGGTCCCATAAAGGTTGCGAAATTTACCTGCTATTGTCCATGCTCTTAAATATTACAGATCAGCTACATCCTATTGAAGTTTCGTAGTTTTTTTTTTTTGAGAAATATTAGTTCTTCTTAGTAAATTATTAAAAGCACTATAAATTATTACATAGAATAATAGTGCTACACCAATCAACTTTATATACACTAGTTTGTGCTTTAAAAATCTTTAAAGAATGTATTGTAGGAACGTAAACAAAAAACGATGTTACGTTGGAATGTCTATGGGGTAAACTACTGTAAACAGGATGGTATAATGTCTACTACCTACTGTAGGATGGTTATAGTGTCCACTACCATCTGTTAGGTGGGTCAGGGATCCATACCACTTGTAGGGTGGGTCTGAGGCCAATAACTACTCATAGGATAGGTATGGGGTCCACTACCGCCTACTGGATGGGTATATGGTCCACTACCACACATAGGATGTGTATAGCGTCCACTACCGCCTGCAGGATGGGTATGGGGTCCACTAATGCCCACAGGAAGAGTATGGGAGTCTACTACCGCCTACAAGATGGGTATGAAGTCCACAAGATGGATATAGGGTCCACTACCACATACAGGAAGGGTATCTGGATCAATACCGCCCAAAGGATGGGTATAGGATTCACTTCCACCTATAAGATGGGTATAAGGTCCACTACCACCCACAGGATAGGTATAGGGTCCACTACCACCCACAGGATGGATATGGGGTCCACTACCACCCCCACGATGAGTATAGGGTCCACTACCACCAACAGGATGAGTGTGGGGTCCACTAGCACCCCACAAAATGGTTATGGGGTCCTATACCACACACAGGATGGGTATCGGGCCCACTACAACCCACAGGATGGGTATGGGGTCCACTACCACCCACAAGATGGGTATGGGGTCCACTACTAACCGCAGGATGGGTAAGGGGTCCACTACCACCCACAGGATGAGTATGGGGTCCACTACCACCGACAAGATGGGTATGGGGTCCACTACCATCCACAAGATAAGTATGGGGTCCACTACCACCCACAAGATGGGTATGGGCTCCACTACCACCCACAATATGGGTATGGGGTCCACTACCACCCACATGATAGGTATTGGGTCCACTACCACCCACAAGATGGGTATGGGGTCCACTACCATCCACAAGATAGGTATGGGGTCCACTAGGTATGGAGTCCACTAGCTATAGGTATGGGGTCCTCTACCACCCACATGATGGGTATGGGGTCCACTAACACCCATAGGATGGGTAAGGGGTCCATTACTAAATATATAAATATAAATATAATAAATATGTTTATTCAGGAAAGGTACATACATACAAGTGATGTTACATTAATGGATCGATATATAGATAGAGCTAGTACATACAATGCCTAAAGCCACTATTACGCAATGCGTTTCGGGCAGGAAAAACATTAATATCTAGAACTTAATACAAATTGAGCATAAAGAATAAAATGTGTTGAGTGTGGGAAATTTTTACCCACCATATCTAATAATCATCTAAGAAATGTATAATTTCTATATCATATCTAAATCATATCAAATCATATCTAAATCATATCAAAATCATATCTAAATCGTATCAAATCATATTTGAATCATTAAAGATTCATTATAGCTTGATCCTGGATGACAATGGCACCATGAACACGTACGCAACAGGGGCCCTTTTGATGCCTACGTGACTTTGTACATGATTTCTCAAGGATCCAGAAGCTTCTAGAAGGACTTCTTAATTAAAAAACTATTGGAACATTGATTCAACATCCGGTAGGATTAAAAATCGAATCCTTAATAAGAATCAGTGGTACTTTCAAATACTACTTATAATCTTTAAATCTTATATCTAATTATATTATAATCACATCTTATCTTAATCATAAGTCTAGACTGTAAAAATAATCGATCAATATTCATAGAAGTCTACCGTGCTCAGAGAGCATGGCAGGGCGATGGGGAGAGTGAAGCGCCCACGAACAAAGCCCGAGGCACTCCGCGTTTGTTTACAAATGAGTGAACAAGTGACTGATCCTTAGCGGACATTACCAGCTCAAGGACACCTTATCTAACATTTTTATCGCCAGTGAATACTCTCTAGAACTGGGGGAGTACCTGGACAATATCTACAAGGAAAATCCGTGAACATTCACATAAAATAGAGTGTATAGTGGAGATCAGTGACACGGTTTCCTCCACCTTCATTCATAAACTTTTATCTCGAATCATTCTTCTGCAACTGCAGGATAATCACGTAGCAACGCTACCAGATCATCATACAGCAACGCTGTAGCAAAATATCGTGCCTAAACTCAACAAGAGAGAGTTAATCAGTCTGGCAAACTTGTCAGACAGGCACCCCGACTGGCAGAGAAGTATATTGAAGGTTATTTGGTATATGATTGGCCAATTGTATGCTTGTGTAGCTTTAATATCCTATAAATCTGTCTGTTGGTTAAAAAGCGAGGCTAAGCCTCACATATCAGTAAGTTTATTAAAATTGTAGTGTAGCTGTGAATCTTATCCAAGCACTGAACCTCATGAGTGTCCATTGTGCCAGAAAGAATTCAGCCTCAATAAGTAAAAACCTCACAAGTGTCCATAGCGTTGGAAGAGATTCACTCAAGCTAACTGTATCATATAAATTGAATATGTCTGCATATATATTTGAATATATAAATTAAGTTATCAATTGCTTGCTTAGTTAATTTTTAAGTTATCATATAAGTTCATTTAATTGAATATAATTTCTAGTACTTGACAGTATTTAGACTACATTTAAGGTCATTTATTATACTTTTACAATTTAATTTGTTGTTTATAGTATAAGAATCTATTGGCTGTTAAGTTATGGTACTAGGTTAGACTATGTATGTTTAAATCCCTGATTTAAACAGAGCCAGTGTTCAGTCAGATAACTGAATTTATTAAATCTTATCCTTGTATAAAATACAAGCTGATGTGAGATCCCTGTCTACAGGTGGATTGGAACTTCTATCAACTAAGTCATTCACCCCACCTGTCCCTTACAGCCCACAATCTGTCATTAGGAAAAGAGGATCTAGGATTTACAACCCTAGCTTGAGATTTTAGTTGAATTAATTTGCAGACAGTAAATTTTTAATTTAGTTCAGTACAAGTCCCTGGTAGTCTCCTCTTATATCAATCCCAGCAGGTTTTTCCCACATTAATGGTCCTTCGAACCTAGATAATAATGGTCCTTTGTACCTAGATATTTATGATCATTTGTTTACCGAATATTTCAGTGCCAAATAGATAAGAAACTTCTTGATTTTGCATTGGAATAATTCTTACATATTCTAGCCTAACCTAGCTATCAGCCAATATTTATCATAGCTATATATCTAAGTAAACAAATAGTTTGCAGTGGCTTAAGCCACCATATCCATTAACTAGTAAGCATTCATAGCATACTAATATTGGTTTGTGTTAAGAAACCACAGTACTTAAGTATATCAGTGTCACAGACACAACTGCATCTTAATCATAAAATACCATTATCTACCTCATTGTGGTAACATTACATATATATTTAAGTGTATTATCTAGCATTATCTCTAATCTACTGATTTTCAGAGCTGCTCATTACATAATATTCTTTAAAAAAGTGTTATCATCACTGTAAGAGCATTTCATTACAATCTATCTATAATCAACTATATCATACCCTATATTACAGGTAAAACCAGTAGACATTCTACTGTATTTTATCTAACAATTATTATGGTAACAGATTTTGTAATAACTTTGCAAAAATAGTGCCATTTACTATTTTTAAAAAATTATTACAAGATTTACCAACTTGGTGCATTCGTGCATTCGGGTCACAAATCAAATTATTACAGTACTTTTGATAATTGAACACCTGCTACAACCAGATTCCAGGGAGGAAATGAAGGACGATCTTTGGAATCATTACCTAAGTAGACAGGAAAGCTCATTTATCAAAATACATTAACATCATACATATTTATCAGAAAAAAGAGAAAAATCTCGGAATCTCCAAAACTCGGAAAAGGTCAAAATGGCTAACAGTATTTTACCAGCAACTGAAACAGAAAAGAAAAGGACACAAAGTGTCTAAAAAAATCACTTGAATCTACAGCCTACAGACCATTTAAATCAGGTGATAGACAAATGTCATCATCACTTGGCTACAATAGTCTACAATTGGGGATCAAGACCAATCTTAATCTCACATCACAATCTGAAAGGCTAACAGCCCATTGACAATGTCAATACAAATATTATCATCCATCTAAGATAACTATCTTAATCCAAGAATAAAGTCTTGATCACTGAATCTCATGCTTTCACTGGAGTGAAAGCAGCCTCAGAAAATCTGAAGTTAATCAAGCATCTCAAAGAGACTTACTTAATAGAAAAGGCAAAGCCGAGAAAAAAAAAGAAAAAGCAAAATGCTTCATCACATCATGAATAATGTAGATACACATTATTACAGATACAATTCATCCTTTAAGGAAATCCTTGGAGGAGTATAAGTGTTACATGCTTGTATGACCTACTTGCATGTAATTACTTACCTACAAGTGTTACATACTTGTAACAACATCTTATCACAAAGCCAAATCATTGATGGACTTCGAGCTTACGTACAAAGATTACGAAGCCGAGGAAAACTTAGGTCTCAAGAAAAAATCCCCAAAGGTGAATCCACGGACAAAAGCAAAAATGTCCAGAATGGCAGTCAAAAATCAAGGCAACAAAATTCCTCTTCTGCAAAGTGGAAACAGAATAATGTTGGCTCTTATGCTATATCCCTCACAGTTAACAGAACTGTAGGAAACCAAGCTCCTAAGACAGATAAGACAAAAGGAGCTACAAGTGCCCCAAAATGTTTATTCTGTCAAGAAGCACATACCATTTATCAATGCACAGTTTATGTAGGCCGTGCCAGTCGAATCGATCGACTGAAATCTCTGAACAGGTGCATCCGTTGTCTACGGAAGCACGATACAAGTGAGTGTATCACTCAATTGCAGAACTGCCAATATTGTCATAAAAGTGTACATCACACAGCACTCTGTGGTGATATTAACACTCAATCCAGATCACAGACTTCCAATAATCAACCTGCATCTCAGGCAAAGCCCAAAGATGATAATACCACAACAGCCGTACAATTCTGTACAGTAATGAGCAATGTCAACGACTTGGATACAGAAATTGTTACAGCAGCCATATTGCCTACTGCACAGCTAGAACTATGCAATCAAGGAATTTGTATTCCAACTAGAGGCTTTTTTGATCAAGGGTCACAGAAAACCTTTATCAGTAAAAAGATGGCAGAAGATTTACAACTTAAATCTTCAAAGCAAGTATCTACCTCCATATCAGGGTTTTTTTACTAATTCTGGTCGTAGAACCTTTCCAGTAGTAAAACTCAATGTCTGTCTAGGTACATCCCAAAGGACAGTAGAAGCCATAGTAGTTGATAAAATTCCTACTGAAATGGAAGTGACTGGTCTGACAGCAACAATTAAATTCCTAAAAGAAAAGGGAATACAATTAGCAGATCCTCTGCTTGATTCTGACTACATAGGAGATATCGGAATCCTGATTGGAGCTGACTACTATCATCGATTCATTCTGGGATCAGAAGAATCTATGGGTATGAATATACTCAAATCAGCAGGAGGCATATTGATGACAGGACCTATACTAGATCTTGAACCTTCAACTCCTGAAAAATCACATCATACAGAAACTGTAATAGTGGCATGACTAGGCAAAGAACAGTCACCACTTAAAATCCCCCACATGATTGATGATGGATTAGAATCTGTACCTCAATTGTGGGAACTTGATGCCATAGGAATAATTCCTGAACAACCAAGTCCTGATGATGTCTGTGCATATAATCAATACTTAGAAACTGTACAGTACTATGATGGACAGTACTGGGTAAGGCTACCATGGAAAATAAACCATAAAACCTTACCTACCAATTATCACATGGCTTATAGTCAATTTAAATCGCAACTAGCAAAGCTAAGAAAAAGGCCTGAGCATTTAAAACTCTATCATGAGATTATTGCTCAACAATTAAAGAATAAATTCATCGAAGTCGTGAAACATGACAATACGCAAACAGGCCATTTTTTACCTCACATGGCTGTAAGGAGAGAATCAAAAACAACTCCTTTACGGATAGTTTTTAATTGTAGCTCTAAGTCTGGACCCCAAGGAACCAGTCTAAATGATTGTTTGCAAACAGGTCCAAGTCTAACTCAGAAATTGTATGACATACTGTTGAAGTTTAGACTTAACAAATATGCGTATTCAGCAGATATAAGTAAGGCCTTTCTCAGAGTTGGCTTGCAGGAAGAAGATAGAGACTTCACTAAGTTTCTATGGGTAGAGAACCCAGAAGATGTCAATAGTCCAGTAGTGACTTTCAGATTCTCTTCAGTTCTTTTCGGCGCGACAAGCAGTCCATTTCTATTGCAAGCAACTCTAGATACTCATCTGAAGAAATCATCAAGTCCCTGTAAGACTGAAATCAGTCAAAATCTATATGTAGATAATTTTCAAGGGACAGTTAACAGTACTACTGAACTGTTACAATTATATCAAGAGGCCAACAAGGAGCTACAAGGTGCCAACATGCCACTACAATCTTGGGCCTCTAATAATGCAACATTGAATAATCAAATAGCAAGAGATTACCCTGAATATCACGTACCAGAATCACAAAAGGTGTTAGGTATGGATTGGGATTTAATCTCGGACACAATATCGATCAAATCTGTGCCAGTAAATTACAACATCACTACAAAAAGGGATTTGCTTTCACAAGTTAGCAAAGTATTCGACCCACTTGGTCTACTAAATCCTTTGACTATCAAGTGGCGTTTATTGGTGCAACAAGCATGGAAAGCTAAGGTTGGTTGGGATGATCCACTACCAATCCAGTTACAAAAAGCTTGGATGGAAGTGGCTCAAGAACAAACTTTAGTTGAAAAGATAATCTTTCCGAGACACATAGTCGAGGAAAATGAAGAAGTATCACTACATGTATTCGCAGACTCGTCAGCCAAAGCTTTTGGAGCTTGTGCTTATTTAGTGACTTCTAATCAATCATATCTTATCACCTCTAAGGCCAGAGTCGCTCCATTAAAAAAGAGGACTTTGCCTCAGATGGAACTAACAGCACTGCTAACTGGAACACGCTTAGCAGTGCATATCAAACAAGTCTTGTCTACCATGAACATCAAAGATGTCATTATATGGTCTGACAATGAAGCTGTCTTACAATGGGTACGAAACGACAACTGTCCAACTCCATATGTAAAAAATCGCGTCTCGGAAATTAAAGAAATTTCCGCAGGCTTTCAATTGTTGCATGTACCAACAAAGGATAATCCAGCTGATCTCTTATCAAGAGGTATGACATTTAAACAGTTTGCAAAGGCAGATATTTGGTTTCATGGGCCTCGATGGTTAGTGAATGGTAGTTGGCCTGAACAAAAGCCACACGTCATTACGACACAAACCATAACTACCACCAGGCAGCAAGCTCAAATATCAGTCTTGGATTGTACTCGTTACTCCTCGCTCATCAAATTAATCAATGTAACACAGAACGTGTTTCATTATCTCAGGAAAAAAGGTATAAAATACACTTTTCCAGATGCACTTCTCTATTGGGTAAGACAAGCCCAGAGAGAAACTTATGGGAATAACTATGAAAATCTTCCTCATAAGTTAAAACACAATCTCGGTCTGTGGATAGACCAAGAAAATCACAACATTCTGCGTTGTGGAGGGAGACTTAAACACGCAGATATCAATCTAGATACCGTGCATCCATGGCTTTTACCAAAAAATCATTGGATCACAAGGTTGATTGTGTTGCATACACATCAACAAATCATCAAACATGGAGGAGTGTTAGACACACTCACACAAATCAGACAGCAGTACTGGATTCCTCAGGGAAGACAGTCAGTCAAATCAATCTTGAAGAATTGCATGATATGCCGAAGGTACGATGCAAGAACTTGCTCTTATCCAGGGCCACCACCCCTGCCAAAGGAACGAGTGGTCCATCTACAACCTTTCGAAACGACAGGAGTAGATTATACAGGAGCAATATATCTAACAGGGACTGCAGATAAGCAACCTATCAAGGCATACATCTGTCTGTTCACCTGTGCTACCACCAGGGCAGTACATCTAGAGGTAACACCCGATATGACTGCTCAATCATTTATTCAAGCTTTCCGCAGATTCGCAGCACGCCGATCATGCCCTAAGCTGATGATTTCAGATAACGGAGCAAACTTGGTAGCTGGAGAAGCATGTCTACGGGAAATCTGTTCCCATCCTGCAGTTACTTCCACACTGGAACAGCGTCATTGCAGATGGAAATTTATCCCTCCGAGAGCCCCATGGCACGGAGGATTTTATGAACGGTTAATAGGAACTGTAAAAAGATCCTTGAGAAAATCTCTACACCGTCAGAAAATCAATCTTCAAGAACTCCAGACAGTAATCACGGAAATAGAATCAAGGGTGAATAACCGGCCGTTGACTTACTTGTCTGAGGATCCTACTCAACATGAGCCATTAAGTCCTGCCCACCTAATGTATGGAAGACTTCTGACTCCAGTACCATCTCTAGTGGATGATGAGATCAGAGATCCCTCATATGTGGGTCAGAGCGAGTTGGTTCAGGGGTATAAGCATCTGTCCAGCATAATCCAAAAATGGAATGATGTTTGGACAAAAGAATATCTTACATCTCTACGAGAACATCACTATGGGGCCAACGTCCCACATAATATATCTAATCTCCAACCTGGCGATATTGTCTTGGTAGACAGTGATGGCCCTAGGGCTGACTGGCCATTAGGTAAAGTTGTCTCAGTCCATCCAGATAGTCAGGGGATTTTGAGAATAGTCAAAATCCTGTCTAAAGGAACAACTTCCCTGAAGACATTGGACAAACTCATCCACATGGAATCAGTGAGCCAGCTGCAGTTAGATCCTGAGAGACCTCAAGACACTCTAACTCCACAAGACCCACAGACTCCTAACAGACACAATCGTCCACAACGGACAGCAGCAGAAAAGTGCAAGCAAAATTTGCACTTGTATTATCAATCCAATGGAGAGTAAATAAATACATATGGTTACTATTGTCCTAAGTATTGGACTCTGTGCCAGTTCTCTCCCTCTGGAAGATGTGGGAAATTTTTACCCACCATATCTAATAATCATCTAAGAAATGTATAATTTCTATATCATATCTAAATCATATCAAATCATATCTAAATCATATCAAAATCATATCTAAATCGTATCAAATCATATTTGAATCATTAAAGATTCATTATAGCTTGATCCTGGATGACAATGGCACCATGAACACGTACGCAACAGGGGGCCCTTTTGATGCCTACGTGACTTTGTACATGATTTCTCAAGGATCCAGAAGCTTCTAGAAGGACTTCTTAATTAAAAAACTATTGGAACATTGATTCAACATCCGGTAGGATTAAAAATCGAATCCTTAATAAGAATCAGTGGTACTTTCAAATACTACTTATAATCTTTAAATCTTATATCTAATTATATTATAATCACATCTTATCTTAATCATAAGTCTAGACTGTAAAAATAATCGATCAATATTCATAGAAGTCTACCGTGCTCAGAGAGCATGGCAGGGCGATGGGGAGAGTGAAGCGCCCACGAACAAAGCCCGAGGCACTCCGCGTTTGTTTACAAATGAGTGAACAAGTGACTGATCCTTAGCGGACATTACCAGCTCAAGGACACCTTATCTAACATTTTTATCGCCAGTGAATACTCTCTAGAACTGGGGGAGTACCTGGACAATATCTACAAGGAAAATCCGTGAACATTCACATAAAATAGAGTGTATAGTGGAGATCAGTGACACGGTTTCCTCCACCTTCATTCATAAACTTTTATCTCGAATCATTCTTCTGCAACTGCAGGATAATCACGTAGCAACGCTACCAGATCATCATACAGCAACGCTGTAGCAAAATATCGTGCCTAAACTCAACAAGAGAGAGTTAATCAGTCTGGCAAACTTGTCAGACAGGCACCCCGACTGGCAGAGAAGTATATTGAAGGTTATTTGGTATATGATTGGCCAATTGTATGCTTGTGTAGCTTTAATATCCTATAAATCTGTCTGTTGGTTAAAAAGCGAGGCTAAGCCTCACATATCAGTAAGTTTATTAAAATTGTAGTGTAGCTGTGAATCTTATCCAAGCACTGAACCTCATGAGTGTCCATTGTGCCAGAAAGAATTCAGCCTCAATAAGTAAAAACCTCACAAGTGTCCATAGCGTTGGAAGAGATTCACTCAAGCTAACTGTATCATATAAATTGAATATGTCTGCATATATATTTGAATATATAAATTAAGTTATCAATTGCTTGCTTAGTTAATTTTTAAGTTATCATATAAGTTCATTTAATTGAATATAATTTCTAGTACTTGACAGTATTTAGACTACATTTAAGGTCATTTATTATACTTTTACAATTTAATTTGTTGTTTATAGTATAAGAATCTATTGGCTGTTAAGTTATGGTACTAGGTTAGACTATGAATGTTTAAATCCCTGATTTAAACAGAGCCAGTGTTCAGTCAGATAACTGAATTTATTAAATCTTATCCTTGTATAAAATACAAGCTGATGTGAGATCCCTGTCTACAGGTGGATTGGAACTTCTATCAACTAAGTCATTCACCCCACCTGTCCCTTACAGCCCACAATCTGTCATTAGGAAAAGAGGATCTAGGATTTACAACCCTAGCTTGAGATTTTAGTTGAATTAATTTGCAGACAGTAAATTTTTAATTTAGTTCAGTACAAGTCCCTGGTAGTCTCCTCTTATATCAATCCCAGCAGGTTTTTCCCACATTGAGAACAAATACAAATAAAGATAAAAAAAAGGGGGAACATGACTGAAAAAGCAGCACAAATACAATAGGTTGACAAACAGTGTTGATTAAAAAAAAAATAACAGACATGGGTTGACAATAGAGGGGTAAGGTAGGTTACAGGGAATTTATTAGGTAGTGTTTAGTTTTTATCTTAAACTGGTTGAGAGAGGTACAGTCTTTAATTTGGTTGGGAAGATCATTCCACATTCTGGGTCCCTTGATTTGTAGAGCATTTCTAGTTTGATTAAGTCGTACTCTTGGAATATCAAAACTGTATTTATTCCTGGTGTGGTGCTCATGGGTTCTGTTACAACCTTCAATGAAGCTTTTGAGGTCAGGATTGGCATTACAGTTCAGCGTTTTATATATGTATAATACACAAGAGAGAATGTGCAGTGACTTAATATCTAACATATTCAGAGATTTGAGTAGGGGTACCGAGTGATGTCTGGGGCTAGAGTTGGATATTGTCCTAATAGCAGCTTTGTGTTGAGTAATTAGAGGACGTAAATGAATTTGGGTAGTAGAACCCCAAGCACAAATACCATAGTTGAGATATGGATAGATGACGGAGTAATAGAGAGTAACCAGGGCAGGGCGGGGTACATAATATCTGATCTTAGAAAGAATGCCAACAGTTTTTGAAACTTTTTTTGATATATTTAGAATGTGTCCCTGGAAATTCAGCTTGTGATCAAGATCTTGTGGGTAGTGGACTACCCACAAGATCGGTATGGGGTCCACTACCACCCACAAGATGGGTATGGGGTCCACTACCACCCACAAGATGGGTATGGGGTCCACTACCACCCACAAGATGGGTATGGGGTCCACTACCACCGACATGATAGGTATGGGGTCCACTACCACCCACAGGATGGGTATGGGGTCCACTACTGCAAACAAGATGGGTATGGGGTCCACTACCACCCACAAGATAGGTATGGGGTCCACTACCACCCACAAGATGGGTATGGGGTCCACTACCACCCACAAGATAGGTATGGGGTCCACTACCACCCACAAGATGGGTATGGGGTCCACTACCACCGACATGATAGGTATGGGGTCCACTACCGCCTGCAATATGGGTATGGGGTCCACTATCGCCTGCAATATGGGTATGGGGTCCACTACCGCCCACAATATGGGTATGGGGTCCACTACCGCCCACAAAATGGGTATGGGGTCCACTACCGCCCACAATATGGGTATGGGGTCCACTACCGCCCACAATATGGGTATGGGGTCCACTACCGCCTGCAATATGGGCATGGGGTCCACTACCGCCCACAAGATGGGTACCTTACCTTGAGGTGCTTCCGGGGCTTAGTGTCCCCGCGGCCCGCTCGTCGACCAGGCCTCCTGGGTATGGGGTCAATTACGGCCCACAAGATGGGTATGGGATCCGCTACCACAAAGTTATCAATTTATGAAACAGATTGACAAATTTTAAGTTCCATAAGTTCCAAGTTTATACATATTGTGAAATTGAGTCTATGTAGTAACATAAATTGATAAATCATAATTATTGTAAGTTAAGAATCTGATGCATGTGTGTGTGTTTGTGGGGGGAGGGGGCGATACCCTTGGTAAGTGAGTGGCAGGTAACCTTAGACAATCTGCGGTCAGCGTGGGGTCGGGGGTGGGGGGAAGGGTCAAACCCACCCTCCAACATCTGGGCATAGTACCAGCAACCTCCACAACACTCCCAGAGCCTCCAGCTGATGCTTGTAGATGCCTCATCTAACCTCACTTATGTCACGCATTAACCTTCAGTTCCTGTGATATTTAAACTCCTCATCACAGTGGCGTCTCACCAATATAAACTGTATTGGATTTTGTCACGAAATAGCTATATGCTGACTGGACGTGTATGTATGTATGTATGTTTGTATGTATGTATGTATGTATGTATGTATGTATGTATGTATGTATGTATGCATGTATGTATGTATGCATGTATGTATGTATGCATGTAAGTATGTATGTATGTATTATTATAGTTTGGGTTGGTGGTTTTGTCGTCGTTTATCCTTCTCTACGGACAACCCAACCCACAACTCGGTAGAGTGTTTATACTTTACCAGGAGATCACACTGGGCGCTTCTGGCTCTTGGAGAGGGGCTCAACGTCACACATTTAGGGGATGTGGCTCCAACACTTAGCCTCGTTGTCACGTGCACACACCCACTCGAGCCGCTGTGACTCCCCACTCTCTCCTTAGGTGATATGATCTCCTCAATCCCCTTTGACTTACTAACTTTCCATCCTACCCTGTCCACAGCGGTGGTTCTTGGGTTTTTTTCTCTCTCTCTTCCTTTACTATTTCCTGGGAAGCCTCACTAGGACAATGGCAAACACCAGCAAATTCGAATACATTTACTGGACAGAGCACATACACAATACATATACACATATAATAATAATGAATCCTATACTCTATACTACTACAATCAGGTTGCACTCCAACACCATCAGAACTCTATCATCAGCTTATCAAGTGGTATCCTATCTTCTGATTCCCCACCTGATACTGTCTACCTCTTCAAGTAGATCAAGTCTTATACTACAATGTTGCACTATCAGCAAGAGAATATATCTATAAACATGTACAAGGAAAATCAGCATTGAATGCAAAAACATATATATATCAGTATAAATGTTCCTTGATACACAACAATGATCAATCGATCACTCTATCATTCCTATAACACATACATCTGTAGGTAATCCAGCCTACGACTGTAACTCTAAACTTCAGTATAAAACACTCCTTGACATAAGAATGCAAACAATCACTCAACTCTCATTGCGTCTTGCTTGCCAACCAAACACTATCAACTCCCTACAAGTAATCCATCAGAACTTCCCTTCCACCTCTGGAAGTTCACTACCCTGATATCTTTAGGTTTTTCCGGGCTTAACTACCAGGATCCTCTGCAGCTCCTCCAGGCTGCTACCATGAAGTTTCCTTGAGCAACTACGGTGCTTCACCCTTCTGCTAGGGTCCTCCACAGCTCTCTTGGCTGCTACACCATGAAGTTCCCTCGAGCAACTATGGTGCTTCACCTCCTCTACAGAAGCACGTGACACTCCTCTTCACTGCGTCTCCTCACAGCTCGGGGTTCTCTGCTCCACTACCTTGGAGTCTCATCAATTACTTCATCTGTGCTGGCTTCAAAGTTCTCAGTAACTTCTTCCCCAAAGACAAACCTGCAACCCATCGACACTCCAATAAAAATGTTTCCCCTTTAACACATAAACAAAAATAATCACACAATATATTTGCCTCCAACCTCTATCTGTCCTCTACATACTGTGAGAGTGGACTCCCCCGTTGGGCTAGTCCATGCTCCACCTCGCCTGGCGGGCCTCACACTGGGAGGGTCCTCCGCCGTCAGGAGCCGGGCTCCCTCAGTTGCCTGCCAGCGCTCAGAGGAGATGGATGTCGCTTCGTGTTCCTCCCTCTCCACTCTCTTATTTCAGGCTTTCTGCCTCACCAAAACATGTCTAACTTATCAATAAACATTGCTACTGTCGCTGGGCACACGACCAACTACAAGCAATCACTATGAACTGGCGTATATCGTGCTTACCACAGATTATCTGGTCGAGGGCGTTCCTCCCTCTGACGAAGCCTGGTCAGGGCGCTGCCACGGCTCACGATAATGTCTCTGGGCGGTTTAATAAACACTCCTCGTCGCCCAAGACTTGAGACCACACGTCCCCAGCTCGATTCCACAGCTGGAATGGGTATGGGGTGATTCAATGAACTTAAACTGTTCATTGAATCCAACAAACTATTTTACTTCTGTGGTATCGCCTCTATATTTCTTAGACCTTCTGGTTAGGTCAGGCTTGCTGAATAACTCTCAAAGGGGAGACTCGTTTCTCCTACGGGCTGAGATCATAACAGTATGTATGTATGTATGTATGTATGTATGTATGTATGTATGTATGTATGCATGCATGTATGCATGTATGTATGTATGTATGTATGTATGTATGTATGTATGTATGTATGTATTCATGTATGTATGTATGTATGTATGTATGTATGTATGTATGTATGTATGTATGTATGTATGTATGTATGTATGTATGTTTGTATTTATGTATGTATGTATGTATGTATGTATGTATGTATGTATGTATGTATGTATATATGTATGTATGTATGTATGTATGTATGTATGTATGTATGTATGTATGTATGTATGTATGTATGTATGTATTCCCAATCACGTTAAAGACTCCCCCTCTATCATCCAGTTTAAGAGAAAAACAACTATGTTCTAAATAATTAACTCCTTGTAACTTTAATTATGCTGACCTTTCTATTAGTATTCAGACTGAGCCTACCATCATTAAATGTGATTATAACGCTAGGCATACGAATATTGGTAATTCGCAGTTCAGTAATCGTAACGGCAACCAACTGGTGTCACTATTAGGTAGTCACGATGATGCACAGATTGTGGGGGGACCTTGAACCGACGCATATCTATGGAGGTATTCTTGATCTATGTCTCGGTGTCAATGTCTCCCACACCGTGTACGCCTTGTCAATAGTGCTAAATATGGCGTCTGATCATCTGGCCATATTAGCCACTGTAAACGTTGGAAGCTCTATCCTCCCCGGCGGAATGTTCAAGCGGAAGAGGCTGGCTGTGCCCATCGACCAAAGAAACAATTTTGTTGCTCATGTGTCAGAATGACACAGTTCATCTGAGCCTTCATCTGTTGAAGATTTTAACAATGTGCTCATAGGTACTATCGAGCAGTTTATAGAATCACTTGATCCATCGTCCAGGCCACGTTACCCAAATTTCACTGGTCATAGCACTTATGCCTATTATAATGATTCTAAATTGCATGCACTAAAACGCACTGCCAGAAGAATTGGACTAGTTTATAGAAGGACCCGCACTGCTGAAATGCTTAAGCTCTTTCAAACGGCTCTGGCTGAGGCCAGGGAACGTATGGTGGAGCTGAGGCAGACAGACTGGGAAACTTTTGTCAGTGGTCTCAACTCTCACACGCCACTAAGTCAGGCATGGAAGGATATCAACAAGATCAAAGGGAAAAATGCTGCAGAGATCTCGCACCCTAATCCTCTGCACAGAGCAAATGAGCTTGTTGGTGCTTGGGCCACGACTTCCAGCTTTGACAGTCTTCCTCTACCCACACAGATTGAATTAAATAATAGATATGTTGATAGAGCAAGGCTCTTTGACTTCATGCTTCATCAAGAGGATGACTGTGATATGATTTATACTAAATACGAACTAGACTCTGCTCTACATAAAGGCAAAGCTACATCAACCGGGGAGGATGGAGTTACTTACGGCATACTGTGTATGCTTCTGCTAGTTCCAGGAAATCCCTTTCATGAATTGTATAATATGAGCAATGTAACTGGGGAGCTTCCAAAGTCATGGACCAACAGTCTTATTATTCCCATTCCTAAACCAAACCAGCCGAGTGCTTTCACCCAATCTCCCTCACTAGTTGTCTTTGTAAGTGTCTTGAGAGGATGGTTCTCAACCGTCTCCTTTACAGAATTAGTAACATGTTGTCTCCCCAGATATATGGCTTTATGCATGGAAAGAGTGTGCATCACTGTATTACCACATTCCTCACCCTGCATACTGATACGTCATATACCACTTTCCTAGATCTTAATTCAGTCTTTGACATTGCTAACCCACACGTCATTCTGAGCGAACTTGCTAAAATGAATATTGGAGGATGGCTTCTACGGTGGATAAGAGGCTATCTATCCAACAGGAAGTCATCTGCACTGTTCCAAGGGCATAGGAGTGTAACGAGAGATTTTGAACTTGTCACTCCACAGGGAGGTGTACTCAGTCCTTCTCTGTTCAATGTGTTAATCAATGTACTTTTAAACTTAGTAACTAGAAGGCCCAGCGTACTCATCATTAGCTATACGTATGATATACTGATCCACACCAATGGGTATACCAACACCCAAAATGTTCTGAACTCTGCATTGTACTCATGTCAGGAACTATGCTTAGTCATCTCAGTAGAGAAAACAAAAATCCTGAACCGACACCCACCCAGATGGGGTGGGGCCGTTCGCAAAATGCAGTTGGATGATGGAGCTCTGCTCGACTATGTAACCAGATACAAATACCTTGGGCTTGAGGTTCTACTTTACCGCAATGTTGTAGCCAGACTGGGTCGCTAATGTAGAGAGGCCCCGTGCTCTCAAGGCTGTGGCAGGCTACCATCCAAGCTATGGTGCAAATGTGAGAATTGGCATAATAGTGTATCTCTCATATATTTGGTCACTGATTGATTATGCTGCACTCATGCTTGCTCTAGTGCCTGAGAGAATGCTTGGAGGCTGGAAAAGATGCAAAACGAAGCCATGAGGATTATCCTCGGATGCCCCCGTACAACTAAATTACTAAACATGAGGAAGGAACTGAATATTTCATGTGTAAGTGATCGTATCATTGAAATTAATGCTTTGAATGGTATCAAGATGCTTAGGCTAACCCACCCTAACCCCTGCACTGAAGCCCTCCAACCCTTCTTCCTTGAAGGTCAGCATCCCTCCAAATGGATTACCAAGACTGTCACTGTGCTCAGAATGTATAATATTCATCACCTCCACCAAGAGAGACAACAACAGCACTTTCCTGCCCCATGGGAGATCACTCCTTTCCAAATTACTGTCCCTCCCTTTCCCACCCAAGAAACTGATTAAAGAACACGCCTTGCTTCGACAAGAAGCAAAGTACAATGCCTTAAGCCAAATTGATGCTTTAGTCAGAGAGCGCTCACTTTCCCAGATTATTTACACTGATGGATCCTTGTATCAGTCCTATGGTGCAATTGTTGTGACAGGGAGAGATGGTTCCTTCTCCCATGAGTGTGGAGCGTGACTGGGCCTCCACTCTTCAAACATAATTGGTTGCCATAATCCTTGCACTCGAGCGCGTATATGAATCCAAAGTTGACACGCTAATTGTAAGTGACTCCTTGTCATCCTTGACTGCCCTCAGCTCCCCAAGGCATAACTGTGACGTGCTTATCTCTGAAGCTAGACACAGATATAATGAAATAATCAATGATGGAGTCAGGGTCTTTCTTCTGTGGATTCCTTCCCATATTGGTCTCCGAATACATGATAGAACTGATGAGTTGGCCAAGACTTTTGCTCGTGAAGAGGGAATTGATTTCCAACTTGGACTGCCCATGAGCAGACTGAGGGCAGTAATATTCCGGGAACATCAACTGAATTTCGGAGACTTGAGGCAAAGTGAAATTCACACCAGTTCCTCCATCTATCATCATTCTATTATGCAGGAAGTACCACACATCTATGGGTCATCCAATAAGGTTAGCAGACTTCTAGATGTTACCACTGCTAGGCTTAGGCTCGGCTACAAGTACCTCTGGGAGTTTGTAACATCTGCTGATGTAGATTTGACTAAATGTAAACTCTGTCAGCAGAACTATTCGCATACTTTACGTCATTATATAATGGAATGTGAAAAAATCGCGGAATTCAGAGATAACACCATTAATAGTGTACAAGAAATTTGTAAGTACTTCATTCATAATGATATGCTGCCCGAAATCTTAGCGAAGTATCCCAAATTTGCTTATTGTAGGCAAGCTCCATATGCTCCACTCCCACCCAACTGGGCGGCAGCTTTACAGTCGTGTGCTCCACACCCACCCAACTGGGCGGCAGCTTTACAGTCATGTGCTGCACACCCACGCAACTGGGCGGCAGCTTTACAGTCATGTGCTGCACACCCACCCAACTGGGCGGCAGCTTTACAGTCATGTGCTGCACACCCACCCAACTGGGCGGCAGCTTTAGAGTCATGTGCATGGAACCCGTGGGTGCGGGACCGGTACGTCTACCTCCCGAGGGTCGTGCGGCCCAGGCTCTCCTTCAGGAGGCTGGGGTCGTTCATAACCCTTGATGGGGTGGTTCTTCTCCGGCCCCGACCACGGCGGTCTCCGGGGTTGGAGGTCCTTGTGCCCTTCTTCACCAACTTCGAGGTCATCCCCGGAACTCACAGTTCTTGCGACGGCGCTGGAACCAATCGTATTGGCGTATGCCTTTCCATTGGAGACTTTCAGCACCGTGGAGAGGGGGGACCTGCTGCCTGGGTAACAGCTTCTCCCCCGAATCAACCCACCCTGGCTTTGCGCCCTGGTGAGGCCACTCCAAACCAGGCCGACATCAGAGCGCAACTCCATAGTCTCCTGAGACTGATGGATGCCTACTATAGGCAATGCATGAACATGAATGTAAAGCTCCCGCCCAGTTGAGTGGGTGCGCAGCACATGACTGTAAAGCTGCCGCCCAGTTGGATGGGTTTGGAGCACATGACTGTTAAGCTGCCGCCCAGTTCAGTGGGTGTGGAGCACATGACTGTAAAGCTACCGCCCTGTTTGGTGGGCGTGGAGCACACAGCTGTAAAGCTGCCGCCCAGTTGGGTGGGTGTGGAACATGACTGTAAAGCTGCCGCCCAGTTGGATGGGTGTGCAGCAAGACTAGTAACAGTGTGATTCACCATATATGTAAAGTGCCTTGTATATTGACTGTTGTGAGCTTCTTGTTGAATCACTTGTGATACAAAAGATTATTGAAGTGTGTATTTGTGTAGGTGATTGAATATGTATGTGTATATATATGTATATGAATATATATGTACATGTATGTATGAGTATGTGTACATGTATATACAACATTAATAATTGTGTAACTAGCGTCAAAAGATTGTTATTTGCTTTGCTAAACGAACTAGAGGGTTCAGTTCCTGAACCGATTATGTGCCTCTGTAATCCTTTACACCACCGCCAACGGGATGGGTATAGGATGCATAATAAAGAAAGAAATTGAATTGTAACTTACCTTATCTCCTAAATGTCAACATATGTCAGTTCAGTTCATGCTGTTGATCTCAATTAGTCTTAAATCTTAGTTTGTAAGGTTTTTTCTCAGATCTTGCCCAAAGCGCTGTGCGTATTAGTGCTTTAGGCATACTATATACTTGTTCTTTCTTGAAATTCAACATTCTACTTGTAACTCCCAACCACTCCCAACACCACCACCACTCCCAACACCACCACCACTCCCAACACCACCACCACTCCCAACACCACCACCACTCCCAACACCACCACCACTCCCAACACCACCACCACTCCCAACACCACCACCACTGCCAACACCACCACCACTCCCAACACCACCACCACTCCCAACACCACCACCACTCCCAACACCACCACCACTCCCAACACCACCACCACTCCCAACACCACCACCACTCCCAACACCACCACCACTCCCAACACCACCACCACTCCCAACACCACCACCACTCCCAACACCACCACCACTCCCAACACCACCACCACTGCCAACACCACCACCACTGCCAACACCACCACCACTCCCAACACCACCACCACTGCCAACACCACCACCACTCCCAACACCACCACCACTCCCAACACCACCACCACTCCCAACACCACCACCACTCCCAACACCACCACCACTCCCAACACCACCACCACTCCCAACACCACCACCACTCCCAACACCACCACCACTGCCAACACCACCACCACTCCCAACACCACCACCACTGCCAACACCACCACCACTGCCAACACCACCACCACTCCCAACACAAACACCCCGTGGGAAGTAGTGGAATTTATATTTATCCTTGAGCTGTAGTTGCCCCCATACCCCAGCCCGTGAGTGATAGTGGACCCCATACCCATCCTGTGGAAGTGAGTGGACCCCATACCCATCTATTTTTTTTTTTTTTTGAGATATATACAAGAGTTGTTACATTCTTGTACAGCCACGAGTACGCGTAGCGTTTCGGGCAAGTCCTTAAATCTATGGTCCCTGGAATACGATCCCCTGCCGCGAAGAATCGTTTTTTCATCCAAGTACACATTTTACTGTTGTGTTAAACAGAGGCTACAGTTAAGGAATTGCGCCCAGTAAATCCTCCCCGGCCAGGATACGAACCCATGACATAGCGCTCGCGGAACGCCAGGCGAGTGTCTTACCACTACACCACGGAGACTGCAAACAGTTGGTGGTAGTGGCCCCCATACCTATCCTGTGGACGGTAGTGGACCCCATACCCTTCCTGTGGGTGATAGTGGATCCCATACCTATCCTGTGGGTGATAGTGAACCCTATACCTATCCTGTGGGCGGTAGTGGACCCCATACCCATCCTGTGGTCGGTAAAGGATCCAATACCCACCCTGTGGGCGGTAGTGGACCCCATATGCGTCCTATGGGTGGCAGTTGAGCGGTAGTTAAGCTCACCTATGAGTGAGTGCTTTGACATGGGTTCGTATCCTGGCCGAGGAGAATTTACTGGGCGCAAATCCTTAACTGTAGCCTCTGTTTAACTCAACAGTAAAATGTGTACTTGGTTGTAAAAACGATTCTTCGCGGCAGGGATCGTATTCCAGGGACCTGCCCGAAACGCTACGCGTACTAGTCGCTGTACAAGAATGTAACAACTCTTGTATATGTATAAAAAAAAAAGTTAACCCCATACCCATCCTGTGGGTGGTAGTTGACGATATACCCATCCTGTCGGTGGTAGTTCCACCCATTATATATACCCATTCCGTGGACTGACTGGACCCTATACTTAGAACCCTATACAATAGAACTTTGTGTTAAATAGAGAATAAACGGGAGACCACGTGTGAGCCAGTGAACGAGGCTTTGTGTACATGCGTGTATTAGGATAAAAAAAAAACGAAACAAAAAAAATAGTGAACGGTGATTCGTGGAACAGTGATGTGGAACGGGTATCACAACAACATATAAGTTGGAAGTGAATATTATAAATATAGAACACTAGAAATATAGAATAGTGGCAAGAGGCGGCATCAGTGGTTATAAATCGGGTAACTGGAAACTGGTGACATCAACCTGGGCCACAAGAGGTCACCTGTACTGACCGGGGGACCAGCCTCGCTACCTACGCTAAGTACCTGCCATAAAGTTTGAACAAAATAACACACATAATATTACAAATATACGATATACATATAATATTATAATATTAAACATATAAATATATATACATATATAGTTACAAATATACAATATACATATAATATTATAAATATATAGATATATACAACAAAACAAGGCAATATGGGAGTAAATAAACAAATTTGTGGCCACTGTAACAACTTCTTAAAGACGAAGGTAACGGGAATTGAATGTTATATCTGTAAGACTAGATTCCATTCGGCTTGTACAGGAGTGAGTAACACTACGGCACTGAGAGATGGCCACTTGCTCTGGGTGTGTAAAAATGACCTGCCAGCTTGGAATATCCTAAAAAACCTTCTAGATAACATGACGCATGAACGGAAAACATCATTCATTGGAAGCCTACTAGCCATCCAGAAGGAGTGGGAAAGGAACAACAATTCTAATATACAAGGGGCGAAGGCTATAGTCAGGGATGAAACTGAGGCTGAAACTCAGGAAGTTGCAAACTCTGACTCAGTAGGCCTGGATGTAGATGACATTAAACTAGAAAGTGTACCTGACAGCTCGATAGGTACAGACACCACGACGGTTCTCGATAGAGCAATTCAGAACAGGACAGACTTATGCAAATTTTATGCAAAGGGCATATGCAGACATAGATATGCTGGTAATAAGAAAGGATTAGAATGCAGTTACCAACATCCCAAAAAATGTTTAAATATGCTTAGGAAAGGTGAGTGTCGATTTGGATCAATATGTAGGTTTTTCCATCCTGACATGTGCCAAACCTCACTGGAGGACAGAAAATGCTATGACCTTAGCTGCCCACACTTTCACGTGAAAGGCACGGAACGCTACATAAAGAGTGGCAAGCAGGATAATGAATTTGGAGGAAACTCTATAAATTTTTTATACCAGACCGGCAGAGAATTCAAAAGGAGCAGCATGGAGAGTGTATGGAACTGGATGCCAGATCCACTGGCATTCCAGAATTACAGATACAATTATCCACCGAAAGGGAACTACAACTACGACAGAAAACTGCCCTACAACAATCAGTACTGGTCAGAACAAACTCATTATGTCCACGATTAATGGACGTGCCGAAAAAGTCTCCCATTCAAACTATCACTAATAGAGTAACCTCATTCATCTTTGCCAACATACAAGGACTGAAAACAAGAACAAACAACAAAGTACAGTTCATAAATGGCCTCCTCACGGAGTCAAATGCAGTATTTGGAGCTTTCACAGAAACCCATGCAGGGGAATTGTTGGACAGTGAGATCTGGATTCCAGGATATAACCTATACAGGTGTGATAGGAAAATTAGGTCACATGGAGGAGTGGGTCTGTATATTAGGGAAGACCTTGTATGCTCGGAGCTCCTAAACGTTACAAATGAGGTGGTAGAGGTACTGGGATTAAAAATAGAGAAAATAAATTTAGTGATTATACTAATATACAAACCGCCAGATGCAACGGCTGAGGAATTCACAGAACAGATAAGCAAAATAGAGAATAGCCTTGATAATTTGGAGAACCCGATACCTGATATTATTTTCCTAGGTGACTTCAACTTGCCTAGTCTCAGGTGGAAAATAGCAAACAATAATATTATACCAGGAAATCTATCAGGACCTAACCAACCACAGATTAGAGAACTACTTAGATTCTGTGACAAATTTTCACTCAATCAGCAGATATCGGAGCCAACGAGAAATGAAAATATTCTAGATCTGGTCTTTACGAACAATGAAGACATTATCAGAGACATTACGATATCAGATACCACATACTCAGATCACAAACTCATTGAAGTGCAAACGACCATCAATACTCAGAATAGACCTAAATCGTTGATAAAGCGAGAGGGGCTATTCAGTAAATTCAATTTTAATAATAAAAGGATAGACTGGGAGATAATAAACAGGGAACTTACAAACATTCCATGGGGAACTGTTCTAAATAATACAAGTCCTACAGAAGGAATAGGAAAACTTACTTCAGAAGCGTATCAAGTCTGTCTGAAACATGTTCCTTTGAGGAAAGCCAGAAAGAGATCTAACGTAGAAAGAGAACGCAGACGACACTATAAACGCAGGAAAAAAATAACGGAACTGCTTATGCAGACACGAATTTCCCGTCAAAGAAGGAATAATTTAAATAGGGAGATTGAAGAAATCGAGCGGAAATTGAAACACTCATATGAAACTGAAGAAAGGCAGTTAGAACAGAAAGCAATTCAGGAAATAAAGAAAAATCCAAAATATTTCTTCTCATATGCGAAATCAAAAGCAAAAACCACTGCCAGTATTGGACCTATTCGTACGAGTGAAGGTTCATACACGGAGGATGACAAAGAAATTAGTGAAATCCTAAAAAAGCAGTATGAGGACATGTTTAGCACTCCAATAAACAACATGAAGGTGGAAGATCCAGACATTTTCTTTATGCGGGATATTCAAACCCCGGTAAATATAACTGATATAAACACGAGCGCACTAAATTTTGAAAAATAAATTGAAAACATGCCCATGCACTCGGCCCCAGGTCCAGACTCATGGAATTCAATATTTATAAAGAAATGCAAAGTGCCGGTAGCACATGCACTCAGTATAGTGTGGAGGAAGAGCTTGGACACGGGGGAGATACCAGATGCACTTAAAGTAGCAGACATAGCCCCTCTACACAAGGGAGGGAGCAAAGCATTGGCAAAAAATTATAGACCAGTTGCACTAACATCGCACATCATAAAAGTATTTGAGAGAGTGATTAGGAGTCAGGTCACCAATTTCATGGAGACCAATGACCTTCATAACCCAGGCCAACATGGATTTCGAGCGGGAAGATCGTGCCTCTCACAGCTACTTGAGCACTACGACAAAGTCACTGAGGCATTAGAAGAGAAACAGAATGTTGATGTGATATACACGGACTTCGCAAAGGCCTTCGATAAATGTGACCATGGCGTGATAGCACACAAAATGAAGTCAATGGGAATAACCGGTAAAGTAGGACGCTGGATACTCAGTTTTCTGTCAAACAGGACTCAGCGAGTAACTGTCAACCATATAAAATCTAGTCCAAGTGCAGTGAAAAGCTCTGTACCTCAGGGTACAGTCCTTGCACCACTGCTTTTCCTTATTCTCATATCAGATATAGACAAAAATACAAGTCACAGCTTCGTATCATCCTTTGCAGATGACACAAAAATCAGTATGAAAATTACCTCGGCTGAGGACATTGAAAAACTTCAAGCTGATATTAATAAAGTTTTCGACTGGGCATCAGAAAATAACATGATGTTTAACAGTGATAAATTCCAGGTACTCAGGTACGGTAAAAATGGGGACCTTAAACATAATACAGAGTACAAAACACAATCAAATGTACCCATAGTAGGAAAACAGCATGTAAAGGATTTGGGAATAATAATGTCGGACGACCTAACGTTTAAGGAGCATAACCAAGCAAATATTGCGACAGCCAGAAAAATGATAGGATGGATTACGAGAACTTTCAAATCCAGGGATCCCATCACAATGGTTGTACTCTTCAAGGCACTTGTGCTGTCCCGTCTTGAGTACTGCTCAGTACTCACTTCCCCCTTCAAAGCAGGAGAGATTGCTGAAATAGAGGGAATACAGAGAACATATACGGCACGCATAGACGCAATAAAGCACCTAAATTATTGGGATCGTCTCAAAGCCCTCCAAATGTACTCACTAGAAAGAAGACGAGAGAGATTTCAAATAATATACACCTGGAAGATACTGGAGGGCCAAGTACCAAATCTACACAGTAAAATAACAACGTACTGGAGTGAACGACATGGAAGAAAATGTAGAATAGAACCAATGAAGAGCAGAGGTGCCATAGGCACAATCAGAGAACACTGTATAAACATCAGAGGTCCGCGGTTGTTCAACGTCCTCCCGGCAAGCATAAGAAATATTGCTGGAACAACCGTGGACATTTTCAAGAGGAAACTAGATTTATTCCTCCAAGGAGTGCCGGACCAACCGGGCTGTGGTGGGTATGTGGGCCTGCGGGCCGCTCCAAGCAACAGCCTGGTGGACCAAACTCTCACAAGTCGAGCCTGGCCTCGGGCCGGGCTTGGGGAGTAGAAGAACTCCCAGAACCCCATCAACCAGGTAAACCAGGTATACTCATGCTGTGGGCGGCAATGGAGGCCATACTCATCCTCTGGGCGGTAGTAGACACAATTTTCATCCTGTGGGTGATTGTGGACCCCATACCCATCTTGTGGGCGGTATAGTGGACGCCTCACACATCCTATGGGCGGAAGTGGAACATATACCCATCCAGTGGGAAGGACCCCTTACTCATCCTGCAGATGATAGTGGCCCCCAAACCCATCCTGTGGGCAGTAGTGAACCCCATACCCATCCTGTGGGCAGTAGTGAACCCCATACCCATCCTGCAGGGGGTAGTGGACGCCATACACATCCTGTGTGTATTAGTGGACCATATACCCATCCTGTAGGCGGTAGTGAACCCCATACCTATCCTATGGGTAGTTATTGGGCCCAGACCCATTCTACAAGTGGTATGGACCCCTTACCCACCTAACAGGTGGTAGTGGACACTGTACCCATCCTACAGTAGGTAGTAGACACTATACCATCCTGTTTGCAGTAGTTTACCCCATAGACATTCCAATGTAACATCGTTTTCTGTTTACGTTCCTACAATACATTCTTTAAAGATTTTTAAAGCACAAACTAGTGTATATAATGTTGATTGTCAAACACTATTATTCTATGTAATAATTTATAGTACTTATTATAATTTACTAAGAAGAACTAATATTTCTCAAAACAAAACTATGAAACTTCAATAGGATGTAGCTGATCTGTAATATTCTAAGAGCATGGACAATACCAGGTAAATTTCACAACCCGTGTGGGACCTGAAAACTACAATTTTCATTTTAAGTGAACCAATCACGACTATTCTGCTATCTACGGCGATGGTTGGGTTCTGTGAGACGTAAATTGATACGTGAGGAAGAGTTTGGGCTTTGGAAAAAATATAACTGGGAATATACCACATATGTACTAATTCATATTCAACATATTGACTTTAAGCATTAAGAGATATATGTGCTGTCTTGTGTGAGAGCGGGTTGAGGTAACATAGGGGACATCAACCTAGCAGTGCAATCATGTCTTCAAAAAACTGTCAGCCTTTATAGCACCCACCGGCCTTTGCTAACGAAGCAAGTCACAACTAAAAGGGTAAACAATCCTTGGCTAACAAAGGGGATACTTAAATCTATTAATAAAAACATGACCTTGAGAAGAAGTATAGGTTAGGAATTGTCTCCAAAGAATTTTAAAAGAATTATTCATCATTGAAATTGAATTGAAATTGAAATTGAAATAAGTTTATTGAGGTAAAATACACACAAAGGGATGAGGTAGCTCAAGCTATTCTCACCCCATTAATTCATCATTGTTATCTAAAATAATTAGAAGAGCCAAAATTAAATACTACCAAGATATATTTACCCAAACAAAGGGCAACATTAAGAAAACATGGAGTGCAATATCACAAATATTGGATCAAAAAAGATTTTAAATAACAAACCAATACGCTTGTCCAATAACGATGGTCTGCTCTCAGCCTCTGATACTGCTATTGAATTTAACAGCTTGTTCTCATCCATTAGGTCATCCCTTGCTAATGATATTCCATCTTCCAGTACTAATGTTCAGGACTATCTTACAGGTACCTATCCGCAGTCTCTGTGCCTTTTTTTTTTGAGATATATACAAGAGTTGTTTCATTCTTGTACAGCCACTAGTACGTGGCGTTTCGGGCAGGTCCCTGGAATACGATCCCTGCCGCAAAGAATCATTTCTACAACTGTTACGAACCCGGATCCAGCGTCCGAGCCCGGAGTAGTAACGACCGCGCCATCTGTGGGTCAGCTCCCGAAAACCCCCTGGAGTGGCAGTAAAAGGATTTACCCGGGACCGACTGTTGGAGACGATCATCCACTGGGGTACTGAAGACAGGAGAGTGATTTGTGGTGTCACACGAGGCTCCTGTCTAGGGCGTTCCCCTTTTATCGTTCGTGGAGTGGCCGTACCAGCCTTGTTGGCTCAGAACCTGCCAGCAGACCAGCTGGACGTGTGGTTGACGGCCTCCACGGCGGTGCCCCCAGTGGACATGTGTTTTGGCTGACCTGTGGCCAGGGTAGGCTCAACTTCTTTGGAGAATTCGTTGTGAGGCCACGAAGAAAGCACCAAGGACTCGGCACTGAGAGTTATGGCACCAGCGTCTTCAGCAGAAGACATCGATTGTGGATTAATCCCCTTGTAAAGTGTTAATACCCCTCCCCCTTGTGCACTCTTTTATTTTATATATTTAATCGGTGATGGTGTTAATTATAATATTAAGTTCTTAACTTTCTTTTCCTACTCCCCTTTAAGTTACTTGCGTCACGGATCTCATCCCTTGATAGCCACTACTGGCTTGGGAACGGATACATATATCTTCCTCTAACAACATCAGAGTAAGAACCCCGTTGCGTCCCGAGAGGGCCGTAACATAATTGATTTGTGGTGTCACACGAGGCTCCTGTCTAGGGCGTTCCCCTTTTATCGTTCGTGGAGTGGCCGTACCAGCCTTGTTGGCTCAGAACCTGCCAGCAGACCAGCTGGACGTGTGGTTGACGGCCTCCACGGCGGTGCCCCCAGTGGACATGTGTTTTGGCTGACCTGTGGCCAGGGTAGGCTCAGCTTCGTTGAAGAATTCGTTGTGTGGCCACGAAGAAAGCACCAAGGACTCAGCGCCTAGCTTCTTGATCCAGAGTCTTCAGCAGAAGACTACATTGTGAAGAATCCCCTTGTCAAGTGTTAATATCCCTCCCCCCTTGTGCACTCTTTTATTATATATATTTAATCGGTGATGGTGAAAATTATAATATTAAGTTCTTAGCTTTCTTTCCCTACTCCCTTTAAGTTACTTGCGTCACGGATCTCATCCCTTGATAGCCACTACTGGCTTGGGAACGGATATCTATATCTGACTCTAACAACATCAGAGTGAGAACCCTGTTGCGTCCCGAGAGGGTCGTAACAACAACCAAGTACTCTTTTACTATTGAGTTAAACAGAGGCTACAGTTAAGGATTTGCGCCCAGTAAATCCTCCCCGGCCAGGATACGAACCCATGACAAAGCGCTCGCAGAACGCCAGGCGAGTGTCTTACCACTGCACCACAGAGACTTTTACCTAACACCTGCTAATTCCACTGATTTAATGAGATAATCATTTCACTTAAAACCAAGTCTAGTGCCCTTGCAGAGATACCAACTCTAATTTACAAAAAAGCCTGCAGATCTTTAGCTCCTGCCATTGCTTAGCTTTACAACAAGTCACTTGAACTCTAAACCTTTCCAGATATTCTAAAAAAATAAAAAAAAAGCGAGAGTAACCCCAGTCCACAAATGTGGTGATCTCACTGATGTCAACAACTTCAAACCTATATCAATTTTGCCAAACTTGTCAAAAATATTTGAAAAACTAATCTAAAAGCAGCTTTACTCTTATCTTGCCAAACACAACCCAGCAAACAATTTCAAGTTTCCACAACGTTCCTGCAAAGTGTTTGAAGGGATTCGAAACGTTTACATGAATTAGATACGTTATTTTGTGTGGAATTAAATAGGTTTCCAAAACTTTTAACCAAAACCTACGTACCTAACCCTAATTTGAAACTTTGTGACCCCTTTTGTACCCTAATTTGAACTTTTGTGACACCTTTTATAAAGTGTTTCAAGTTAAAATGCTCAAATATGACTAAAATAGGAAATGTAAAAATATAAAAATATATTTCTACATTTGGTAATATAAAGCATCATAATAAAGATGGGTTCTTCATTTTTATTCATTTATCATTTGTAGTAGCGTAGTGTAGTGGCCTGGTGTAGTAGCATGGTATAGTAGCATGATGGAGTAGCGTGGTGTAGTGGCATGGTGTAGTGGCCTGGTGTAGTGGTGTGGTGTAGTAGCCTGGTGTAGTGGCATGGTGAAGTCGCGGGGTGTAGTGGCGGGGTGTAGTAGCCTGGTGTAGTGGCGTGGTGTAGTGGCGTGGTGTGGTGTAGTGACGTGGTGTAGTAGCGTGGTGTTCTGGCGTGGCGTAATAGCCTGGTGGCGTGGTGTAATGACGTGGTGTTGGGATGTGGTGTAGTGGCATGGTGTATTTGGTTGGTGTAGTGGTGTGGTAGCCTGGTGTAATAGCCTGGTGTAGTAGTGTGGTGTAGTGATGTGGCGTAGAAGCGTGGTGTAGTGATGTGGTGTAGTAGCATGGTGTAGTGGCATGGTGTAGTAGCCTGGTGTAGTAGCCCGGTGTAGTGGTGTGGTGTAGTAGCATTGTGTAGTATCCTGGTGTAGTGGTATGTAGTAGCCTGGTGTAGTTGCATAGTGTTGTGGCTTGGTGTAGTGGTGTGTAGTAGCCTGGTGTAGTGGCATGGTGTAGTAGCCTGGTGTAGTGGTGTAGTGGCATGGTGCAGTGGCGTGGTATAGTGGCATGGTTTAGTGGCGTGGTGTAGTAGCCTGGTGTAGTAGCGTGTAGTAGCCTGGTGTAGTGGCATGGTGTAGTAGCCTGGTGTAGTGGCATGGTGTAGTAGCGTGTAGTAGCCTGGTGTAGTGGCATGGTGTAGTAGCCTGGTGTAGTGGCATGGTGTAGTAACCTGGTGTAGAGACGTGGTATAGTATTGTGGTGTAGTAGCGTGGTGTAGTGGCGTGGTGTAGTGGCGTGGTGTAGTAGCATGGTGTAGTGGCGTGGTATAGTAGAGTGGTGTAGTAGCCTGGTGTAGTGGCGTGGTGTAGTGGCATGGTATAGTGGTGTGGTGTAGTAGCGAGGTGTAGTGATGTGGTGTAGAAGCATGGTATAGTAGTGGGTAGTGGCATGGTGTAGTAGACTGGTGTAGTGGCATGGTGTAGTAGCCTGATGTAGTGGCATGGTGTAGTAGCCTGGTGTAGTGGAGTGGTATAATGGTGTGGTGTTGTGGCGTGGTGAAGTGGCATGGTATAGTGGCGTGGTGTAGTGGTGTGGGGTGGTGTACTAGCCTGGTGTAGTAGCGTGTAGTAGCCTGGTGTAGTGGCATGGTGTAGTAGCATGGTGTAGTAGCCTGGTGTAGTAGCCTGCTGTAGTGGCATGGTGTAGTAGACTGGTGTAGTGGCATGGCGCAGTAGCCTGGTGTAGTGGCATGGTGTAGTAGCCTGGTGTAGTGGCATTGTGTAGTAGACTGGTGTAGTGGCACGGTGTAGTAGCCTGGTGTAGTGGCATGGTGTAGTAGCCTGGTGTAATGGCATGGTGTAGTAGCCTGGTGTAGTGGCATTGTGTAGTAGACTGGTGTAGTGGCATGGCGCAGTAGCCTGGTGTAGTGGCATGGTGTAGTAGCCTGGTGTAGTGGCATTGTGTAGTAGACTGGTGTAGTGGCATGGTGTAGTAGCCTGGTGTAGTGGCATTGTGTAGTAGACTGGTGTAGTGGCATGGTGTAGTAGCCTGGTGTAGTGGCATGGTGTAGTAGCTTGGTGTAATGGCATGGTGTAGTAGCCTGGTGTAGTGGCATGGTGTAGTAGCCTGGTGTAGTAGCGTGGTATAGTGGTGTGGTGTAGTGGCATGGTGTAATAGCCTGGTGTTGTGGCATGGTATAGTAGCCTGGTATAGTGGTGTGCAGTAGCCTGGTGTAGTGGCATGGTGTAGTAGCCTGGTGTAGTAGCCTGGTGTAGTGGCATGGTGTAGTAGCCTGGTGTAGTAGCCTGGTGTAGTGGCATGGTGTAGTAGCCTGGTGTAGTAGCCTGGTGTAGTGGCGTGGTGTATTGGCGTGGTGTAATAGCCTGGTGCAGTGGGGTGGTGTAGTAGCCTGGTGTAGTTGCGTGTAGTAGCCTGGTGTAGTGGCGTTATGTAGGAGCCTGGTGTAGTAACCTGGTGTAGTAGCATGGTGTAGTTACCTGGTGTAATAGCCTTGTGTATTGGTGTGGTGTAGTGGCATTGTGTAGTAGCCTGGTGTAGTAGCCTAGTGTAGTAGCCTGGTGTAGTTGTGTGGTGTAGTGGCATGGTGTAGTAGCCTGGTGTAGTAGCCTAGTGTAGTAGCCTGGTGTAGTTGTGTGGTGTAGTGGCGTGGTTTAGTAGCCTGGTGTAGTGGTGTGGTGTAGTGGCGTTGTTTAGTAGTCTGGTGTAGTGGTGTAGTAGCTTGGTGTAGTGGTGTGGTGTAGTGACGCTGTTTAGTAGCCTGGTGTAGTGGTGTGGTGTACTGGCGTGGTGTAGTAGCCTGGTGTAGTGGCGTGGTGTAGTAGCATGGTGTAGTGGCGTGGTATAGTAGAGTGGTGTAGTAGCCTGGTGTAGTGGCGTGGTGTAGTGGCATGGTATAGTGGTGTGGTGTAGTAGCGAGGTGTAGTGATGTGGTGTAGAAGCATGGTATAGTAGTGGGTAGTGGCATGGTGTAGTAGACTGGTGTAGTGGCATGGTGTATTAGCCTGATGTAGTGGCATGGTGTAGTAGCCTGGTGTAGTGGAGTGGTGTAATGGTGTGGTGTAGTGGCGTGGTGAAGTGGCATGGTATAGTGGCGTGGTGTAGTGGTGTGGGGTGGTGTACTAGCCTGGTGTAGTAGCGTGTAGTAGCCTGGTGTAGTGGCATGGTGTAGTAGCATGGTGTAGTAGCCTGGTGTAGTAGCCTGCTGTAGTGGCATGGTGTAGTAGACTGGTGTAGTGGCATGGCGCAGTAGCCTGGTGTAGTGGCATGGTGTAGTAGCCTGGTGTAGTGGCATTGTGTAGTAGACTGGTGTAGTGGCACGGTGTAGTAGCCTGGTGTAGTGGCATGGTGTAGTAGCCTGGTGTAATGGCATGGTGTAGTAGCCTGGTGTAGTGGCATTGTGTAGTAGACTGGTGTAGTGGCATGGCGCAGTAGCCTGGTGTAGTGGCATGGTGTAGTAGCCTGGTGTAGTGGCATTGTGTAGTAGACTGGTGTAGTGGCATGGTGTAGTAGCCTGGTGTAGTGGCATGGTGTAGTAGCTTGGTGTAATGGCATGGTGTAGTAGCCTGGTGTAGTGGCATGGTGTAGTAGCCTGGTGTAGTAGCGTGGTATAGTGGTGTGGTGTAGTGGCATGGTGTAATAGCCTGGTGTTGTGGCATGGTATAGTAGCCTGGTATATTGGTGTGTAGTAGCCTGGTGTAGTGGCATGGTGTAGTAGCCTGGTGTAGTAGCCTGGTGTAGTGGCATGGTGTAGTAGCCTGGTGTAGTAGCCTGGTGTAGTGGCGTGGTGTATTGGCGTGGTGTAATAGCCTGGTGCAGTGGGGTGGTGTAGTAGCCTGGTGTAGTTGCGTGTAGTAGCCTGGTGTAGTGGCGTTATGTAGGAGCCTGGTGTAGTAGCCTAGTGTAGTAGCCTGGTGTAGTTGTGTGGTGTAGTGGCATGGTGTAGTAGCCTGGTGTAGTAGCCTAGTGTAGTAGCCTGGTGTAGTTGTGTGGTGTAGTGGCGTGGTTTAGTAGCCTGGTGTAGTGGTGTGGTGTAGTGGCGTTGTTTAGTAGTCTGGTGTAGTGGTGTAGTAGCCTGGTGTAGTGGTGTGGTGTAGTGACGCTGTTTAGTAGCCTGGTGTAGTGGTGTGGTGTACTGGCGTGGTGTAGTAGCCTGGTGTAGTGTCGTGGTATAGAAGCCTATTGTAGTAGCCTGGTTTATTGGCATGGTGTAGTAGCGTGGTGTAGTAGCGTGGTGTAGTCGAGTGGTGTTGGTGGTGGTGGTGGTGTTGTTGCTGGTGGTGGTGTTGCTGGTGGTGGTGTTGCTGGTGGTGGTGTTGGTTGTGGTGGTGTTGCTGGTGGTGGTGTTGCTGGTGGTGGTGTTGGTGGTGGTGTTGCTGGTGGTGGTGTTGGTGGTGGTGTTGCTGGTGGTGGTGGTGTTGCTGGTGGTGGTGTTGCTGGTTGTGGTGTTGCTGGTGGTGGTGTTGGTGGTGGTGTTGTTGGTGGTGTTGCTGGTGGTGGTGTTGCTGGTGGTGGTGTTGCTGGTGGTAGTGTTGCTGGTGGTGGTTGTAGTGGTGGTGGTGTTGGTGGTGGTGTTGCTGGTGGTGGTGTTGCTGGTGGT
>NC_091169.1:33364343-33424343 GCF_040958095.1 Procambarus clarkii
TGGTGTGGTAGTAGTGGTGTACTAGTTGTGGTGTGGTAGTTGTGGTGTACTAGTTGTGGTGTGGTAGTAGTGGTGTACTGGTTGTGGTGTGGTAGTAGTGGTGTACTAGTTGTGGTGTGGTAGTTGTGGTGTACTAGTTGTGGTGTGGTAGTAGTGGTGTACTAGTTGTGGTGTGGTAGTAGTGGTGTACTAGTTGTGGTGTGGTAGTTGTGGTGTACTCGTTGTGGTGTGGTAGTAGTGGTGTACTAGTTGTGGTGTGGTAGTAGTGGTGTACTAGTAGTGGTGTACTAGTTGTGGTGTGGTAGTAGTGGTGTACTAGTTGTGGTGTACTAGTTGTGGTGTGGTAGTAGTGGTGTGCTAGTTGTGGTGTGGTAGTAGTGGTGTACTAGTTGTGGTGTGCTAGTTGTGGTGTGGTAGTAGTGGTGTGCTAGTTGTGGTGTGGTAGTAGTGGTGTGCTATTTGTGGTGTGGTAGTAGTGGTGTGCTAGTTGTGGTGTGGTAGTTATGGTGGCGAGTGTGGTTGTGGTGGTGTGTCAGTAGTGGTGGCGAGTGTGGTTGTGGTGGTGTGGTAGTAGTGGTGGTGAGTGTTGTGATGTGGTAGTTGTGGTGGCGAGTGTGTTTATGGTGGTGTGGTAGTTGTGGTGGTGAGTTTGGTTGTGGTGGTGTGGTAGTAGTGTGTACTAGTTGTGGTGTTGTAGAAGTGGTGGTGAGTGTGGTTGTGGTGGTGTGGCAGTAGTGGTGGCGAGTGTGGTTGTGGTGGTGTGGTAGTAGTGTGTACTAGTTGTGGTGTTGTAGAAGTGGTGGTGAGTGTGGTTGTGGTGGTGTGGTAGTAGTGGTGGCGAGTGTGGTTGTGGTGTGGTAGTAGTGGTGGCGAGTGTGGTTGTGGTGGTGTGGTAGTAGTGTGTACTAGTTGTGGTGTGGTAGTAGTGGTGGCGAGTGTGGTTGTGGTGGTGAGTGTTGTGGTAGTAGTGGTGGTGAGTTTGGTTGTGGTGGTGTGGTATTAGTGGCGGTGTGGTAGTAGGGGTGGTGAGTGTGGTGGTGTGATAATAGTGGCGGTGAGTATGGTTGTGGTGATGTGGTAGTATTGGTGGTGAGTGTGGTTGTACTGGTGTGGTAGTAATGGTGGTGAGTGTGGTTGTGATGGTGTGGTAGTAGTTGTAGCGAGTGTGGTTGTGGTGGTTAGTGTGATTGTGGTGGTGGTATGGTAGTAGTGGTGGTGTGGTTGAGGTGTTGTGGTAGTTGTGGTGGTGTGGTTGAGGTGTTGTGGTAGTGGTGGTGTGTGTGGTAGTGGTGTTGTTCAGTAAGCTCCTGCCAGGACTGAGGGTTGGTGATACACTGAGGGTGGGACTTGCCAGTAATTTTTTTTTTTTTTGAGATATATACAAGAGTTGTTACATTCTTGTACAGCCACTAGTACGCGTAGCGTTTCGGGCAGGTCCCTGGAATACGATCCCCTGCCGCGAAGAATCGTTTTTTCATCCAAGTACACATTTTACTGTTGCGTTAAACAGAGGCTACAGTTAAGGAATTGCGCCCAGTAAATCCTCTCCGGCCAGGATACGAACCCATGGCATAGCGCTCGCGGAACGCCAGGCGAGTATCTTACCACTACACCACGGAGACTGTAACCACTACACCACGGAGACTGTCTCCGTATGCTAGGCTGCCATTTTTATGTACCTTTTTTTTAAATCTCAACATAAAGTATAGCAAAATAATCGTTTTATACTGTGTAATAACTCTTTTCCTTGCTGGTAATATAATTTGGAACCTATGTACATATAAATACATGAACATAAAAAAATGAACCCAAATATAGCATTGCGGAATGAGGTGACGGTTTGACCACAAACATCTTGTGTCCTCACTATGCCTGGTGGTACGGGGTGGTGTGGGTAGTGATTGTACAGGGTGGTGTGGGTGGTGATTGTATGGGGTGGTGTGGGTGGTGATTGTACTGGATGGTGATTGAACAGGGTGGTGTGGGTGGTGATTGTACAGGGTGGTGTGGGTGGTGATTGTACAGGGTGGTGTGGGTGGTGATTGTACAGGGTGGTGTGGGTGGTGATTGTACAGGGTTGTGTGGGTGGAGATTGTACAGGGTGTTGTGGGTGGTGATTGTACTGGGTGGTGATTGTACAGGGTGGTGTGGATAGTGATTGTACAGGGTTGTGTGGGTGGAGATTGTACAGGGTGGTGATTGTACTGGGTGGTATGGGTGGTGATTGTACAGGGTGGTGTGGGTGGTTATTGTACTGGGTGGTGTGGGTGGTGATTGTACAGAGTGGTGTGGGTGGTGATTGTACAGGGTGGTGTGGATGGTGATTGTACAGGGTGGTGTGGATGGTGATTGTACAGGGTGGTGTGGGTGGTGATTGTACTGGTTTGTGTGGGTGGTGATTGTACAGGGTAATGATTGCACTGGGGTGGTGATTGTACAGGGTGGTGTGGGTGGTGATTATACAGGGTGGTGTGGGTGGTGACTGTACTGGGTTGTGTTAGTGGTTATTGTACAGGGTAGTGATTGTACTGGGTGGTGATTGTACTGGGTGGTGATTGTAATGGGTGGTGATTGTACTGCGTGGTGATTGTACTGGGTGGTGATTGTTCTGGGTGGTGATTGTACTGGGTGGTGATTATTCTGGGTGGTGATTGTACAGGGTGATGTGGGTGGTGATTGTACTGGGTGGTGGGGTGGTGATTGTACAGGGTGGTGAGGGTGATGATTGAACAGGATGGTGTGGGTGGTGATTGTACAGAGTGGTGTAGGTGATGATTGTACAGTGTGGTGTGGGGTGTTGGTTGTACAGGATGGTGTGGGTGGTGATTGTACAGAGTGGTGTAGGTGATGATTGTACAGTGTGGTGTGGGGTGTTGGTTGTACAGGATGGTGTGGGTGGTGATTGTATAGGGTGGTGTGGGTGGTGATTGTATTGGGTGGTGGGGTGGTGATTGTACAGGATGGTGTGGGTGATGAATATACTGGGGTGTGTGGGTGGAGATTGTTCTAGGTGGAGTCCACAACAATATACTCCACGACACATACAAAACGACACTATACTCCACGACAGTATAGACCACAACACTATACTCCACGACACTATTGTCCACGACACTATACACCACGACACAATACTCCACAACACTATAATCCACACGACACTATACTCCACGACACTATACTCCACGACACTATTCTCCAGGACACTATTCTCCACGACACTATACACCACGACACTATACTCCACAACACTATAATCCACACAACACTATAATCCACACGACACTATACTTCACGACACTATATTCCACGACACTATTGTCACGTGGGGGGTGGGCCGGGGCTCTGCTAGCACTCGGCTGCTAGTGGCTCAAAAGACCGAATTCTCAGCCCCTCCGACTTCCGGGATTCACCGGAGTCTCCTTGGTCACACAGGAGAGGACCAACAATGCCCACCTCCCCAGGTCTTTGCTTCCACCACAAAAGGGGTGCCACTGATTCACCCTGGAAGCCCTTCAGTCAAACACGGGGGAACTAATGTTAACAGTTCCGGCCTAGACCCGTGGAGGAGTGAAGGAAGACTCAGGCTTACCTTATAACCATAACCTCCCTGAGTCTTGCCTGCCAGACAAAAAGGTTGCAGGAACTCCTTTCCGGCCTGTCTTCTCTATCTTCTTCCTAACAAGGTCGCCAGCTGGGTTATTATATCTGCACCCCAGCAATGCAGTTCAGTGGGTGTATTATATATTGTTTGTAGCCAGAAGATTGCTACTCCCATAGATCTGTTACTAGACTGTCGGCCCAGGGTACTCTCCCAGGAAGGTCTGTGTGGCTTTACCTCTCTCTAGCCACTACGTTAATAGTTGCCACCATTCAGGCACTGATACTGATCGGATGGCTAAGGGTACACTTTTATGTAAGTCTGTGCTGTCTTTACCACTCTCAAGGCAATAAGAACTTCTATAGAGAACGTAGTGTTCCCTAGGTGGTACTATGATAACCTTCGTGTATGCTCATAGAGAAAATATCATAATGGAGGCACACTTAAACACAATGAAAAGGTGTGAATTTACTGATGCAAATTACATAATCACACATACAATCACAAGTAATACATGAATATGAAAATAAAGATAATAAGTCTGGAGATCGTCAGCCTCTTCTTCCACGACCTCCAACACTCCTTCAACTGGGGCAGAAAGACAGGAGTCCCACACTCTCACAGGAGGGCTTCTTCACCACGTCGGCGCCTCTTCTTCACTGTCCTGCCATCCATACACACTGTCCCCTCTGACAGTGTGTATGGATGTGGACACAAGCTGCCTTGCAGCCTATTCTACTACTAAAGAATTAATGTCCTATTGCCACATACATAAGTAAATATTGTGGCCTAACTAGCCTACTCACACAAGGGGTAATGGGAGGGAAAATGATCTACCTTACATTCCTGGCTCACGACGCCTGTCCCTCGATGGTGTGAGGTTCCCACGCTTCCTGAGTCGATCCTTGACGGTCCAGGAACGTTCCACAGGTCCTCAGGTGTCGTGGAGCCTTCGCGTCGTCGCCGTTCCAATCCCTGAGATTCAGCTACCCCAATCCTGGTTCATCGATAGGCGTTGAGCTAATCACTATTTTCCCACACTCGCCCCTTCCACAAGGCGTTGCTCCTTGTCCTAGGCACGGTGTCGTCCTTCCAAAACCCTCAGTGGATGTGACCCGGTCACAGCTAGGCTTGCCCGCCACACCTTTTCAGGCCCCCAACGTCCGTCGTCGCCGAATATTTTCCAAGTTTGGTCCTCTTTCGCTCAATAAACTTGGTTCCTTTTTGCTTCCCAGAAGGGCGGGGTCTCCAATATACCCGATGGGCTGCGATAGCCTGCACTAATCCACTAAGAAAGGCTTGTAGAGCCTCTAATCCTTGAGAGCTGACCGAGGTGCGTCCTGTCGCTTCCAAGGTCAGGTCAACTCTGACGTTGGCGCCGCCCGGGGCACTCGGTGACGTCACGGCGGGCCCTGATTGGTCGCCCGCGACCTAAGTCGGCCAATCCGCGATCGGCTAGTGTCCCTTCCAAAAGGTCATATCTGCATTAGGGGATACTCTTTCATTTTATATCAGGGCGCCAATTTCCCCTTATTTACAACTTATAATGTAACGTTCTCCCTTAACTGGCAGCCGGTCTGGTCGCCACATATATCAATAGACTCCCTGAACCTCAGAGAATCAGTAGGGAGAGCTGATATGACTCTTTAAGCCGGCAAACGAAAGAAATAGGAGAGGGCACCGTAACACTATACACCACAACACTATACTCCACGACACTATACTCCACGACACTATACTCTATACTTCTTGTTTGTTGAATTGTTCACTTGAGACAGTTAAAATAAGCACATGTCAATATATAAGACAACTAAAAGTTGATCAGTTGCCCTCAAGCTAGAGGGGGAGCAGGCAGGATGTATCCATCCTCCTGTTTGACATAGGCCTAGGCCTAAGGTCTAGTCTTCAGTGCGCCAAATAGGTCAGCTACAGCGGCACTAAGTGTGCACCGCCCCTCCTACCAACTGTGGTAGGCCCTGGACGTGTCGATTGGCCAGAAATTAAGGCAGTAATTGTTAATGTGGCAATATCGAGGCCTGCTGAGGGGAGAGTCGTGAAGTAGGTGGGCCACCCTGCGGTACCTGAAGCTTGGGGCACCACGCGCGTGAAAAATAGCCTTTGTGCCCTCCCTACCCAAGGTCGTGGTTTGTGTGCGCGACTAGTGTGTTTACACGAGAGACTGCCAGGACACCCCATATAGTGCCCCTACACTACGTGTGAGTGTAAACCTTGTGCCTTGTAGGTGTCTATATGTACATGTGTGTGTGTACGTAGGGCAGAGTGCAGTGTTGAAGACATACCACCCAACAACACATGAAGTGAGCCGCAGCAAATAGATGGCTGTTGACACAAGGAGTAAGACTTCGAGACAACAAGTGACCATGGCTGGTGTACCCGGGAACCATAACGGCCCCCCCGGCGGGGGCCCCTGGGTGCTGATTCCCACCCGGGGCCCTCCGGTGAGGATCCCGACCCGGGGCCCTCAAACAGTACTGGTACAGGTGACTCTACAACAGACGATGAAGGTTACTGCCTAGTCCAAGCAGAAGTGGCAAGAAACGGGATAAGTCACAGCGACAGGGTGAGCAGTAACAGCAACCTCAACAACAACAACAACGACGACAAGACGAAGACAGTGAGTGGCACACTCTAATCTAATCTTTCCTGCAATGGGATTGACAGCAGCAGAGAAGTACAGATGGATTATTGAGGCCGCCCGCGCCCACAGAGCAGAGTATCGTATAGAGAGCAGGTGTGTAGGTGGCAATGTTAGTGCACATTGTGCACTAACATTGCCACCTACAGGTGCAGGGTTACAGTGCCCTGAAGTACTTCACAGAGACCAGTCTCGAGTATCAAGGTAAGAATGTTAAATTGTTGGAAGCAAACCCACAGACAAGACAAACTAAAATTATAATTAAGAACTATAGTATTCATGTTGACGTGGAATTTCTTAAGGACTATGAACAGATTGTTTGGGTCGCACGCAACACTGGACCAGGGGGACTGCCCTGTCCACTGCAATCAAGCAATTGCTATGTGGAAGGGAGACCTGCCCCAAGTCATTCAAATACCAGGCATGAGGGAGTGCAGAGTGGAGAGGTATATTGGCAGCCCGTCCTTATGTGGCAACTGTCAACGGTGGGATCACAGAACGTGGCAATGTGATCGCCCAATTAGGTGTGGGTGTTGCAGTGGCTCTCACGACACCAAGCAGTGCCTAGCTAAGCTTGCATCAGGTGGGGGTGGCAGGGTAGCACCTAAATGTGCCAACTGCAAGCAACGCCACCATGCTTGGAACAGGTATTGCAGGGCGAGGCCTGCATGGCGGGGCTCGAAACCACCGAATCAAACCGCAGGTGAACCAGTGAACAGGGGCAGGAATGACACCGTTAACAGTACCACAGCAAGCCAGGGTCCAGTTCAGGGACCAGCCCAGGGTCCAGCTCACAGTAGACCGACAACAGTCTGGGGTAGTGATCACTCAGTGAACAGGGGAACCCAGGGTGGGGTGGGGAATCAGGTGTGGGGCGGGGGCGGTGTAGCCAGCCACCACCGCTCCCCCATCCCTGAGGCCTTTCCACCTCTCTCCCCTCCAGGGAACCCACCCACCCATACCTAAATAAATAAATAAATAAATAAATAAATAAATGTTTATTTAGGTACAGTACATACATACAAGAAATTTTTACAAAGATTGGTTGACTTATAGGTAGAGCTAGTACATACAATGCCTAAAGCCACTATTACGCAAAGCGTTTCGGGCATGAAAAACTTAAATGACAAGCTTAATACTAATTGAGCAAAGGAGTGGAATGAAAACAAGAAATGAAAACATAGCTGAAAAAGCAGCACAAATACAATTATGTCGACAAACAGCGCTCTTTAAAAAAAAAAAAATAAAAACAGACATTGGTTGACAATAGAAGGGTAAGGTAGGTTACAGGGAATTTATTAGGTATAGCTTCGTTTTTATCTTAAACTGGTTGAGAGAGGTACAGTCTTTAACATGGTTGGAAAGGTCATTCCACATTCTGGGCCCCTTGATTTGTAGAGCATTTCTAGTTTGATTAAGTCGTACTCTAGAAATATCAAAACTGTATTTATTTCTGGTGTGGTGCTCATGGGTTCTGTTACAACCTTCTATGAAGCTTTTGAGGTCAGGATTGGCATTACAGTTTAGCGTTTTATATATGTATAATACACATGAGAGAATGTGCAGTGACTTAATGTCTAACATATTCAGAGATTTCCAACTCTATATCCAACTCTGTTGGGAATATCCAACTCTGGCCCCAGACAGCACTCGGAACCCTTACTCAAATCTCTGAATATGTTAGATATTAAGTCACTGCACATTCTCTCTTGTGCAATATACATATATAAAACGCTGAACTGTAATGCCAATCCTGACCTCAAAAGCTTCATTGAAGATTGTAACAGAACCCATGGGCACCACACTAGAAATAAATACAGTTTTGATATTCCTAGAGTACGACTTAATCAAACTAGAAATGCTCTACAAATCAAGGGACCCAAAATGTGGAATGACCTTCCCAACCATGTTAAAGACTGTACCTCTCTCAACCAGTTTAAGATAAAAACTAAACACTACCTAATAAATTCCCTGTAACCTACCTCACTCCTCTATTGTCAACCCATGTCTGTTATTTTTTTTAATCAACACTGTTTGTCAACCTATTGTATTTGTGCTGCTTTTTCAGTCATGTTCCCCCTTTTTTTATCTTTATTTGTATTTGTTCTCAACACTTTCTATTCTTTATGCTCAATTAGCATTAAGTTCTAGATATTAATGTTTTTCTTGCCCGAAACGCATTGCGTAATAGTGGCTTTAGGCATTGTATGTACTAGCTCCATCTATATATCAATCCATTAATGTAACATCACTTGTATGTATGTACCTTACCTGAATAAACATATTTATTTATTTATTTGAGTAGGGGTACTGAGTGATGTCTGGGGCCAGAGTTGGATATTGTCCTAATAGCAGCTTTGTGTTGAGTAATTAGAGGACGTAAGTGATTTTGGGTAGTAGAGCCCCCAACCTCAATCTCTACCCACGGTGTCACACCACCACCACCACCACCTACCCTCCCAATCCATACCAATGAATCAGACCCTCCACTGTCTCCCATCTGCCTCCCCATCCAGGCACTCCTGACCCCCAGGAGGTCGTCACTCAGGATTGTGTTGCAGCAATATTAGACTGTATGATAAAATCTCATCCAGTCGTCCATCAAATATTGCAAAAGCAGACGAAACTTGAGAAAGCCCTCTGCCAGATTAAGACGACTCAGGAACACATCCTCCAAATCCTGCAACAGCAGAGTCCATCAAGTGGAGGACCTGCAAGCCAGAGCCTGGTGCAAGATGATGCAACACATACTACCGAGGTACGTCAGCAGACGACACAACCAGGACACCAGCACATCAGTGCACACAGTAACACCAGTGCACAAAGTAACACCAGTGCACACAGTGACACCAGTGCACACAGTGACACCAGTGCACACAGTGACACCAGTGCACACAGTAACGCCAGTACACACAGTAACACCAAGCACCGTGGAATACACGATGACACATGTGAACATAATAATTACACACGTGCAGCTGATGACAAACAACCTCAAAATGGATAATCACAATAAACAACATCTCACTATACTGCAATGGAACTGTAATGGAGGTCGCAATAGAATTAATGACATCATACAGTACGTCCGTGAACACCAAACTGACGTCATAGTGCTACAGGAGACGATGGTAGGTGATGACTTCAACCCAAGGTTCAGCGGATATCGCAAGTTCTCCCTGCCCTCTGGGAAAGAAAACGGGATCTCATCACTTTTGTAAATAACAACATTCCCGCACAGATTATTGATGACCTGCACATGGGGGATGAGTTTGAATCACTGGGAGTAACCCTTTACTTAAACAATAATGCCCTACATATAATCAACCTATATGTCCCACAGAGTAAACTTGACCTTGACACACTGCCTGAGTTTGTTAATGAAGACCCTACCCTGCTGGTCGGTGACCTTAATGCCAGACACTCACACTTTGGTGCCAACTGTCATCAGCCCAATGTCAATGGACGGAAACTGTCACTCTTTGTCAGGGAAAGTGAAAACCTTAGAGTCCTGGGTGTTGAACAGCCAACTCACCTCAGAGGAGGAAGATTAGACTATGCTCTCCTGCTGAATGCACAGAACACGGATGCCAGTACACACATTGTGCACAGTTTATGTAGTGACCACTGGGCACTGATTACCACCGTCGACATGAGCAAGAGAAGGAAAGAGACGAATAAAAGAAAAGGTTATCACTCGGACCAGATATGAGGCCACACTTCATAAACAGGATGAGTGACTGGTTCATGGAATACCAAATCCCAGAAGACATTGACATATTTGTTGATGATCTTAATCACCAAATTGAGAGCTGTCTAAGAGTTCCTCGCCGTACGCCTGGGCGAAGTAACCCTCAGAGGAAGAAAATAAAATGGTATGAGAATGATTACATAAAGATGCTTAACGCAAATGTGCGAGACATGAGTAGAGAGTACCGGAGACATCCCACTGAAAGTAACCAAGAGTTGTTTAAAACTGTGTGTCAAGTAGCCAGGGAAGAGAAGATTAAAGAGCGGGAAAGACAATGGCTTGAGTTCACTAGCTCTATTGGACGGGAAACATCTGCAAGACAAGTGTGGGCAAAAATTCAGATAGCTAAGGGTGGCAGAGTCCGGCCTGCGGCTCACAAAGACCCCCAGGGTAAGGATACACAAGTGGAGTGATGCAGCATCCTCCTCCTCTCTCCCTGCAGAAATCAGCAGGGAACAGCTCCTGCGACATGATGACAAAAGAATTAGGATAACAAGAGCACTGTCTAGTGATGACGAATATGGGGAACCAATCACAGCCCAGGAAGTAAAGGGGCGCTATGAAAAAGGGTAAAAGTACAGCACCTGGTGAAGATGGCGTCACCTACGACATACTCAATGCACTGTGTGAAGTGTCTGGGAATCCACTACTCCACCTGTTTAACAAGTCATTCCTAAGTGGAGTGTTGCCCACACAATGGAAACACGCAATAATTATTCTCATACCGAAGCCTAATGACCCTGGTAATTACAGACCTATCAGTCTCGTGTCATGCACTTGCAAGATGTTTGAAAGGATCATCCTAAACCGACTGTTGCACAAAATAGGCAGGTTAGGGGAGGGGTCAATGGATTTGTTAAAGGACGGAGCACAGCAAATTGTATAGTTAATTACTTGGCTAATGACACGGCTAGGTACTCTGTATTTGTTGACATCAAAGGAGCCTTCGACAAAGCACAGGGGATTGCGATCCTGGACGAGCTTGCATGCATGGGTGTCAAGGGGAGACTCATGAAATGGGTTAAAGACTACCACACAGGAAGGAAAGCCAAGGTTTGCTTCAATGGAGCAGTCTCCAGAACAATGCATATGGAACTCGGGGCCCCCCAAGGCGGAGTCTTAAGCCCTACACTATTCAATGTACTTATGAACGCCATTGCAAATATTGATTTTCCGGAAGGAACACAACAAGTGGGATATGCAGATGATGTCCTAATACAAGCTCCCACCTTGGGAAAAATTGAACAGTCCATTGAACTCCTTGGAAGGAAATGTATTGAGCTCGGTTTCACTCTCTCCACAAACAAGACGAAGGCATACTCCCATCACAAGTGGAGAGAAAATGAAGAACTGCAAATTAATGGTGTAACACTTGAATGGGTTGAGCACTATCGGTACCTTGGCGTCACTGTCGGCTCTAACAAGGGAAAGAAAGAGGACTCAATCAACTCATAGGAACATGCAAAAGTCGACTCAGGGCACTGAAAGCTATGACCTGGAATGGACATGGAACCTCTATTGCCGTGCTTAAAATGATGTACACAGCCTATGTGCGCTCCGTCATAGACTATGCCGCACCAGTTCTGTGCACCTACTCCCAAAGCGATATGAAAAGGCTTGAAAGCATTCAAAATGAAGCCATGACAATCATTCTTCGAGTTCCAAGAACTGCCAAAACGTCTAATCTACGAGAGGAGTTGTCCCTTCCCAGTGTTAAAAGCAGAATTCAGGAGCTGAATGCTAAGCTTGCAATTAGGATAGCCAGAGATCCCCATTACAATGATATTGCTAAGAAAAAACTGAGCTCTGTGCTACTTTCAGGGGGAAACAGGAGAAGCAAAAAATGGCATCACAGAGCAGTCTACTACTTTGAAGAGCTTCACCGGCTTGAGCAAGCCCGTGAGCTCCTGCCTGTAGAGAGGTTACCTCCCTGGGAGGATGACTCATGCAAGATCATCATCAATGAAAAGGCAATGAAAAAATCCAACATGATACCACAAGAAATGAGGCACAAGTATCTCGAGGAAATTTATAAAGAAGCCGGAGATGAACTAGATCAAATCTACACTGACGGGTCATCTAATCCTGTCAATGGCAGGGCTGGTGCAGCATACACGGTAATCAAGGATAATACTTTCCAACGCAGAAATGAAGAAAAAAGCACGTATTGAGAACTATGCCTCTTCAACGCAAGCAGAGCTAACTGCCATTGTTATGGCGTTAAGGTTTCTTGAACGGAACACTAATGGTGCAGTGATTTGCACTGATTCAAAAGCAGCACTGCAAAGCCTAAGTAAAAATCAGGCAGAAAATCTTGCAATAGTCGCTGAAATTAAGAGAGCTGTGAGAGTACTTACCAATCAGGGAAGAGTCATCAAGTTTCTGTGGATCCCCTCCCATGTTGGAATATGTGGGAATGAACGAGCAGATGTGCTGGCTGCTGAAGGCGCTGAAGGAGACCATGTTGAATACTTCATACCCAAGACTCAACTACAAATTAGAGGTATTATCAAGCAACATCACCTTGACAAGGTAACTGAGGAAAGGAGGATAGAAGCACAAACCAGTGTTGCGAAGTTGCAGAATCGGTGGTAAATTTTAACTAAAAGTTTTAAGAAATTTTCACACACATCAATCAAGCAACATTTACAATTTATATAATTTATTTAAGGGAATAATACATAAATTTTATATTCAAACTTGATATTAGTGTTTACTGTAATACATGAGGAGTCAAATTGTGTTAAAAGAGCGATTTTTAGCAAAATTATGAAAACTAATTTGATCTGATCATATAATAACTAAATGTATTTTGAATGTTTCATACAGCCATTAAATATCATTCACAATTTATTAATGAATTTTACAAAAAAGACCATAAATTTTATATTTAAATATGTAAAAACTATGTAATACATTAGGAACAAAATAGTTTTAGATAAATCGTTTATTATAAAAGATATGTGTTTGGATTTTTTGAGTAAAAGTTTCTCGAATGCTCTTCTGCACCATTCTCAAGACAAGTTATTCGTACACCTATGGGAAAACGAAAATGAAAGTTTTTGAAACGTTGTGTGTTTGCTGGGAATATACTTAGCTCGTGTCAATTTGGCTTCAGACATAAAAACTAATGATGCACTTATTAGTATGATTAACTTGATACATGCCGCTCTTGATAAAAATGAGTTCCCTGTTGGGTTATTTGTGGACCTGTGTAAGGCTTTTAACACTGTCAACTACCAAAACCTTCTTCTTAAATTACATCATTATGGAGTCATAGGTCACTCCCTCCAATACCTTCAGTCTTACCTTACTGACAGGTCCAGTATTTTTCTGTGAATAATTCAATTTCTCCCACCCTATCAATCAACATTGGTGTTCCTCAGGGAGCATACTTGCCCCCCCCCTGTCCTCTTTCTCATCTACACTAATGACCTTCCAAATGCCCCCCCAACACCTAAAACCAATTCTATTTGCTGATGAGAAAACCTTCATTTTCTCCAGTCCTGATCTCTTGGTCTAAATGTCACAGTGAATACTGAACTAAAAAGATCCATCTCTGGTTAACTGCAAACAAACTCACCCTCAGCATTGACAAAATGTTCTATATATTGTTTGGCAATAAATCCTCAAATCAAATTAATCTCAGGATAAACAATATCCAAATTTGTAACAAAGTAGATGGCAAATTCCTTGGTGTTCTTATAGACCACAAGATGAATTTTGAGGGACACAGTCTAAATATATCAAAAAAAGTTTCAAAAACTGTTGGCATTCTTTCAAAGATCAGATATTATGTACCTCACCCTGCCCTGGTGACACTCTATTACTCTCTTATCTATCCTTATCTTACCTATGTTATTTGTGCTTTGGGTTCTGCTACCCAAAATCATTTACATCCTCTAATTACTCAACACAAAGCTGCTATTAGAACAATATTTAACTCTATTGACCGATTCAACTATTGTCTGATTCGATCCGACAACAACTCTATTGTCTCTATTCAACTCTATTGTCCGAATTCAACTCTAACCTTAGAAATCTAATACTAGATAACAGACTGAACAAAAATCATCTAATTATCGCAGGGACTTTAATATTGATCTCTGCGAGCCTGAAAACCCTACTGCTGCTAGTTTCTTCAACTGTATGAATTCCTGCTTCCTCATACCCCTTAATCACTTGACCTACTAGAATCACTGATGGTACTGCCTCTGCTCTTGACCACATCTGGACTAACATAACCTCTCCACTTACTTCAGGGATAATCATTGATAGGACCACAAACCATTACCCCTCATTTCTCGTAAGCAACATTAATAAACCACCTCTAGATACAAGGAAAATAAGATTTAGGCTGCACAATGAAACTTCTATAAGCAACTTTATTGCTGCTGCTGCTAATATCAACTGGAAGGCTGAATTCGGTGACATAGTGAACATCAACCTAGCAGTGCAAACATTTCTTCAGAAAAGGGGAGAACATGGCTGAAAAAGCAGCACAAATACAATTAAGTCGACAAACAGCGTTTCTTAAAAAAACAGACATGAGTTGACAATAGAGGGGTAAGGTAGATTACAGGGAATTTATTAGGTCGTGCTTCGTTTTTATCTTAAACTAGTTGAGAGAGGTATAGTCTTTAACATGATTGGGAAGGTCATTGCACATTCTGGGTCCCTTGATTTGGAGAGCATTTCTAGTTTGATTAAGTCGTACTCTTGGAATATCAAAACTGTATTTGTTTCTGGTGTGGTACTCATGGGTTCTGTTACAACCTTCAATGAAGCTTTTGAGGTTAGGATTGGCGTTACAGTTCAGCATTTTATATATGTATAATACACATGAGAGAATGTGCAGTGACTTAATATCTAACATATTCAGAGATTTGAGTAGGGGTACCGAGTGATGTCTGGAGCCAGAGTTGGATATTGTCCTAATAGCAGCTTTGTGTTAAGTAATCAGAGGACATAAATGATTTTGGGTAGTAGAACCCTAAGCACAAATACCATAGTTGAGATATGGATAGATGAGGGAGTAATAGAGCGTCACCAGGGCATGGCGAGGTACATAATATCTGATCTTAGAAAGAATGCCAACAGTTTTTGAAGCTTTTTTTTATATATTTAGAATGTGTCCCTGGAAATTCAGCTTGTGGTCAATGAGAACGCCAAGGAATTTGCCATCTATTTTGTTACAAATCTGGATATTGTTTATCCTGAGATTTATTTGATTAGAGGATTTATTGCTAAACAGATTATAGAGAGTTTTGGCAATGTTAAGGGTGAGTTTGTTGGCAGTTAGCCAAAGATGGACTTTATTTAGCTCAGTATTCACTGTGGCATTTAGAGCAAGGGAGTCAGGACTGGAGTAAATGAAGGTTGTGAAGCAAATAGAATTTGTTTGAGGTATTGGGAGGCATTTGGAAGGTCATTAGTGTAGATGAGAAAGAGGAGAGGGCCAAGCATGCTGCGCTAAGGAACACCGATGTTGATGGGTAGGGTGGGAAAAATTGAATTATTCACAGAAACATACTGGAGCCTGTCAGTAAGGTAAGATTTGAAGTATTGCAGGGAGTGTCCTCTGACTCCATAATGATGTAATTTAAGAAGAAGGTTTTGGTGGTTGACAGTGTCAAAAGCCTTACGCAGGTCCACAAATAACCCAACAGGGAACTCATTTTTATCAAGAGCTGCATGAATCAAATTAATTATACTAATAAGTGCATCGTTAGTGTTTTTTGGGGGGTCTGAAGCCATATTGACAAGAGCTAAGTATATTGTGTTTGGCTAGGTACGAGTAAAGCTGCTTGTAGATTAGTTTTTCAAATATTTTTGACAAGTTAGGTGGATTGATATAGGTCTGTAGTTGTTAACAGCTGTGAGATCACCACATTTGAGGACAGGGGTTACTCTCGCTTTTTTTTTTAGAATATCTGGAAAGGTTTGGAGTTCAAGTGAGTTGTTGAAGAGCAATGCAATAGCAGGGGCTAAAAATCTGGAGGCTTTTTTGTAAATTAATGTTGGTATCTCTTCAAGGGCACTAGACTTGGTTTTAAGGGAAAGGATTATCTCATTAACATCAGTGGAATTTGTAGGCTTTAGGTACAGAGACTGTGGATAGTTACCTGTAAGATAGTCCTTAACATCAGCACTGGAAGATGGAATATCATTTGCAACGAATAACCCAATGGAAGAGAAGAACCTATTGAACTCAATAGCAGAATCAGAGACTGAAAGCTGACCATCGTTATTGGACAGGAGTGTTGGTTTGTTATTTCAAATCTTCTTTGATCCCAATATTTGTGAAATTGTGCTCCAAGTTTTTTTAATGTTGCTCTTTATTTGGGTAAATTTATCTTCATAGTATTTAGTTTTGGCTCGTCTAATTATTTTAGATAGCAATAACGAGCAATTCTTTGAGAATTCTTTGGAGACGTTTCCTAACCTATACTTCTTTTCAAGGTCATGTTTTTTACTAATGGATTTAAGAATTCCTTTGTAAGCCAAAGATTGTTTAGCCTTTTGGTTGTGACTTGTTTCGTTAGCATAGGACAGTGGGTGTTATAAAGGCTGAGAGTTTTTTAAGAAAAGATTGCACTGCTAGGTTGATGTCCCCTATGGTACCTAACTCGGACTCCCAGTTGACATTAGCAGCAATAGTTATAAAATTGCAGTTTCATTGTGCAGCCTAAAGCTTAACTCCCTTGTCTCTAGAGCTCATAAGCTCCCACCTTGGGAGAAATTGAACAGTCCATTGAACTCCTTGGAAGGAAATGTATTGAGCTCGGTTTCACTCTCTCCACAAACAAGACGAAAGCATACTCCCATCACAAGCGGAGAGCAAATGAAGAACTGCAAGTTAATGGTGTAACACTTGAATGGGTTGACCACTATCGGTGCCTTGGCGTCACTGTCGGCTCTAACAAGGGGAAGAAAGAGGAGCTCAATCAACTCATAGGAACATGCAAAAGTCGACTCAGGGCACTGAAAGCTATGACCTGGAATAGCCATGGAGCCTCTATTGCCGTGCTTAAAATAAAAAAAATCAAACCAAATCAAATGTTTATTTAGGTAAGGTACATACATACAAGAGATTTTACAAAGAGTGCTGGATTTATAGATAGGGCTAGTACATACAATGCTTAAAGCCACTATTACGCAAAGCGTTTCGGGCATGAAAAACTTAAATGACTAAAACTTAATACTAATTGAGCATAAAGAGTAAAATGAAAACATGGAATGAAAACATAGCTGAAAAAGCAGCACAAATACAATTCTGTCGACAAACAGCGCTCTTTAAAAAAAAAAAAAGACATTGGTTGACAATAGAGGGATAAGGTAGGTTACAGGGAATTTATTAGGTATAGCTTCGTTTTTATCTTAAACTGGTTGAGAGAGGTACAGTCTTTAACATGGTTGGGAAGGTCATTCCACAATCTGGGTCCCTTGATTTGAAGAGCATTTCTAGTTTGATTAAGTCGTACTCTAGGAATATCAAAACTGTATTTATTTCTGGTGTGGTGCTCATGGGTTCTGTTACAACCTTCTATGAAGCTTTTGAGGTCAGGATTGGCATTACAGTTTAGCGTTTTATATATGTATAATACACATGAGAGAATGTGCAGTGACTTAATGTCTAACATATTCAGGGATTTGAATAGGGGTACCGAGTGATGTCTGGGGCCAGAGTTGGATATTGTCCTAATAGCAGCTTTGTGTTGAGTAATGAGAGGACGTAAATGATTTTGGGTAGTAGAACCCCAAGCACAAATACCATAGTTGAGATATGGATAGATGAGGGAGTAATAGAGAGTCACCAGGGCAGGGCGGGGTACATAATATCTGATCTTAGAAAGAATGCCAACAGTTTTTGAAACTTTTTTTGATATATTTAGAATGTGTCCCTGGAAATTCAGCTTGTGGTCAATGAGAATGCCAAGGAATTTGCCTTCTAATTTGTTACAAATTTGGGTATTGTTTATTTTGAGATTTATTTGATTAGAGGATTTATTGCCAAACAGAATATAGAAAGTTTTGTCAATGTTAAGGGTGAGTTTGTTGGCAGTTAGCCAAAGATGGACTTTATTTAGCTCAGTATTTACTGTGGCATTTAGAGCAAGGGGGGGTCAGGACTGGAGTAAATGAAGGTTGTGTCGTGAGCAAATAGAATTGGTTTGAGGTGTTGGGAGGCATTTGGAAGGTCATTAATGTAGATGAGAAAGAGGAGAGGGCCAAGTATGCTGCCCTGAGGAACACCAATGTTCCAAAAATGATATACACAGCCTATGTGCGCTCCTTCATAGACTATGCCGCACCAGTTCTGTGCACCTACTCCCAAAGGGATATAAAAAGGCTTGAAAGCATTCAAAATGAAGCCATGACAATCATTCTTCGAGTTCCAAGAACTGCCAAAACGTCTAATCTACGAGAGGAGTTGTCCCTCCCCAGTGTTATAAGCAGAATTAAGGAGCTGAATGCTAAGCTTGCAATTAGGGAAGCCAAAGATCCCCATTACAATTATATGGCTAAGAAAAAACTGAGCTCTGTGCTACTTTCAGGGGGAAACAGGAGAAGTAAAAAATGGCATCACAGATCAGTCTGCTACCTTGAAGAGCTTCACCTGCTTGAGCAAGCCCGTGAGCTACTGCCTGTAGAGAGGTTACCTCCCTGGGAGGATGACTCATGCAAGATTATCATCAATGAAATGGCAATGAAAAAATCCAACATGTTACCACAAGAAATGAGGAACAAGTATCTGGAGGAAATTTATAAAGAAGCCGGAGATGAACTAGATCACATCTACCCTGACGGGTCATCTAATCCTTTCAATGGAAGGGCTGGTGCAGCATACACGGTAATCAAGGGTAATACTTTCCAACGCAGAAATGAAGAAAAAACGCGTATTGAGAACTATGCTTCTTCAAAGCAAGCAGAGCTAACTGCCATTGTTATGGCGTTCAGGGGTCTTGACCGGAACACTAATGGTGCAGTGATTTGCACTGATTCAAATTCAGCACTACAAAGTAAAAATCGCGCAGAAAATCTTACAATAGTCGCTGAAATTAAGAGAGCTGTGAGAGTACTTACCAACCAGGGAAGATAGTCATCAAGTTTCTGTGGATCCCCTCCGATGTTGGAATATGTGGGAATGAACGAGCAGATGTGCTGGCTGCTGAAGGAGACCATATTGAATAATTCATACCCAAGACTCTACTGCAAATTAGAGGTATTGTCAGGCAACATCACCGTGACAAGGTAACTGAGGAAAGGAGGATAGAAGCACAAACCAGTGAATATGTACGATGGTACAACATGGTTGCAGCTGGATGTCCCAATCATTATGGACGAATAGGAGGAGGACGCGGGAGAGAATCAGTAATAGCGAGAATCCATCTGGGATACAAATATCCATAGAGATAAGGAATGGAGACGACTGTTAATCAGAGAAGTTGCAGAATTTGTGATGAGTGTGACGGACAACGCCTTGAACACTATTACGTGAATGTGAATACCTGAGAGACATTAGGAATATGTGTAGAATAATGAACCCCAAATTGTTTGAGTTAGGAAAACACTATTTGTCAAATATTGACACTGTTCTTTAAAAGATTCCCCCATTTTGCACCCGCAAGATAAAGTAACCTTTTGAGGGTTGACAGATGTTAATCTTGTTTGAGGAGCTGTTCACTTGAGACAGTTAAGCAAGTCCCAGCTGTGTCTGGGTACAAGTGACAGGAAGAACAACCCAGCGGGTTTTCTTCCTTTTGGGGAGTGTTGTACATGCTGCTATGGCTGTATGTCCACTCACAAGATGAGTGGCGCTGCCCAATAAACTCTCCCCTCGGGGCAAAATTAAAGATTAAATTTTCTTTGATTTGAATCGTCATGTTTACGATATGACTTGTATATCATCCACCAAGAGAGAACTTTTTCCTTCGAAAAGTATATAATCATATGGTATTGTATATAAAGGAATAATTTCAAGTACATTCTTTAATTGGAAAAGATGAGCAAACGCATAAATGAAAAATGAAGAAGACCAGTTATAAGCATTATATTATAAGTAGGAAATATAAGATATGGAGCCAGGAAAAAAAAAAAAAAACATTTGAACGCTTGAAAGTGTCGGGCGCCATTTTCTTGCCAAGAGAAGCTGGCAAGAATACTTCATACCCAAGACTCAACTACAAATTAGAGGTATTATCAAGCAACATCACCTTGACAAGGTAACTGAGGAAAGGAGGATAGAAGCACAAACCAGTGTTGCGAAGTTGCAGAATCGGTGGTGAGAGTGATGGACACCGCCTTGACCACTATCTACGTGAATGTGAATACCTGAGAGACATTAGGAATATGTGTAGAATAATAAACCCCAAATTGTTTGAGTTAGGAAAACACTATTTGTCAGATATTGATACTGTTCCTAAAAGATTTCCCCATTTTGCACCCGCAAGATAACATAAGCTTTTAAGGGTTGATAAATGTTAATCTTCTTGTTTGAGGAGCTGTTCACTTGAGACAGTTAAGCAAGTCCCAGCTATGTCTGGGTACAAGTGACAGGATGAACAACCCAGCAGGTTTTCTTCCTATTGGGGAGTGTTGTACATTCTGCTATGGCGGTATGTCCACTCACAAGATGAGTGGCGCTGCCCAATAAACTCACCCCTCGGGGCAAAATTTAAATTTTAACTAAAAGTTTTAAGAAATTTTCACACACATCAATCAAGCAACATTTACAATTGATATAATTTATTTAAGGGAATAATACATAAATTTTATATTCAAACTTGATATTAGTGTTTACTGTAATACATGAGGAGTCAAATTGTGTTAAAAGAGCGATTTTTAGCAAAATTATGAAAACTAATTTGATCTGATCATATAATAACTAAATGTATTTTGAATGTTTCATACAGCCATTAAATATCATTCACAATTTATTAATGAATTTTACAAAAAAGACCATAAATTTTATATTTAAATATGTAAAAACTATGTAATACATTAGGAACAAAATAGTTTTAGATAAATCGTTTATTATAAAAGATATGTATTTGGATTTTTTGAGCAAAAGTTTCTCGAATGCTCTTCTGCACCATTCTCAAGACAAGTTATTCGTACACCTATGGGAAAACGAAAATGAAAGTTTTTGAAACGTTGTGTGTTTGCTGGGAATATACTTAGCTCGTGTCAATTTGGCTTCAGACATAAAAACTAATGATGCACTTATTAGTATGATTAACTTGATACATGCCGCTCTTGATAAAAATGAGTTCCCTGTTGGGTTATTTGTGGACCTGTGTAAGGCTTTTAACACTGTCAACTACCAAAACCTTCTTCTTAAATTACATCATTATGGAGTCATAGGTCACTCCCTCCAATACCTTCAGTCTTACCTTACTGACAGGTCCAGTATTTTTCTGTGAATAATTCAATTTCTCCCACCCTATCAATCAACATTGGTGTTCCTCAGGGGAGCATACTTGCCCCCCCCCCCTGTCCTCTTTCTCATCTACACTAATGACCTTCCAAATGCCCCCCCAACACCTAAAACCAATTCTATTTGCTGATGAGAAAACCTTCATTTTCTCCAGTCCTGATCTCTTGGTCTAAATGTCACAGTGAATACTGAACTAAAAAGATCCATCTCTGGTTAACTGCAAACAAACTCACCCTCAGCATTGACAAAACGTTCTATATATTGTTTGGCAATAAATCCTCAAATCAAATTAATCTCAGGATAAACAATATCCAAATTTGTAACAAAGTAGATGGCAAATTCCTTGGTGTCCTTATAGACCACAAGTTGAATTTTGAGGGACACAGTCTAAATATATCAAAAAAAGTTTCAAAAACTGTTGGCATTCATTCAAAGATCAGATATTATGTACCTCACCCTGCCCTGGTGACACTCTATTACTCTCTTATCTATCCTTATCTTACCTATGTTATTTGTGCTTTGGATTCTGCTACCCAAAATCATTTACATCCTCTAATTACTCAACACAAAGCTGCTATTAGAACAATATTTAACTCTATTGACCGATTCAACTATTGTCTGATTCGATCCGACAACAACTCTATTGTCTCTATTCAACTCTATTGTCCGAATTCAACTCTAACCTTAGAAATCTAATACTAGATAACAGACTGAACAAAAATCATCTAATTATCGCAGGGACTTTAATATTGATCTCTGCGAGCCTGAAAACCCTACTGCTGCTAGTTTCTTCAACTGTATGAATTCCTGCTTCCTCATACCCCTTAATCACTTGACCTACTAGAATCACTGATGGTACTGCCTCTGCTCTTGACCACATCTGGACTAACATAACCTCTCCACTTACTTCAGGGATAATCATTGATAGGACCACAAACCATTACCCCTCATTTCTCGTAAGCAACATTAATAAACCACCTCTAGATACAAGGAAAATAAGATTTAGGCTGCACAATGAAACTTCTATAAGCAACTTTATTGCTGCTGCTGCTAATATCAACTGGAAGGCTGAATTCGGTGACATAGTGAACATCAACCTAGCAGTGCAAACATTTCTTCAGAAAAGGGGAGAACATGGCTGAAAAAACAGCACAAATACAATTAAGTCGACAAACAGCGTTTCTTAAAAAAACAGACATGAGTTGACAATAGAGGGGTAAGGTAGATTACAGGGAATTTATTAGGTCGTGCTTCGTTTTTATCTTAAACTAGTTGAGAGAGGTATAGTCTTTAACATGTTTGGGAAGGTCATTGCACATTCTGGGTCCCTTGATTTGGAGAGCATTTCTAGTTTGATTAAGTCGTACTCTTGGAATATCAAAACTGTATTTGTTTCTGGTGTGGTACTCATGGGTTCTGTTACAACCTTCAATGAAGCTTTTGAGGTTAGGATTGGCGTTACAGTTCAGCATTTTATATATGTATAATACACATGAGAGAATGTGCAGTGACTTAATATCTAACATATTCAGAGATTTGAGTAGGGGTACCGAGTGATGTCTGGAGCCAGAGTTGGATATTGTCCTAATAGCAGCTTTGTGTTAAGTAATCAGAGGACATAAATGATTTTGGGTAGTAGAACCCTAAGCACAAATACCATAGTTGAGATATGGATAGATGAGGGAGTAATAGAGCGTCACCAGGGCATGGCGAGGTACATAATATCTGATCTTAGAAAGAATGCCAACAGTTTTTGAAGCTTTTTTTGATATATTTAGAATGTGTCCCTGGAAATTCAGCTTGTGGTCAATGAGAACGCCAAGGAATTTGCCATCTATTTTGTTACAAATCTGGATATTGTTTATCCTGAGATTTATTTGATTAGAGGATTTATTGCCAAACAGAATATAGAGAGTTTTGGCAATGTTAAGGGTGAGTTTGTTGGCAGTTAGCCATAGATGGACTTTATTTAGCTCAGTATTCACTGTGGCATTTAGAGCAAGGGAGTCAGGACTGGAGTAAAGGAAGGTTGTGAAGCACATAGAATTTGTTTGAGGTATTGGGAGGCATTTGGAAGGTCATTAGTGTAGATGAGAAAGAGGAGAGGGCCAAGCATGCTGCGCTAAGGAACACCGATGTTGATGGGTAGGGTGGGAAAAATTGAATTATTCACAGAAACATACTGGAGCCTGTCAGTAAGGTAAGATTTGAGGTATTGCAGGGAGTGTCCTCTGACTCCATAATGATGTAATTTAAGAAGAAGGTTTTGGTGGTTGACAGTGTCAAAAGCCTTACGCAGGTCCACAAATAACCCAACAGGGAACTCATTTTTATCAAGAGCTGCATGAATCAAATTAATTATACTAATAAGTGCATCGTTAGTGTTTTTTTGGGGGTCTGAAGCCATATTGACAAGAGTTAAGTATATTGTGTTTGGCTAGGTATGAGTAAAGCTGCTTGTAGATTAGTTTTTCAAATATTTTTGACAAGTTAGGTGGATTGATATAGGTCTGTAGTTGTTAACAGCTGTGAGATCACCACATTTGAGGACAGGGGTTACTCTCGCTTTTTTTTTAGAATATCTGGAAAGGTTTGGAGTTCAAGTGAGTTGTTGAAGAGCAATGCAATAGCAGGGGCTAAAAATCTGGAGGCTTTTTTGTAAATTAATGTTGGTATCTCTTCAAGGGCACTAGACTTGGTTTTAAGGGAAAGGATTATCTCATTAACATCAGTGGAATTTGTAGGCTTTAGGTACAGAGACTGTGGATAGTTACCTGTAAGATAGTCCTTAACATCAGCACTGGAAGATGGAATATCATTTGCAACGAATAACCCAATGGAAGAGAAGAACCTATTGAACTCAATAGCAGAATCAGAGACTGAAAGCTGACCATCGTTATTGGACAGGAGTGTTGGTTTGTTATTTCAAATCTTCTTTGATCCCAATATTTGTGAAATTGTGCTCCAAGTTTTTTTAATGTTGCTCTTTATTTGGGTAAATTTATCTTCATAGTATTTAGTTTTGGCTCGTCTAATTATTTTAGATAGCAATAACGAGCAATTCTTTGAGAATTCTTTGGAGACGTTTCCTAACCTATACTTCTTCTCAAGGTCATGTTTTTTACTAATGGATTTAAGAATTCCTTTGTAAGCCAACAGATTGTTTAGCCTTTTGGTTGTGACTTGTTTCGTTAGCATAGGACAGTGGGTGTTATAAAGGCTGAGAGTTTTTTAAGAAAAGATTGCACTGCTAGGTTGATGTCCCCTATGGTACCTAACTCGGACTCCCAGTTGACATTAGCAGCAATAGTTATAAAATTGCAGTTTCATTGTGCAGCCTAAAGCTTAACTCCCTTGTCTCTAGAGCTCATAAGCTCCCACCTTGGGAGAAATTGAACAGTCCATTGAACTCCTTGGAAGGAAATGTATTGAGCTCGGTTTCACTCTCTCCACAAACAAGACGAAAGCATACTCCCATCACAAGTGGAGAGCAAATGAAGAACTGCAAGTTAATGGTGTAACACTTGAAAGGGTTGACCACTATCGGTGCCTTGGCGTCACTGTCGGCTCTAACAAGGGGAAGAAAGAGGAGCTCAATCAACTCATAGGAACATGCAAAAGTCGACTCAGGGCACTGAAAGCTATGACCTGGAATAGCCATGGAGCCTCTATTGCCGTGCTTAAAATAAAAAAAATCAAACCAAATCAAATGTTTATTTAGGTAAGGTACATACATACAAGAGATTTTACAAAGAGTGATGGATTTATAGATAGGGCTAGTACATACAATGCTTAAAGCCACTATTACGCAAAGCGTTTCGGGCATGAAAAACTTAAATGACTAAAACTTAATACTAATTGAGCATAAAGAGTAAAATGAAAACATGGAATGAAAACATAGCTGAAAAAGCAGCACAAATACAATTCTGTCGACAAACAGCGCTCTTTAAAAAAAAAAAAAAGACATTGGTTGACAATAGAGGGATAAGGTAGGTTACAGGAAATTTATTAGGTATAGCTTCGTTTTTATCTTAAACTGGTTGAGAGAGGTACAGTCTTTAACATGGTTGGGAAGGTCATTCCACAATCTGGGTCCCTTGATTTGAAGAGCATTTCTAGTTTGATTAAGTCGTACTCTAGGAATATCAAAACTGTATTTATTTCTGGTGTGGTGCTCATGGGTTCTGTTACAACCTTCTATGAAGCTTTTGAGGTCAGGATTGGCATTACAGTTTAGCGTTTTATATATGTATAATACACATGAGAGAATGTGCAGTGACTTAATGTCTAACATATTCAGGGATTTGAATAGGGGTACCGAGTGATGTCTGGGGCCAGAGTTGGATATTGTCCTAATAGCAGCTTTGTGTTGAGTAATGAGAGGACGTAAATGATTTTGGGTAGTAGAACCCCAAGCACAAATACCATAGTTGAGATATGGATAGATGAGGGAGTAATAGAGAGTCACCAGGGCAGGGCGGGGTACATAATATCTGATCTTAGAAAGAATGCCAACAGTTTTTGAAACTTTTTTTGATATATTTAGAATGTGTCCCTGGAAATTCAGCTTGTGGTCAATGAGAATGCCAAGGAATTTGCCTTCTAATTTGTTACAAATTTGGGTATTGTTTATTTTGAGATTTATTTGATTAGAGGATTTATTGCCAAACAGAATATAGAAAGTTTTGTCAATGTTAAGGGTGAGTTTGTTGGCAGTTAGCCAAAGATGGACTTTATTTAGCTCAGTATTTACTGTGGCATTTAGAGCAAGGGGGGTCAGGACTGGAGTAAATGAAGGTTGTGTCGTGAGCAAATAGAATTGGTTTGAGGTGTTGGGAGGCATTTGGAAGGTCATTAATGTAGATGAGAAAGAGGAGAGGGCCAAGTATGCTGCCCTGAGGAACACCAATATTCCAAAAATGATATACACAGCCTATGTGCGCTCCTTCATAGACTATGCCGCACCAGTTCTGTGCACCTACTCCCAAAGGGATATAAAAAGGCTTGAAAGCATTCAAAATGAAGCCATGACAATCATTCTTGGAGTTCCAAGAACTGCCAAAACGTCTAATCTACGAGAGGAGTTGTCCCTCCCCAGTGTTAAAAGCAGAATTAAGGAGCTGAATGCTAAGCTTGCAATTAGGGAAGCCAAAGATCCCCATTACAATTATATGGCTAAGAAAAAACTGAGCTCTGTGCTACTTTCAGGGGGAAACAGGAGAAGTAAAAAATGGCATCACAGATCAGTCTGCTACCTTGAAGAGCTTCACCTGCTTGAGCAAGCCCGTGAGCTACTGCCTGTAGAGAGGTTACCTCCCTGGGAGGATGACTCATGCAAGATTATCATCAATGAAATGGCAATGAAAAAATCCAACATGTTACCACAAGAAATGAGGAACAAGTATCTGGAGGAAATTTATAAAGAAGCCGGAGATGAACTAGATCACATCTACCCTGACGGGTCATCTAATCCTTTCAATGGAAGGGCTGGTGCAGCATACACGGTAATCAAGGGTAATACTTTCCAACGCAGAAATGAAGAAAAAACGCGTATTGAGAACTATGCCTCTTCAAAGCAAGCAGAGCTAACTGCCATTGTTATGGCGTTCAGGGGTCTTGACCGGAACACTAATGGTGCAGTGATTTGCACTGATTCAAATTCAGCACTACAAAGTAAAAATCGCGCAGAAAATCTTACAATAGTCGCTGAAATTAAGAGAGCTGTGAGAGTACTTACCAACCAGGGAAGATAGTCATCAAGTTTCTGTGGATCCCCTCCGATGTTGGAATATGTGGGAATGAACGAGCAGATGTGCTGGCTGCTGAAGGAGACCATATTGAATAATTCATACCCAAGACTCTACTGCAAATTAGAGGTATTGTCAGGCAACATCACCGTGACAAGGTAACTGAGGAAAGGAGGATAGAAGCACAAACCAGTGAATATGTACGATGGTACAACATGGTTGCAGCTGGATGTCCCAATCATTATGGACGAATAGGAGGAGGACGCGGGAGAGAATCAGTAATAGCGAGAATCCATCTGGGATACAAATATCCATAGAGATAAGGAATGGAGACGACTGTTAATCAGAGAAGTTGCAGAATTTGTGATGAGTGTGACGGACAACGCCTTGAACACTATTACGTGAATGTGAATACCTGAGAGACATTAGGAATATGTGTAGAATAATGAACCCCAAATTGTTTGAGTTAGGAAAACACTATTTGTCAAATATTGACACTGTTCTTTAAAAGATTCCCCCATTTTGCACCCGCAAGATAAAGTAACCTTTTGAGGGTTGACAGATGTTAATCTTGTTTGAGGAGCTGTTCACTTGAGACAGTTAAGCAAGTCCCAGCTGTGTCTGGGTACAAGTGACAGGAAGAACAACCCAGCGGGTTTTCTTCCTTTTGGGGAGTGTTGTACATGCTGCTATGGCTGTATGTCCACTCACAAGATGAGTGGCGCTGCCCAATAAACTCTCCCCTCGGGGCAAAATTAAAGATTAAATTTTCTTTGATTTGAATCGTCATGTTTACGATATGACTTGTATACCATCCACCAAAAGAGAACTTTTTCCTTCGAAAAGTATATAATCATATGGTATTGTATATAACATTAGTATATTTTGGTAGCAGTCTTTCCTGTAGACATATATAGGCGGCTTGACGTTTGCGAGGCACTACACATCAAGAAGTCAACACCAGCAATCAACAGCCAATTATTGCACAACTATATTCTACCCACCTCAAGACTCCGCTCCAATATAGAATATGGACCAATAGGCTTTCTACAAACACTTCTATTCAATACCCATTGTTTCTGTTCTGTCTTGTGTTGATACTTTTAATACCCTATTAATATCCCCTAGTGTTCTGTCTTGTGTTAATGCCACATCACCCTTCCCACCTCACTCAAATGTAGATATAAAATCAGGGAAACGCAAGTTCTAATCAGTTGTGTATTTGTGAAGTCTTTGAAAATGTAATAAGTTTTACGAAACGCGCCCGTGTCGCGTCAAGACTAGAAATAAAAATGAATTTTGGAGAAGTGATTTTTGATTTACCTCCAGCAGTGAAGCGTAATGTACGAAAGATTGAGAAAATTCGTGTTAGAATTATTAATCTTACTTTTTCGGTCATATTTTTTTTTTTTTTTTTTTTTGAGATATATACAAGAGTTGTTACATTCTTGTACAGCCACTAGTACGCGTAGCGTTTCGGGCAAGTCCTTAATCCTATGGTCCCTGGAATACGATCCCCTGCCGCGAAGAATCGTTTTTTCATCCAAGTACACATTTTACTGTTGCGTTAAACAGAGGCTACAGTTAAGGAATTGCGCCCAGTAAATCCTCCCCGGCCAGGATACGAACCCATGACATAGCGCTCGCGGAACGCCAGGCGAGTGTCTTACCACTACACCACGGAGACCGCAAGAGACTATTTAATAATATATTGTATATAAAGGAATAATTTCAAGTACATTCTTTAATTGGAAAAGATGAGCAAACGCATAAATGAAAAATGAAGAAGACCAGTTATAAGCATTATATTATAAGTAGGAAATATAAGATATGGAACCAGGAAAAAAACAAAAAAACATTTGAACGCTTGAAAGTGTCGGGCGCCATTTTCTTGCCAAGAGAAGCTGGCTGGTGACTGCCCAGACGTGGGCATATAAACCGTGACACAAACTGCATCTATCGTAAAGAAGAAGCACCACCATTGACCACCAAATGCTCACATCATGTCTAACTCTAAGAAACAAGACTGAAGCCTTTCCTAACTGTCAACATTGACGCTGAACCCTGACGCGTCTTCGGACATCATCACTTGTGCATTCATCGCGAGGGGAAAACCTTCACACAAACTACACCTGTCATAAAGAAGATGAGGACTCGCCAATGTCCACAGTGTGGGAAGGTATTCACTCATCTTGGAAATATGAAGAATCACTTGTTAGTGCATTCGGGTGACAAACCTCATGAGTGTCCAGAGTGTGGGAAGAGATTCAGTCGTCTTGACGGAATGAGGATTCACATGTTAGTGCATTCTGGTGACAGACCTCATAAGTGTCCTGAGTGTGGAAAGAGATTCAGTTACCTTGGAAGTATGAAGTCTCACATGTTAGTGCATTCAGGTGATAAACCTCATGAGTGTTCAGAGTGTGGGAAGAGATTCAGGGATCAGGGAAATATGAAAACTCACAAGATGATACATGCAAACGAAAATCCTTTTGAATGTACTCAGTGTGGCAAAAAATTTAGACAACGTGGAAAAATAATTCAGCACCTGTTTGTGCATTCAGGTGACAAACCTTATGAGTGTCCAGAGTGTGGGAAGAGGTTCAACCGGCGTGGACACATGAAGCATCATATGTTAGTGCATTCAGGTGATAAACCTCATGAGTGTCCTGAGTGTGGGAAAACATTCAGTCAGCTTGGAAGTATGAAACGTCATAGGATGGTGCATGCTGATGAAAGACCTTTTGAATGTGCCGAGTGTGGCAAAAAATTTAGAACACGTGGAGCTATAATAATACACATGTTAGTACATTCATGTGATCGACCTCATGAGTGTCCAGAGTGTGGGAAGAGATTCAAACAGCTTAGTCATGTAAAAAGGCACAAGATGATACATTCAGGCAATAGGCTAAACACTTCGAATGTGGAAGATAATTGAGAGAATGTTGATGTATAATAAAGCACATATTAGTAAATTTATTTACCTTTAATGTAAAATACAATTTGGAAATTGAGCTTCATCGTGAAAATGTTGTGCTATCATCATGTCAGTTGGATGTCTTTCATTGGTAATTATGTTATGTTTTGTTTGAGAAATATTCATCATGAAAGGTAAAGATTTAAAGGCATATTACTATTTTATTCTTTTATGAGAGTTAGCTGCTCTTCATAGACCAAGCAAGAACCAGAGAAACTGTCAATGTAGAAGTTAGGTGCTCCTCATAGACCAGGCAAGAGTGGTGTCTGTGTACAAAAACTCAAAATTTTTCAACGGTAAATAAATATTTGTTTATTTGAACAAAGTTAAACAAAATTTTAAATGTGTCTTTTCTTCATATTTACATAAATAATGTTTTTTTTTTGTTTTTGTTCTTTGTAGAACCTTATTAAAGATATAATCTCTGTAGGTAAGTTTGACATTTTATTTATTTATTTATTTATTTATTTATTTATTTATTTGTATACAAGAAGTTACTGTGGGGGTTAACAGAGAATATAGAAAATAAGTTGAATTAATTTTATTTTATTTTATTTTTATTTATTTATTTTATTTATATATATAGACAAGAAGGTACATTGGGATTGTGAGGATACATAGTATAGTAATTACAATCTTGTAAAGCAACTCGTACGCGCAGCGTTTTGGGCAGGTCCTTAATCTAAGAAAATTTTAAGTAGGTAAATACTTGCAAAATTTATAAATAATGATAACAGTTACAAAGCAAGAAAAAAAATAAAGGATGAGAGAATATTGTAGGTATATTAAGCACATAGGTAGCTCAGATTGATTGCAATGGCAGCTTGAATGGTAGTTTAACAAAAATTAGTAGGCACAATACAGCATATGACTTGCACATAAATGAAGACAGCAATGAACACAATGATAAAGTTGTTTGGGTTAAGTACATAAAGGTTGGGAGATTGGGTAACACTAGATACAGAGCAAATTTAAAGCTCAGTGTAGGAAACTACGAAGATGAAATTAGGTACTTTTTGGTTTTGTTCTTAAATGAGGCAAAAGTTTGACAGCTTTTCAATTCACTAGGGAGTGAGTTCCATAGACTAGGTCCCTTAATTTGCATAGAGTGTTTACACAGATTAAGTTTGACACTGGGGATATCAAAGAGATATTTATTTCTGGTGTGGTGATAATGGGTCCTATTACATTTGTCCAAAGAGAGTTTCAGAGCATGGTTTGCTTTTAAGAACAGGGTTTTGTAAATGTTGTTGACACAAGAGAATGTGTGGATGGAGTTAATATTTAGCAAGTTTAGGGATTTAAACAAGGGAGCTGAGTGTTGTCTGAAAGCAGAGTTTGTTATTTTTCTGATAGCAGATTTTTGCTGGGTGATGATGGACTTGAAGTGGTTTGCAGTGGTAGACCCCAATGCATAGATACCATAATTAAAATAGGGGTAGATTAGTGCATAATATAGTGCGAGGAGAGAAGAGTTAGGAACATAATATCTTATTTTAGAGAGTATACCAACGGTTTTAGAGACTTTGTTAGTTAAGTGTTGAATGTGGGTGCTGAAGTTGAGTCTCTTGTCTAGGAATAGGCCAAGAAACTTGCCATCATTTTTATTACTGATGTTAATGTTGTCTATCTGTAGCTGAATTGCATTCGATGATTTGCTTCCAAATAAGATGTAGTAGGTCTTTTCTATGTTTAATGTTAGTTTGTTAGTTGACATCCATAAGTGGACTTTTTTAATTCATTATTCACAACATTATTTCGTGTATGTGGGTTGGGGTCTGAATAGATAAGGGTAGTATCATCAGCAAACAATATAGGTTTAAGAATATTAGAGACATTAGGCAGATCATTGATATATATAAGAAATAGAAGAGGTTCCTAGATGCTGCCCTGTGGCACTCCAACGGTAATTAGTAGAGTGGAAGAAGTTTTATCATTGATGGTTACACATTGGTGTCTGTCACTAAGATAGGATCGGATGTAGTCAAGGGTAAGGCCTCGGATTCCATAATGCTGGAGTTTAAGTAAGAGGTAGTTGTGATTAACAGTATCAAAGGCTTTTTTTAGGTCAATGAAGAGTCCAATCGGAAACTCATTTTTGTCAAGGGCTGAGTAGATTACGTCAAGGAGACTAATGATTGCATCATTGGTGCTCTTTTGGGACCGGAAGCCAAACTGGCAGGGGCTGAGTATGTCGAATTTTATGAGGTAGGAATAGAGCTGTTTGTAGATAATTTTTTCAAATATTTTTGATAGAGCGGGTAAGTTTGATATTGGTCTATAATTGTTTATGTTCTCGGATTGCCTCCTTTATGGACTGGCATTACTCTTGCTTTTTTAAGGATATCAGGGAAGGTGTGACACTCTATAGATTTGTTGAACAGTAGAGCTATGGGTGGGGCAAGGGCATGGGCGGCGCTCTTGTATACAATGGACGGAATTTCACTGGTGTTCCCTGCCTTGGTTTTTAGAGAGTGTATGATGGACGCAACATCTGCCAGGCTGATTGGTGAAAGGAGAAGAGAGTTTGGATAGCTGCCTGAGAGATATGTGTTAATATGTGTCTGAGTCTGTGGGATTTTACTGGCAAGATTAGCACCAACCGATGAAAAGAAACTATTAAATTCATTTGCCATTTCTAAATCAGTTGACGGTATATCCCCATCCTTGTAGAGTTTTATTTGGTTATGTGAGTGTTGTTTAATTCCTAGGATACTAGAGATTGTTTTCCATGTGCTTTTCATGTTGCCTTTTGCTTCATGGAATCTATTCACATAATATGCAAGTTTTGCCTCTCTTATGATACTGGTAAGCATTGATGAGTACCTTTTAGCTACTTCCTTTGAAACTAGGCCAATCCTAAGTTTCTTTTCATATTCATGTTTCTTGTTGATTGAGTTGAGAATGCCACTTGTGAGCCATGTATTGTTTAATCTTTTGTCAGTTACTTGGTAAGAAGGGGACAATGAAGGTTGTAGAGGCTTAGAGTTTTGGAGAGGAAGAGGTTAGCTAATGAATTTATATCCTGGGTATTATTGAATTCAGAATCCCAGTTAATATTGTGAAGTGCATCTGTAAGATTGCCTAAAGCTGATTCACTGTGTAGCCTAAATGAAAGTTTCTTGCTTTTTGGTGGTGTTATGTCCATGTTCGCTATGAGAAAGGTAGGATAGTGGTCAGTTGTTCTGTCGTAGATTATACCAGATACAAGGGGAGCTGTTATGTTTGTCAATATGTGGTCCCAGGTAGTGGCTGATGTTTGAGCGACTCTGGTAGATTTGGTGATTGTGGGGATTAGCATACAGGAGTTCATGCTGTTAAGGAAATAGTCAACTTGAGAGCAATTTTGTTGACCCAGGTCAATATTAAAGTCTCCTCCCAGAATGATGTGGTTTTTGTTGAGATTGTTGTTTGTAATAAGATTCCTTAGGTTATCTGAGAAAGAAGCTATGTTAGTGTTGGGAAATCTATAGATGGCTCCAATAGTCAAAGAGGATTTAAGGGATTTAATTGTAAACTGAGCAAAAGTATATTCACAGTAGTCATCTCTGTCAATAACAACACTGTTGCAGATAAATGTATCTTGGTAATATATAGCTGTGCCACCACCTTTTTTATTAGGCCTACAGTTATGAATGGCTTTATAACCAGCTAAGTTCTAGAGTTGGGTATAGTCTTTATTTAGCCAAGTTTCTGTTAAAATAATGAACGATAAGTTAGTACCTAGTGCTGTGAGTAATGCATTTATATCGTCAAAACGTTTAGCAAGTGATCTAACATTTTGGTTGTAAACTGATAAACAGGTGGTATTTTGGAGTTTGTTTTTAGCCTGGTGTGCTGTGAAATACTTGCAATAATGATGATCAATGTGCTGGTTGGTGTAGATATGAGACAGAAGATTTTGATCAGGATCAATATCAGTGTGCATAGAGATGCAGAGGGATCACGATACAAGACACACGATATAGCAAAACACAAGAATAAAAGCAAATACAATAAAATAGTAACAAATTAGAAGTAAAATAAAGATCCAATAGATAGCCAGGAAGGACACAGAAGTTAGATAAAATAAAAAATAAAAAATCAGTAGAGACTGACAATATAAATGTAAAATAAAAAATGATAATCATAAAGTAAAATGATCTTAAAGATAATTAGTTTAGTAATGGTTAACTAAAATCCTATAATTAGTATGAACCTAAGAAAACAAAGTTAGCTCAAATAGATAATTCCAAGAAAAGAAAAAAAGATGACATGTAAACCTAAGTAAATCTAGAAATTTACTCAAATATAAATCTAAGTGTCAAAAATAAACAGGGTGAGAGATATTCATGTGGAAGATGAAGATTATTTATATACCTTCTTGTATATAAATAAATAAATTAATTAATTGCCAGTTACAGTATAAGAAAATTGCCACTCAGGCTCATCATCACCCAGCAAAAATCTGCTACAGTATTAGAATAATAACAAACTCTGCTTTCAGACAACACTCAGCCCCCTTGTTTAAATCCCTAAACTTGCTAAATATTAACTCCCTCCACACATTCTCTTGTGTCAACTATATTTACAAAACCCTGTTCTTAAATGCAAACCTTGCTCTGAAACTCTCCCTGGACAGATGTAATAGGACCCATTATCACCACACCAGAAATAAATATCTCTTTGATATCCCCAGTGTCAAACTTAATCTGTGTAAACACTCTATGCAAATTAAGGGACCTAGTCTATGGAACTCACTCCCTAGTGAATTGAAAAGCTGTCAAACTTTTGCCTTATTTAAAAGCAAAACCAAAAAGTACCTAATTTCATCATCTTAGTTTCCAACACTGAGCTTTAAATTTGCTCTGTACCTAGTGTTACCCAATCTCCTAATTTTTATGTATTTAACCCAAACAACCTTATCATTGTGTTCATTGCTGTCTTCTTTTATGTGCTAGCCATATGCTGTATTGTGCCTACCAATTTTTATCAACTACCATTCACGCTGTCATTGCAACCAATCTGAGCAACCTATGTGCTTTAAATTAATATACCTACAATTTTCTCTCATCCTTTTTTTTCTTGCCTTGTAACTGTTATCATTTTTTATAAATTTTGCAAGTATTTACATACTTAAAATTTTCATAGATTAAGTACCTGCCTGAAACACTGTGCATACTAGTGGCTTTACAAGATTGTAATTACCATATTATGTATCCTCACAATCCCAATGTACCTTCTTGTATATGCATAAATAAATAAATAAATAAATAAATAAATAAATAAATAAAAGGTACATTGAGTTCATGAGAGTACAGAGGCGTGAAGTCTTAAATTTTTGGAAGGCCACTAGCATGCATAGCGTTTATTATGCTAAATTATGCTTAAATGCACCTGTGGATAACCCTTAAATTTACTTTAATGTACATACTTTTTTTTCTATCAAATTTCTCATACAAAGTATTTTTGCATACTTTCTAAAATGTATTTTTAAGAAGGTAATTTCTAGCAAAATTAACAAAATGTTTACAGGTATTTTGTAAGAAAGTATAAAAATACAGTGTAAGAAGGTATAATAATATATTGTAAGAAGGTATAAAAATGCATTGAAGAAAGTATGCAAAAATAACATTGTATGAGAAATTTGACAGTAAAAAAGTAGGTACATTAAAGTATATTTCAGGATTATCCACAGGTACATTTTAGCATAATTTGACGATTATTGCAAGATATAATGTAGCAAACTATGTGTAGAACATGATATCAAATAACAGCAATGATTACAGTGGTAAAGTAGTATTGCATAGGTACATATGTCGGGGAATTAGGTAGCACTAGATATCTTGTCTAGCAATTAGCAATTTTCTTATTCTTTTAATATCCTGTAATTGGCAATTTTGTTAGCCTGACTGGCAATTATATATAGCCTTATTGACAATTATATTAGCATGTGACTAGCTAATTATGTTAACCTGACTGGCTAATTATGTTAGCCTGACTGGCTAATTATGTTAGCCTGACTGGCTAATTATGTTAGCCTGACTGGCTAATTATGTTAGCCTGACTGGCTAATTATGTTAGCCTGATTTGCAATTATCTTATCCTATAACTGACAGTTATATTATCCTGTAACTGGCTATTATGTTAGCCTGACTGGCAATTATATTATATACATCGTCAAAAGTATTGACGATGCTTTCAGTGTAGCAGTGGCGGCTTGGCGATGATGACTGGTGGTAGCTGAGTGAGTACTTGAGTTTCAAGCTGAGAAAAAACAATAATCATCTGACAGCTGCTATCAGTATTCGGCTTGGTTACATGTTGGTTGGAGTATTGGTGACGGCTCTTACTTGGGACTGTAGAGAATACACTAGATTGCTTCACAGGGCTTCATTGAGTAAGGTAACACGATAGGTTTTGCACCGAGGTTCTTCCTGCTCTGGCCCTAATTTACTATAGGCGCCTATTGACACTGCGGGTGATGACGTCATGGGCCTACTGCACTGCAATGGGCCTACAGCTCTACAAACCATCTGTCTTACGATTTGAAGGCTATATATCAACAATCACTGCCACCAACCACAGCCAGGAACCACCTCTGCCACCAACCACAGCCAGGAACCACCTCTGCCACCTACCACAGCCAGGAACCACCTCTGCCACCAACCACAGCCAGGAACCACCACTGCCACCAACCATAGCCAGGAACCACCTCTGCCACCAACCACAGCCAGGAACCACCTCTGCCACCAACCACAGCCAGGAACCACCACTGCCACCAACCATAGCCAGGAACCACCTCTGCCACCAACCACAGCCAGGAACCACCTCTGCCACCAACCACAGCCAGGAACCACCTCTGCCACCAACCACAGCCAGGAATCACCTCTGCCACCAACCATAGCCAGGAACCACCACTGCCACCAACCACAGCCAGGAACCACCACTGGCAAAAAACACAGCCAGGAACCACCACGGACATCTGCCAACACTGCCACCAACCACAACCATCTACCAACACTGCCACAATGCACACCCATCTACCAACACTGCCACAATCCACACCCATCTTCCTACACTGTCACTAACCACCACCATCTACTACCACTGCCATCAACCACAAACAACAACCACCACCACAACGGATTTTGCATTCAGTAAAAATAAAGAAATGAACAAAAAAATGTTGAACTATTCTTTATTCTACTCCTGTTTTATTATCTACTAATATTATGAATAAATTTAGTTTTTACAAATACAATCAATAAGAGAAACACATTTTATGCAACATTTAAGGTTGCCACACGGTGTAAAAAAAAATTAGCCAACGTTGTGTAGTAAGTTGTGGCAACCAATTTACGACTAAACATAAACGTATTGATCACTTAAAAACGCATGTTGCCACAGCTTTTGAAACCATTCCAGGTATGATCTGGCAACTTAAAATTTGTTTGCTGGGTAGTGCAATTGTACTTCACGGTCTGGAGTGTATTGTAATGCCTGGAGTATTTCTCTTCCTGGAGTGTACTTTAGAACATGGGATTTACTTTAGGGTCTGGAGTGTACTACTACTTCAGAGTCTGGAGTAATTTTCAGGGTCTGGAGAGTCTGGAGTAATTTTCAGGGTCTGGAGAGTACTTCATGATCTGCAGCGTCTTTCAGGAATTGTGGTGTTCTGTAAGACTTGGATTGTATTTTAGGGCATGGAGTGTACTTCAGATCCTGGAGTACAATCCAATCCAGGGCCTGGATTGTACTTCAGGGCTTATAGTGTATTTCAGGGCAAAAAGTGTGCTTCAAGTCCTGATTAGTAATTCAAGGTCTAACGTGTTCCGTTCCGCAGGTCCTGCAGTGTTCTTCAGGGTCTGAAGTGTACTTCACATCCTTGAGAGTACTTACATCCTTGAGTGAACTTAAGTGTCTGGAGTGTACTTCACATCTTTGAGTTTACTTCAAGTTCTGGAGTGCAGTTCTTGTCCTGGAGTATACTTCAATGCCTAGAGTGGATCTCAGGTCCCGGAGTGTACTCCAGGATCTGAAGTATACTTCTGGATCTGTAATGTACTTCTGGGTCTGGATTGTTTTTCCGGATCATGAGTGTTCTTCTTGATCTGGAGTTGAATTTAGGTCCTGTAGTGTACTTCAGGGTCTGTAGAGTTAACTACTTAATGGTTTGAAATATGCTTCAGGGTCTGTAGTGTACTCCAGTCTAAAATGCACATGAAGGTCTGGAGAGCAATTCAGGTGCTGGAGTGTCCCTTAGGGACTGGAGTGTCCATCCGGAACTTTAATGTATTTCAGGGGTCTTGAGTGTAGTTTAAAGACTGAAGAATACTTTTGGTCCTGGAGTGTACTTCAGAGCCTGAAGTCTCCTCCATGGTCTGGAGTGACTTCAAGGTATGGATTATACTTCTGGGTATTAAGTGTACTTCACGCTCATGAGTGTACGTCAGGGCCTGACATGTACTTTTGGTCCTGGAGTGTTCACCAGAGCCTAAATTGTACTTCAGGGACCGGAGTGCACTTCAGGGTCAGTAGTGTACTTCAAGTCCTGATTAGTATCTCATGGCCTGAAGTGTAGCTCATTGCCAGGAGTGTGCTTAAATTTTCAAGTATGCTTCAAGGTATGCAGTGTACGTAAGGGTCTGGAGTGTAATTCAGGGTTTCAAGTGTATTTCAGGATTTGTTGTATTCTTAAGAGTCTGGAGAATACTTCAGGTCCTGGAATGCACGTTAGGGTCTGGAGTGTACTTCACGTCCTTGAGTGTACTTTAGGCTTATAATGTACTTCAGGGGCTCGCGTGTTCCTCAGGGTCTGATGTGTGCTTCAAGGTTGAAATGTGTTTCAGGGTCTGCAGTGTGCATGAGGTTCTGGTGTGAACTTAAGGGTCTCAAGTATATATCAGCGTCTGGAGTTTTTTCAAGGTCTTGATTGCAAATCAGTTCCAGGAGTGTACTTCAGTGCCTGGAGTGTACTCTAGGGTCTCGTATGTACTTCAGGGTCTGAAGTGTACTTCATTGTTTGAAGTGTATTTCAGGGTCTGAAGTGTACTTCAGGGTCTGAAGTGTACTTCAGGGGTCTGAAGTGTACTTCAGGGTCCGAAGTGTACTTCAGGGTCTAGAGTATATTTAGGTCCTGTAGTGTATACTAAGGCATGAGATGTGCTTCTGGGTCTTTAGCGTTTTATAGGGTCTGGAGTGTGCTTCAGTTCCTGGAGTGTAATTCAGGGCCTGGAGTTTACTTCAAGGTCAGGAGTGAACTACAGGGTCTGGAGTATTCTTCATGGTGTAGAGTATTTTTTTCAGGATCTGCAATGTACTTTGGGTTATCTTGAGGTTATTATGAGATAATTTCGGGACGTAGCAGTAGCAGCTGTCTAGCTCCCAGGCACCTATTTACTGCTCAGGGTCTTACAGTAAACTTTAGAACTTAGGGGTATACTTTAAGGGCCTTGAATGTCTGCCGGACTTACAGAGTGATTTTGGGAGTGGAGTGTACTTCAGGGCTTGGAGTGTACTTCGGTCCCTAAAGTGTAATTCACATCCTGGAGGTCTGAAGTGTACTTCACTTACGTGAGTGTACTTCAGGGCCTAGAGTATATTTCAAGGCCTGGAGTGTACTTCGTGTTCGGAAATGCGCTTCATGTTCTACAGTATACTTCAGGGTCTGAAGTGTGCTTCAGAGCCTGGAGTGCTGTTCAGGGGCTGGAGCGTTCTTCAGAATCTGGTTTGCATTTCAACGCCTGGAATGTACTTCATGCCATGGGTGTACTGCAGGGTGTGAAGGGTACTTTACGTCTTGGAGTGTACGTCATGGTTTGTACTGTACTTCAGTGTCTGGAGTGTACTTCAAGGTCTGGAGTGTACTTCAGTGTCTAGAGTGTACTTCAAGATCTGGAGTGTACTGCAAGGCCTGGAGTGTACTTCATGGTCTGGAGTGTACCTCAATGTCTGGAGTGTACTTCAGTGTCTGCCGTGAACTTCAAGGTCTAGTATGTACTTCATAGTCTGGAGTGTCGTTCAGAGTCTGGAATGTACATTAGGGTCTGGAGTGTACATTAGTGTCTCTAGTGTTCTTCAGGGTCTCTGGTGTAATTAACAGCCTGGAGTGTTCTTCAGATTCTGGAGAGTTCTTCAAGTCCTAGAGTGTACTCCAGGATCTAGAGTGTATTTCAGGGTCTGGAGTGTACTGCAAGGCCTGTCGCGTACTTCAGGTACTGGTTTGTATTTCAGCATCTGGGGAAGAGTGTACTTCCGTGCCTGAAGTGTACATCATGATGTGGAGTGTACGTAAAGTCATGGAGCATACGTCAGGTTCTGGAGTGTACTTCAAGGCCTGGAACGTAGTTCAGGGCCTGGTGCGTACTACAGGGGCCTGGAGCGTACTTCAGGGCCTGGAGCGTACTTCAGGGCCTGCAGTGTACTTCAGGGCCTGGAGCGTACTTCAGGGCCTGGTGTCGGAAAATCCGACACCATTTAATAATCATACAGATAATAGCTGTATTACCAACAAGTTACCCATAGAAAACGTAACTTGTAGTGGAATTACCATCTAAAGAAAACGGGATATCATCACCACATACTATTATAATTCACCACCTATTATGGTGGGAATTATTCTTAAATACATTAGTCTTTGGACTTTACCATCATAAAAACATCTCATATAAATTAACTTAATTATCAATATTAAAGTAGAGTAAATGTGACCCTTCTATCACTTTCTGAAATCTGGACAAAGTAGGCCAGGCGTGAGGGAGGAAGGAGGGAGCCATTGTTGTGTCACCTCCGAGACGTGTGGAGCAAATTTGGCTCCTATCATTCTGGACAATGTCGGCCAGACGTCAATAGAATGGAGTGTTAGATGCAGCCATTGTTTATACGAGACCAGAGGCTCACACGGGAGCAAATTCGGCTCCTGTTAATTTTACTTGGACGTAGTGTTATGGAAACCAGAAGTGTACCATTGTCAACACGCTGTCTACAAATTCAAGTTAAGTGTCTATCCGAAACCCGTTTATCATTCATTTATGGCCATTAATGTCAGGATATAGGGTGACCCGGTTAGATCACGTGGAAGCCTCAAACTAAAGGTAATTAAGCCAGGTCTTTATTGTTCCATGTACTGTATAGTGTTTTCTCTGATATAGCTTGTCATATATAGGATTCTGGCTTCACAGCTAGCGCACTTTTGACAGGTCAAGACGAGGATGCAAGATTATGTGCACCAGTTACTGGGTGATGGAAGCTACCTCAAAGAGGATAATTTGGTGTCTACACCCTAGTTATACCTGGTGGACTAACCTGCTGTACTATAAGATAAGGAACCTCTTCAATGTATGTAGTTAATTTTGTAGTTTGATTGGCTGCATATATATATAAACTATTAAACCCCCCCTAATGTGTAGAGGATCGATTTGTGAGATTATGAGATTATTGCAGAAATACAGTCCACTTATCATTATACAAATTGCTATCGAAGTATATAAATTAACGTAAATATAAATTCATATAAATTAAATAAATATAAATCTCACAGGTCGGTTCCCACATTATTTGGACCTTCGGAACCGGAATATTCGGTCCTTTGAACCCACATTTGGTCATCTTAGTACCGGATGAACCAGTTAACCAGTGGATTCATTAAATATACTAGTGCAGTGTTATTTAAACAAAGCCAGCCAGTCATAGACAGCGGCGTTGCCTCGTGGGAGCTCAGGAGCCTCCCTCAGCCCAGTTCAGCTTCGTCAGCGGTTTCATGCACACCCACAGATATTTGGTGGCGTGTTATTTCGTGAAATGACAGCGCTAATATAGAAGCCAGCCTAATTAGTGACTGTGTCTTCGCGATATTGTTCACGGATTTCGTGGTGTTACATTTCGCGAGAGATTATCCACGAATTTTGTGGACTTTATTTCGCGAGGTCACTAATAACATTTAATACTTCTAGATAATATTAGAAGTTTCATAGAGGCTAATTAAGAGGCTATTAACAATAATTGTGTATATTATTTCTCCAAAATAGAGAATTATTTAATATATATTGCACTAGTGATCACAGTATAATATTTACTAATTGCCAACCCACAACAGGGTAGGATATTACCATTGACTAGTTGAACTATTATTGTTCATCCTAGTCCCATTATTACTATAGTCAGTTGTACTATATTGAACAACCTAACACCATTAATGCATGGTCCAGACCCTATTTTGGGTGTAATTTTTAACAACTCGAGTTGAGTTGTATATATAATAAATTACTTATGATCATTACACCTTTGAGTGATTAATTAGTGTCTCTACCATCCTAGGGTGATATAGAAGAGCTAACCTAAAGGTACTTCCAGTGACACTGGTTTATCACTCAAATCATTAGTGTGGATGATTGTATATATATATAATGTGTATTAATTTTAAGTGCTAACCTCTAGTAGAGGTAGGATTATTGCCTAGTGAGTTCAGAATTTACCCTAGGCTACCATCAGAGCTTGTTCAGTATTATGAGCAGCCCAAGTACAAGCCCCACAAGGCTTCACCAACGAGCCAGTATGGATAATGCAGGGAGAATGAAAAGAACCCTTGCAGGTCTTAAAGGCCACTTAACAAGACAGATCAAGAAATGTGAAGATTTGTCACATAACATCAACGACTGTGATACCCAATTACACACCTGTAATAGGTGTAACAAAGGTCAGCACCATGCAGCATTGTGCAGAGACACCAAAACAACGTCTCCAAACCCCAAGGTGGAAGATAGCATTCCCACCACAGTACAGTACTGCAAGGTGCAACAAACAAAGAGTGTCCATACGGCAAAGTCTAAAGGTAATACGACTTTGCCTACTGCCCAAATTACCATCCTGAATAAGAGGGCCAAGGTCCATACCCGAGGGTTGTTTGACCAAGGATCCCAGAGAACATACATCACTAAAAAGTTGGCAGATGAACTACAATTAAGGCCTGTAGCCCAGACGTCATTCAACATCTCAGGGTTTGTAACAGATGCAGGACCTCAAGTCTACCAGGTGGTACAACCATCAGTACGTTTAGGCAGGTACGTCTGTCGAGTACAAGCCATTGTGGTGGACAAAATACCAGTAGACCTACAAGTTCAAGGTCTGAGAGCAACAGCCAAATTCCTGAGAAATAGAGGAATAAAATTGGCAGATAATATTAAGTCTGATCACCTCACTGACTTCGGTCTCCTTGTAGGGACAGACTATTGTCATCGATTCATCGGTAGCCCTACTAAATATCAGGGTATAACCATGTTAAACTCTGCAGGAGGTAAATTACTCTCAGGCCCAGTATCAAGCCTGAGGAGACCTATGCCTGCAGATAAACAATACCAGTAGAAATCTAAATTTGTCAGCTGATTATATTTCTCCAGTAGCATTATACTAAGGAGATTACAGCTGACTATAGTAACAGAGGTTGATGTTAGTATCATCATTTAAAGCTGAAGATGAGTTCATGAGGCCTCAGTGGCAAATCAGTGAACAGTAGCCTAAAACAGCTACAAGTCACTGCGACCAATGTCACTGAACCCACTGCAGTCTCAGAACCATACTTTACTTTAATGATGAGCTATTCAATCTTCTGAATCAATTAACTAAATTAAACCCCAATAAATCTGATGACTGATTTGATACATTTATTATTTAATCAAGATGTATTCCATGGGCCTCAGTGTTTATATATCAGTGACCAGTTACCTGAAGAAACTTCAAGTTATATCTATGTCACTGATCTCACTGCAGTCCCTGAATCATACTTGACTGTAGTACTTGATCACATCCAGTCTTCTGGGTTAAATAATATGTAATAAGGCTTGAATATTAGCCTTTCAAGAGTTGACAGGGAAATGAAATCGCATTAGACTTCTAACCCCTGCAACTCTAGTACGGGACATCCGTCCTGTACGAACAGACACACAAATGTGTGATTACTAACTACTAACATCAAATTAATGTAATAATTCGATGGAGGAGTATCGGTGTTCGTCTGTTCTAATTAGGACTTCGACCCGTGAGCAGCCCCTGGGGAATTATGTCGGAAAATCCGACACCATTTAATAATCATACAGATAATAGCTGTATTACCAACAAGTTACCCATAGAAAACGTAACTTGTAGTGGAATTACCATCTAAAGAAAACGGGATATCATCACCACATACTATTATAATTCACCACCTATTATGGTGGGAATTATTCTTAAATACATTAGTCTTTGGACTTTACCATCATAAAAACATCTCATATAAATTAACTTAATTATCAATATTAAAGTAGAGTAAATGTGACCCTTCTATCACTTTCTGAAATCTGGACAAAGTAGGCCAGGCGTGAGGGAGGAAGGAGGGAGCCATTGTTGTGTCACCTCCGAGACGTGTGGAGCAAATTTGGCTCCTATCATTCTGGACAATGTCGGCCAGACGTCAATAGAATGGAGTGTTAGATGCAGCCATTGTTTATACGAGACCAGAAGCTCACACGGGAGCAAATTCGGCTCCTGTTAATTTTACTTGGACGTAGTGTTATGGAAACCAGAAGTGTACCATTGTCAACACGCTGTCTACAAATTCAAGTTAAGTGTCTATCCGAAACCCGTTTATCATTCATTTATGGCCATTAATGTCAGGATATAGGGTGACCCGGTTAGATCACGTGGAAGCCTCAAATTAAAGGTAATTAAGCCAGGTCTTTATTGTTCCATGTACTGTATAGTGTTTTCTCTGATATAGCTTGTCATATATAGGATTCTGGCTTCACAGCTAGCGCACTTTTGACAGGTCAAGACGAGGATGCAAGATTATGTGCACCAGTTACTGGGTGATGGAAGCTACCTCAAAGAGGATAATTTGGTGTCTACACCCTAGTTATACCTGGTGGACTAACCTGCTGTACTATAAGATAAGGAACCTCTTCAATGTATGTAGTTAATTTTGTAGTTTGATTGGCTGCATATATATATAAACTATTAAACCCCCCCTAATGTGTAGAGGATCGATTTGTGAGATTACGAGATTATTGCAGAAATACAGTCCACTTATCATTATACAAATTGCTATCGAAGTATATAAATTAACGTAAATATAAATTCATATAAATTAAATAAATATAAATCTCACAGGTCGGTTCCCACACCTGGAGCGTACTTCAGGGCCTGAAGCGTACTTCAGGGCCTGGAGCGTACTTCAGGGCCTGGAGCGTACTTCAGGGCCTGGAGCATACTTCAGGGCCTGGATCATACTTAAGGGCCTGGAGCGTACTTCAGGGCCTGGAGCGTACTTCAGGCTCCTGGAGCGTACTTCAGGGCCTGGAGCGTACTTCATGACCTGGAGTGTACTTCAGGGCCTGGAGCGTACTTCAGGGCCTGGATCGTACTTCAGGGCCTGGAGCGTACTTCAGGGCCTGGAGTGTACTTCAGGGCCTGGAGCGTACTTCAGGGCCTGGAGCGTACTTCAGGGACTGGATCATACTTCAGGGCCCGGAGCGTACTTCAGGGCCTTCAGGGCCTGGATCATACTTCAGGGCCTGCAGCGTACTTCAGGGCCTGTATCATACTTCAGGGCCTCCAGCGTACTTCACGGCCTGGATCATACATCAGGGCCTGGATCATACTTCAGGGCCTCCAGCGTACTTCACGGCCTGGATCATACATCAGGGCCTGGATCATACATCAGGGCCTGGAGAGTACAGCCTGGAGTGCACAGTTTGGCCAGGAGTGTGCTTCATGAAAAGGGTAACATGATAATAAGTTTCCAGTTACATACATATAGAAGTGTTTAAGGAGTGGCTGGACATTCAGCATTGAGACCAGAGGCAATATCACGTGTGATGCTATATCTCCTTCCGTATTAAAATCTTTTATGTATATATATATATATATATATATATATATATATATATATATATATATATATATATATATTTTTTTTTTTTTTTTTATTTTCAATAGGGAAGGGAGTACCACCTCTGGCTGGAAGAAGGGGGACCCATAGCCTCGGAGGAAACCACACATAACGCATTGGAGGGAATGTAGGTCCCCTCCAATACAGTTTCTGTGTGCTTTTCTCCTACCACCCCCTTCCCTTTTTTTTTTCTTCCTTTATTGTGTATTTAAAGGTTACAAAACATACAAGACAAATGCCTAAAGGTTATGGATCTCTTGAAGCTCCTCCGCTTCTGGACAGGAACCGAGGACGCAGCAAGCATTTCCCCTCTGGATCGCCACACTGAGACGCTGAAATAAAAAACTGGAAGCCCTTGGGTCTCTGGTGACGTCAATGAGCTTGGAACCCAATTCCTTGAGAAATCCCATGGCACTCTTGCCCCAGGGGCCATGCGTCTCAGACGCTATGGGAACAAAGAGGTATTGACCTTCCAGTCGCCTGTACTTGAGTGATTTTGCTGTTTCCCTGTGGTTGGCCGCCCCACCTGCTTGATCAGCTCCGAAGTGTACATAGGTGTCAGCCAGGGTGGATACACATGTGTAGTCCCACACCAACTGTCTACCCTCCTTCCATGGGTATATGGTGGTGCCATCAGGGCGAAGTGCGGGGAAATCCAGGTTTTGGACCCCTAGGATGCGAGGTTCTCTCTCCGCTGGGCACCCAGCTGAGACGAGGCTTCTCTTGATGATGTCATTGACCTCGTTGTGTCTTGCATGCCAGCCCTTTGTGCTTCCGCAATGCAACCCATGCAGTCCGTATTGGTCTGCTTCCACCCTGTTGCAAATACACTTGTATTCAGTGTGAATTGGGACACCAAGGCGGAGGGCCACTGCTACACGAAGGGATTCTGGATCTAGGCGCGTGCCCATTGCTGACATGGGTACTGCCAGGAGGAAGTCTCCTGCATGGGGGGCATGCACTGCTCTGAGGCGGGCTTTCTCCTTGTCTGATGTTGCGATGCTGAGCATGGCATCAGCTACTTTTTCCACTAGAGGGTGGTCCCAGCCGGACTGTTTGTGTTGTTTTGTTGGCTCTATAATGGTTGCTGGGGCTGCAAGAACATCCCACTGATTTGAACATTCAGTGAAAGCAGGATCGTGTATTCCTGCTGAATCTCTCAGGGTTGCAGGTAAAATATCTCTGATGAGGTCGTGCGATGCATGAGAGGAGGAAAGAAAGGCTGGTAGAGCAATTTGGGAGGCTGTGCGGACACCAAGGCCGCCGAGTCTTACAGGAAGGGTTGCTTGCTCCCACTGAGAGTCGTCCAATGGCAGGTTCAGGACTTTCACCAGCATGGACCTCAGAAGGGTGTCATACACATTTAACTTAGGGCTGCTGTAGGATGGAGAACATCTCAGAAAGTAGGTCAACTTAGGGAGAGACAGGCATCTTGTAAGGAGAAAGAGAGCATCGTGGGCATCAATCTTGTCAATCCTGTCCTGCATTCTCTTTAGGTCAGTGATTTTTGCAACCAGGACCTCCTCGATTGCTCGTGGGCCAATGGGGGCACTCAGGAGAGTGCAGTCCGGTGGCTCGACAACGAGAATGTCTGGAAGAACATTTTGTATTTGCCCAGTGATGTCTGGGTTGCGGGAGATTATTTCACAATATACAAGCATATATATATATATATATATATATATATATATATATATATATATATATATATATATATATATATATATAAATATATATATATATATATATATATATATATATATATATATATATATATATATGACCGAAAAATTAAGATTAATGATTCTAACACGAATTTTCTCGATCTTTCGTACATTTCTTTTCACTGTTGGTGGTAATTCAAAAATCAATTCTCCAAAATTCATTTTAATTTCTAGTCTGACGCGACACTTGAGCGCGTTTCGTAAAACTTATTACATTTTCAAAGACTTTAGTTTACACATACACAACTGAATAGAACTTACACATCTCCGATTTGTTTATATCTACATTTGAGTGAGGTGGATGGGGTGAGGTGGTATTAATAGGGTATTAATTTCATCAACACAAGACAGAACACGAAACAATGGGTATTGAATGGAAGTGATTGTAGAAAGCCTATTGGTCCATATTTCTTGATGCTTCTATATTGGAGCAGAGTCTTGAGGTGGGTAGAATATAGTTGTGCATTAATTGGCTGTTGATTGCTGGTGTTGACTTTTTAATGTGTAGTACCTTGCAAACGTCAAGCCGCCTGCTATTGCTGTATCTATCGATGATTTCTGTGTTCTTTACTAGGATTTCTCTGACGATGGTTTGGTTGTGGGAAGAGATTATATGTTCCTTAATGGAGCCCTGTTGCTTATGCATCGTTAAACGCCTAGAAAGAGATGTTGTTGTCTTGCCTATATACTGTTTTTTTTGGAGCTTACAGTCCCCAAGAGGGCATTTGAAGGCATAGACGACGTTGGTCTCTTTTAAAGCGATCTGCTTTGTGTCTGGAGAGTTTCTCATGAGTAGGCTGGCCGTTTTTCTGGTTTTATAGTAAATCGTCAGTTGTATCCTCTGATTTTTGTCTGTAGGGATAACGTTTCTATTAACAATATCTTTCAGGACCCTTTCCTCCGTTTTATGAGCTGTGGAAAAGAAGTTCCTGTAAAATAGTCTAATAGGGGGTATAGGTATTGTGTTAGTTGTCTCTTCAGAGGTTGCATGGCGTGTCACTTTCCTTCTTATGATGTCTTCGACGAAACCATTGGAGAAGCCGTTGTTGACTAGGACCTGTCTTACCCTACAGAGTTCTTCGTCGACTTGCTTCCATTCTGAGCTGTGGCTGAGAGCACGGTCGACATATGCGTTAACAACACTCCTCTTGAACCTGTCTGGGCAGTCGCTGTTGGCATTTAGGCACATTCTTATGTTCGTTTCCTTAGTGTAGACTGCAGTGTGGAAACCTCCGCTCTTTTCCATGACTGTTACATCTAGAAAGGGCAGCTTCCCATCCTTTTCCATCTCGTAAGTGAAACGCAGCACGGAACTCTGCTCAAACGCCTCCTTCAGCTCCTGCAGATGTCTGACATCAGGTACCTGTGTAAAAATGTCACCATACCTGCAGTATATGGCCGGTTTCAAGTTCATGTCGACTAAGACTTTTTGCTCGATGGTACCCATGTAGAAGTTTGCAAACAGGACACCTAGGGGAAAACCCATGGCGACCCCATCTATGTGCTTATACATGTGCCCCTCCGGGCTCAAGAAGGGTGCCTCTTTAGTACAAGCTTGGAGTAGTTTCCTTAGAATATTTTCTGGCATGTCTAGAGGAGTACAGGCTGGATCACGATACACTCTGTCGGCTATCATCCCGATTGTCTCGTCCACAGGTACGTTGGTGAACAGTGATTCTACGTCCAACGAGGCTCTTATCCCTGTGGCCCATGTTCCCCGTAGTAAGTCAACAAATTCCTTTGGAGACTTCAGGCTGAAGGCGCAGGGACATAAGGGGTCAGCAGGCCGTTGAGTCGCTTCGCCAGTCTGTACGTGGGTGTGGGTATCTGGCTAATGATTGGCCGAAGTGGGTTTCCAGGCTTGTGTGTCTTGACATTTCCATACGCATATCCAGGTTTATATTCCCCAATAATCTTTGGCAGGTGGAGTCCGGATTTCTTGGCGTTCACAGTTTCAATCAGTTTGTTGACCTTTGCTTTCAATTCGGCTGTAGTGTCCTTCGTTACCCTTTGGAATTTAGTTTGGTCAGAGAGTTGACATTAAAATGTCAACACCAGCAATCAACAGCCAATTAATGCACAACTATATTCTACCCACCTCAAGACTCCGCTCCAATATAGAAGCATCAAGAAATATGGACCAATAGGCTTTCTGCAATCACTTCCATTCAATACCCATTGTTTCGTGTTCTGTCTTGTGTTGATGAAATTAATACCCTATTAATACCACCTCATCCCATCCACCTCACTCAAATGTAGATATAAACAAATCGGAGATGTGTAAGTTCTATTCAGTTGTGTATGTGTAAACTAAAGTCTTTGAAAATGTAATAAGTTTTACGAAACGCGCTCAAGTGTCGCGTCAGACTAGAAATAAAAATGAATTTTGGAGAATTGATTTTTGAATTACCACCAACAGTGAAAAGAAATGTACGAAAGATCGAGAAAATTCGTGTTAGAATCATTAATCTTACTTTTTCGGTCATATTTAAAAATATATGTCTACAGGAAAGACTGCTACCAAAATATACTAATATATATATATATATATATATATATATATATATATATATATATATATATATATATATATGTATATATATATATATATATATATATATATATGTATATATATATATATATATATGTATATATATATATATATATATATATATATATATATATATATATATATATATATATATATATATATATATATATATATATATATATATATTTGAAAGTTTTTTTTTGAAAGTTTTTTTGAAAAAAAAAGTTTTTTGAAAAGAAAGTTTTTTTTGAAAGTTTTGCTGAACAAGCTACGTTGTCAGCGATAATTGGCGCAACATATCTATCATATTGTGAGTACATCACACGTGCAGGGAGTCAGATTACAAGTGTGTGATTCATTCATTATTGTGCAGTGATATACGGGGAAATTATACCAGTGTTAGTGTCGCCCTGACCCCCGCCCCCACCCAGCGCCCAGGCCGGGAAGTACCTGCTCTTCCCCCTCCTACCCACCCCACCACGTCGCCTCCCCACCCACGAGGCCACCTTGCCACCCGCCCATAGAAGCCGGGAGGCTCCCATGTGTGTCTACGCTACCCACCCACCCAATGTATACCCACATATTGTGTAGTGGGTGTACACCCACACTTTGTATAGAGGTGGTATATGTATTACCACTCACCTGAGTAGTAAGTGCCACGGCCAGCTGATCACCCCCCCAGCCTTCAACCGCCGCCCACCCTCCAGTCTCCACCCGCTGTCCACCTTCCCGCCCAGCGCCCGCCCAGCGCCCGCCCAGCGCCAGCCCAGCGCCCGCCCATGTCGCAGCCCCCAACAGATAGCCAGGCTTCTCCAAGCCAAGATGAGCCATCAAACAGGGGTAGACAAGGTAGATGTCAGACGTGTGACCGGGTATGCTATATCCGGTTGAGTGACGATAATGTGCGCATTCATTACCACAACGGAGCCAGGTGTTTGGGTTCTGGGCGCCCTCCCAGGGAGAACACCAATCAACAGCCCACACCGCCCGTAAGGCAAAACACCTCCCAGACCTTCATTCCCACAGAAAATTTATTAGAAGCTATCAAAGCAACATCGGCCAGAACCTTGCAACACATCCCTAAAGCAGCCCGCCCCCATGCAGCAGCCAAATTATCTGCCCTCCTGAGAAAGGTCAACGACTCTCCTGGAACGACCCAAGCATGGCACAACCTCCTAATGTTTGGCAACATATGTCTAGCCACCCCTGCAAGGAGAGACAAAACCTTAGCTGCCTCAGTCATCAAAGCTATAAATGATTTTCCCAGGGAGGACAACCAGGTGCGCCTTCCCACTCGCGCGAGAAACACCCACGGCAGGAAGAGCAACAGTGGCATATCCGAGACATCAAAAATCAGAACATCAGTCACCAAGAAAATAGAAGAAGGAAACACTATTGGCGCAATACGAGTCATCACCAGTGAGGACTCAATTGCCGACAGAGATGCCGCAACAGCTCAAGCCCTAAGGGAGAAACACCCACCCAGGGCTCCGTGTGAGGACGACATTGTACAAGTGGGGGCTACCGGAGCAGAACCTCTCTGGGTGGCTGAATCTGTGGTCCATAAAGCAGCCATGTCCTTCCCTACAGGATCAGCAGGTGGGTTCACAGGACTAAAACCCAACCACCTCAAGCAAATGCTCAACCCTGCACTGGGTGACATTGCAAAGAACCTCTTGGTGGAACTAATCAGATTCACCAACACATGTCTAGCTGGCAACATACCAGCGTCCATAAGACCTATCTTTTTTGGAGCATCTCTCTGTGCTCTAAAGAAAAAGGATGGAGGGATCAGGCCAATAGCTGTGGGCAATTCTCTCCGGCGTCTCGTCGCAAAGGCAGCTGCAAGAACAGTTAGTGATGCAGCGGCCAACATGCTGAAGCCAAAACAGCTCGAGTTTGGCATTCCACAAGGGTGTGAGGCGGCAGCCCATGCAGCTCGAGCCTTCATCGCCAACATCACAGACGAAAAGGCCCTTATCAAGCTAGATTTCAAAAATGCCTTCAATTTGGTGCGGAGGGATGCTGTACTCCGTGCGGTTCATAGTCATTTCCCTTCCCTCTACCCTTTTGTACATTCATGCTACAGTATGGATCTTAAGCTACTTTTTGGCGAACATGAAATTGACTCGCGAGAAGGCGTCCAACAGGGTGACCCCCTCGCTCCTCTCCTTTTCTGCTTAGTCATCAAACAAGTCACAGAGGTCCTGTCCAGCGAGCTTAACATCTGGTTCTTGGATGATGGTACCCTAGCTGGTTCCCAAGACTCCCTCCTGGAGGACATCAGAAAAATCCAGGAGCAAGGTGCAGTTTTAGGCCTCACCCTGAACCCTTCTAAATGTGAAATAATATGTTCCAACCAGGGCATCGTAGAGAGAATAGAGGGTCTTCTGCCAAATATCCATAAAACTAAACCTGAAGACAGCACACTCCTAGGAGCTCCCCTGGGGTTGAAAGCCATCGATGAGGTCCTTATAAGAAAATCGCCGACCTTATGAGGATGGATGGGAGGATTGAGGATATTGATGCTCATGATGCACTCTACCTCATCACCAGATGTCTGTCCCTCCCCAGGTTAACCTACTTTCTGAGGTGTTCACCATCTTACAGTAGCCAAAAACTAAGTGAGTATGACCGGTTACTGAAATCAATGCTAGAAAAAGCCCTTAACCTCTCTCTCGATGACCTACAGTGGAAACAAGCCTCTCTTCCCGTAAGACTTGGGGGCCTCGGAGTTCGAACAGCAACGCAAATCGCTGATCCAGCCTGCCTGTCCTCCTTATCAGCATCCGACGACCTTGTGAAGGAAATTCTACCTGCCCACTTACATCAGCTGGCAGGTGTACATGATCCCAATTTTACACGCTGTGCCACAGAGTGGGCCTCTCGTGCAGGCCAATCACCTCAACCACCATCCCCAAAATCCCACAAGCAATCCAGCTGGGATGGTCCCATTGTAGACCAAGTTGCTGCAGAGTGCCTGGGTGCTGCAACAACACAACAGGACATTGCTCGCCTCACAGCAGTAGCAGCACCACATGCAGGGGATTTCCTGTTAGCAACCCCAATGTCGGCAACTGGCACGCGTCTCACACCACACGCCCTCCGAATTGCTGTGGCCCTCCGCCTTGCTGCCCCAATCCACACCAGATATAGGTGTATTTGCGGCGAGGTGGTGGCTGACAGGTACGGTCACCATGGCCTACTCTGCCAAAGCACAGGAGGATGGCACTCGAGGCACAGTGAAGTTAACGACATCATCAAGAGGAGCCTCACCACAGCTGGATGCCCAGCTGAAAGAGAGCCCCGTTACCTAACGCCCCGTAACTCTGATGCTCTTATTGGTCGCCCGGATGGTATCACAGTGAACCCCTGGAAGAATGGCAAGCAGTTGGTATGGGATTACACGTGCGTATCAACCCTGGCTAACACCTACATTAACCTCAGTGTTGCACAATCAGGTGGCGCTGCCACCCACAGGGAAGCAGCCAAATCCCGTAAGTATAGAGAACTGGATCACCACTACAATTTTGTCCCCATTGCTTCTGAGACGCTCGGCGCCTGGGGTAAAAGTGCTACCAGTTTTTTGAAGGAACTGGGTTCTAGGCTCATTGAAACAACGAGGGACCCGAGAGCTGCAAGCTTTCTTTTCCAGCGCCTCAGTGTGGCGATACAGAGGGGAAATGCGCACTGCATCCAGGGTTCCTGCCCGCCATCTGAGGAGCTGGAGGAACTCGACAACCTATGACAACCATCTTTGTAACCCATATGTAACTCCTTTTTTGTAACAAAGTTCAAATAAAGTAAATATATATGTGTACATACAAAAGAATGGGGGTGGTAGGAGAAGATAATATTAGTGTTCAGTGAGAAACCACAAGGTCTCCTCTGAATACTTTTTATTTTCTTCTCCGAGGCTATGGGTCCCCACATTGGCACCAGAGGTGGTACCCTCACAAACTTTTATATATAAATATATATATATATATATATATATATATATATATATATATATATATATATATATATATATATATATATATATATATATATATATATATATATATATATATATATGTCGTACCTAGTAGCCAGAACGCACTTCTCAGCCTACTATGCAAGGCCCGTTTTGCCTAATAAGCCAAGTTTTCATGAATTAATATATTTTCTCTAATTTTTTTCTTATGAAATGATAAAGCTACCCATTTCATTATGTATGAGGTCAATTTTTTTTTATTGGAGTTAAAATTAACGTAGATATATGACCGAACCTAACCAACCCTACCTAACCTAACCTAACCTATCTCAATAGGTTAGGTTAGGTTAGGTGGCCGAAAAAGTTAGGTTAGGTTAGGTTAGGTAGGTTAGGTAGTCGAAAAACAATTAATTCATGAAAACTTGGCTTATTAGGCAAATCGGGCCTTGCACAGTAGGCTGAGAAGTGCGTTCTGGCTACTAGGTACGACATATATATATATATATATATATATATATATATATATATATATATATATATATATATATATATATATATATATATATATATATATATATATATATATATATATATATATATATATATATATATATATATATATATGTGTCGTACCTAGTAGCCAGAACGCACTTCTCAGCCTACTATGCAAGGCCCGATTTGCCTAATAAACCAAGTTTTCCCGAATTAATATATTTTCTCTAATTTTTTCCATATGAAATGATAAAGCTACCCATTTCATTATGTATGAGGTCAATTTTTTTTATTGGAGTTAAAATTAACGTAGATATATGACCGAACCTAACCAACCCTACCTAACCTAACCTAACCTATCTTTATAGGTTAGGTTAGGTTAGGTAGCCGAAAAAGTTAGGTTAGGTTAGGTTAGGTAGGTTAGGTAGTCGAAAAACAATTAATTCATGAAAACTTGGCTTATTAGTCAAATTGGGCCTTGCATAGTGGGCTGAGAAGTGCGTTCTGGCTACTAGGCTACTAGGTATATATATATATATATATATATATATATATATATATATATATATATATATATATATATATATATATATATATATATATATATATATATAACTTTTTAGACACTCATCCCACCAGGGGACTCGAACATTGGCCAACAAGGTGGCAGTTGCACACTGTATCCACTACACCATACTTCAAAGCCATTAAGAGAGGTAGGAATTCTGGGTTATTTAACCAACCAGAACTCCAATCCTCTCCCAGGCAATGAGATAGTGTGGGATGACCCCCGATGCTCTTTCATCGAGCCCTGTTATATGGGAAAACTCAGTGCCAAATGCTTAATGCACAGACTACCCTATTCCAGTAGCTGAAGTTTATAACTTTTTAGACACTCAACCCACCAGGGGACTCGAACACTGGCCAACAAGGTGGCAGTTTCACGCTGTATCCACTACACCATACTTCAAAGCCATTAAGAGAGGTAGGAATTCTGGGGTATTTAACCAACCAGAACTCCAATCCTCTCCCAGGCAATGAGATAGTGTGGGACCCCCGATGCTCTTTCATCGAGCCCTGTTATATGGGAAAACTCAGTGCCAAATGCTTAATGCACAGATTACCCTATTCCAGTAGCTGAATAGAATATATATATATATATATATATATATATATATATATATATATATATATATATATATATATATATATATATATATATATATATATGTATATATATATATATATATATATATATATATATATATATATATATATATATATATATATATATATATATATATATATATATATATATATATATATATATATATATATATATATATTTTAGGGGGTACCACCACTGGTGCAATTATAGGGACTCACAGCCTCAGAGAAGGGAACACAGAGCCTTCAGGGAAAAACTTGCCATTTAACTCTGAATACGAAAGAGTGTTCGCTTCTCCTACCACCCCCCCCCTTTTTTTTTATTATGGTGTACACTTTATTATGCAAGGTTATACAGTTACATATCTGATTTTATAGAAAAAATGAACATTAAGAGGACACAAGAAAAAGTTTGCTTTCTAGAGGCTGTAGATTTCCTCGAGCTCCTCCGACGCCGGGCAGGAACCAAGGATGCAGCGGGCATTCCCCCTCTGGATCGCGACACTGAGGCGCTGAAAGAGAAAACTTGCTGCTCTGGGGTCTCTTGTGGTGTCAATGAGCTTGGAACCAAGATCCTTAAGAAACCTTCTTGCACTCTCACCCCATGGGCCTAGGGTCTCAGACCCTTTTGGAACGAAGTTGTACCGTTGATCTAATTGCCTGTACTTGACTGACTTTTGTTTTTCTCTGTGTGTCGCTGCGGCTCCTTCTGTGCCGGCAGAGAGGGTGATGTATGTCGTTGCCAGGGTGGATACGCAAGTATAGTCCCATGCTAATTGCCTGCCACCCTTCCACGGACGCAGTGTGATTCCGTCTGGTCGGCTGGCAAAGCTAAATGAGTCACGGTTCAGTAGGTTGCGGGGCTCTCTCTCCGCTGGACACTGAGCAGAGGCAAGGGTTCTTTTAATGATGTCGTTGACTTCGTCGTGTCTAGTGTGCCAACCCCCCGATTTTCTACAGTGCAGGCCATGCAATCCATATTCGTCAGCATCTGCCTCGCCGCAAATACACCTGTGAACAGTGTGGATAGGGGCAGCAAGGCGGAAAGTGACTGCAATACGGAGCTCCTGCGGATCAAGACGTGTGCCTGTCGCAGACATGGGGACTGCCAGAAGGAAGTCCCCTGCATGGGGAGCCTGCACAGCTGTGAGGCGTGCACGATCACTGGGGGTTGTTGCTGCCTCGAGCAAAGCTGTGGCTTCTTTGTCTACAATGGGGCTGTCCCAACTGGATTGTTTCTTGGCTTTCGGCATAGCTGGTCTGAGTGCTGGGTCTGTCATAGCACCCCATTTCGTGTCGCATTCCGTGTAGTGGGGGTCCTGTATCCCCACTACATCACTCAGGGTGTCAGGTAGAATTTCCTTAACCAGGTCATCTGATGCTGAGGAGGAAGACAGGATGGCTGGGACAGCAATTTGGGTGGTGGTGCGGAAACCCAAGCCACCGAGCCTGACAGGAAGAGTGGCTTGTTTCCACTGGCATTCGTTGAGGGAGAGGTTAACAACTTTTTCCAGCATGGTCTTCAGTAAGAGGTCATACTCTTCAAGCTTTCGGTTGCCGTAAGATGGGGCGCACCTCAGAAAGTAGGTTAGCCTCGGTAGGGATAGGCATTTGGTGAGGAGATGAAAAGCATCGTGGACATCGATGTCACCTATTCTGTCTTCCATCCTCCTAAGGTCTGCGATTTTCTTGTCGAAGATCTCCTCAATGGCGTTAGACCCGAGGGGGGCTCCAAGGAGGGTGCTGTTCTCGGCCCTAATGACATGGGCTCCAGGCAAGGCAGACCTTATTCTAGTTACGATGTCTGGGTTGGAGGAGACTACTTCACACTTGGAAGGGTTCAAGACAAGACCCAGGCTTACTTCTTGCTCCCTTATTTTCCTGATATCTGACAAGAGGTGGTCTATGGTGCCAGCTATAGTGCCATCATCCAAAAACCAGATGTTGAACTCGCTGGACAAGCTTTCGGTGATTTCTTTTAAGACTAAGCAGAAAAGAAGGGGAGCAATTTATATATTATATATATAATATATATATATATATATATATATATATATATATATATATATATATATATATATATATATATATATATATATATATATATATATATTGGAGGGGATCTAAACATTCCCTCTAATGCGTTATGCGTGGTTTCCTCCGAGGCTATGGGTCCCCCTTCTTCCAGCTAGAGGTGGTACTCCCTTCCTATATATATATATATATATATATATATATATATATATATATATATATATATATATATATATATATATATATATATATATATATATATATATATATATATATATATATATATATATATTGGAGGGGATCTAAACATTCCCTCTAATGCGTTATGCGTGGTTTCCTCCGAGGCTATGGGTCCCCCTTCTTCCAGCTAGAGGTGGTACTCCCTTCCTATATATATATATATATATATATATATATATATATATATATATATATATATATATATATATATATATATATATATATATATATATTTATATATATATATATATATATATATATATATATATATATATATATATATATATATATATATATATATATATATATTGGTAGCAGTCTTTCCTGTAGACATATATTATTAAATATGACCGAAAAAGTAAGATTAATAATTCTAACACGAATTTTCTCAATCTTTCGTACATTTCTTTTCACTGTTGGAGGTAATTCAAAAATCAATTCTCCAAAATTCATTTTTATTTCTAGTCTGACGAGACACGAGCGCGTTTCGTAAAACTTATTACATTTTCAAAGACTTTAGTTTACAAATACACAACTGAATAGAACTTACACATCTTCGATTTTGTTAATATCTACATTTGAGTGAGGTGGATGGGGTGAGGTGGCATTAATAAGGTATTAATTTCATCAACACAAGACAGAACAAGAGGTGGCATTAATAGGGCATTAATTTCATCAACACAAGACAGAACACGAAACAATGGGTATTGAAATGGAAGTGATTGTAGAAAGCCTATTGGTCCATATTTCTTGATGCTTCTATATTGGAGCGGAGTCTTGAGGTGGGTAGAATATAGTTGTGCATTAATTGGCTGTTGATTGCTGGTGTTGAGTTCTTAATGTGTAGTGCCTCGCAAACGTCAAGCCGCCTGCTGTCGCTGTATCTATCGATGATTTCTGTGTTGTTTACTAGGATTTCTCTGGCGATGGTTTGGTTGTGGGAAGAGATTATATGTTCCTTAATGGAGCCCTGTTGCTTATGCATCGTTAAACGCCTAGAAAGAGATGTTGTTGTCTTGCCTATATACTGAATTCTTTGACGTTTACAGTCCCCAAGTGGGCATTTGAAGGCATAGACGACATTGGTCTCTTTTAAAGCGTTCTGCTTTGTGTCTGGAGAGTTTCTCATGAGTAGATTGGCAGTTTTCTTGATTTTATAGTAGATCGTCAATTGTATCTTCTGATTTTTGTCTGTAGAGATAACGTTTCTATTAACAATATCTTTCAGGACTCTTTCCTCCGTTTTATGAGCTGCGGAAAAGAAGTTCCTGTAAATTAGTCTAATAGGGGGTACAGGTGTTGTGTTAGTTGTCTCTTCAGAGGTTGCATGGCGTGTCACTTTCCTTCTTATGATGTCTTCAACGAAACCATTGGAGAAGCTGTTATTGACTAGGACCTGCCTTACCCTACAGAGTTCTTCATGGACTTGCTTCCATCCTGAGCTGTGACTGAGAGCACGGTCGACATAAGCGTTAATGACACTCCTCTTGTACCTGTCTGGGCAGTCACTGTTGACTGCCCAGACAGTCAGCTTTCATTATCATCTTTCATCTTGACAGTTATCTTTCATTATATATATATATATATATATATATATATATATATATATATATATATATATATATATATATATATATATATATATATATATATATATATATATATCACCTTTTTCATTTTCATTATCATCTTTCATCTTGACAGTTATCTTTCATTATATATATATATATATATATATATATA
>NC_091169.1:33426843-33461685 GCF_040958095.1 Procambarus clarkii
TTTATAAATATATATATATATAAATATAAATATATATATATATATATATATATATATATATATATATATATATATATATATATATATATATATATATATATATATATATATATATGTATATATAATCTCTTAATGTGACGATAATCTCTTTCTAGAGAGATTGAGCCTGCTCCTCCCTACCTCAAGTTACGTCCAGTTAACAAGTATAAGATGCTACATTCAAGATACGTCAACGGTAGCACAAAACGTTTTGACGAGGAGGCAAAACGTACCCAAGATCCCCCCTACTCCATACACCCTCCACACCGGCTTGTCGTCAACCAGCAAACTACTCATTCCAGCCTGCCTGCTCCTGATTGGTGATTCGCCGACCGCGCACCTGCGCACTGCACCTCCGCGCCATCTACCTGAATCGACGTCGGAGCCCTGACCAGCTATCAACTTCAGAATATTCTTTGTGCTCTTAGAGTTGACATCTCTCTCTGGCATACTAAGCTCACTGGCTTGTATACGAAGGGAGGTCTCAGCCATAGCCGATATTCTCAGCACCATTTTACTATTTCACCTTTATACTATTGTGTCTCACATTGTCTTTGCATTTATCTTTGTTATTTAATTGTATTTTTCATTCCCCCGTGATTTGTCTTTATTTTCATTTATGTTTAAAGTAAATATATTAAAGTTTCATTGTTCATACTTTGTGTTTTACGTGTTCCTCCCTCTAACTTACCACAGACAACAGGCAAGCAGTCTATCTTTTTTTTATATGTGTGACCAGGCATTGACACCTGCCATTGGAGGACTGCCGAACACCTACACTCCAACACTTTCCCGTCACATATTAATGGGGGCCTGTCCTAGGAGCTTCACTCAGGTACTAGTACCAGAACGTCAATTTGTGGCAAGCGTACTTCGCTTTGCTAAAGTTGGTTTTCAATATTATCATTAATTTTCATATTTATATGGTGCTGTGTGTATTGTGCATTCCGAGAGTAGCACATGGTGAGTGTGAGATAACTTTGGATTACGTGGTGACTGTAGGCCTCAGTCATTCTCTTAATTGGTCATCTCTCTCTCCGTGTTATTACTCGTGTTTACCACCTTTTGTCCCTAGGATATTTCTCACATTATCGGCAGATCATCATTGTGGTACCCTGGTACTTTGGTTTGTCTTCGGGGTCAAAGCACCCTATCTTCTGCAATCCGACCGAAGGAGGATAAGAGGGCCATAGTTCCTCAAGCACTGACTTCGTTGCTCAGTTGGGACCTCAGCAGCAGTTCTCGTCACCAGTTGACACTCGCACCCCTACACGTCGGTCAGAGATGATGATATTTACTTAGGTAGGGAATTAGCTTTCTTTTTACAGAGCACAAAGTTCACTAATTCTGTAAGTATCATATTCATTTAGTGGGAAACCCTTGCTTGTGTCCTATAGAGACTCAGCAAGGTATGCCTACATTCTTGGACTACCTAATTCACTTTTGGAGCAATTAAATGTTTCATTTGTTTTAGAAACTCAGTTTCACTTATTTAGTAGGATTTTCTTGCCCTTATTCTCTTACATTGAGTACCGGGTACAAGATTTCCTGCGACTTTGATTGACTAATCATTTACCATCATATAATTAACATTAATTGTTAAAGATTAAAATTCCACTGGATAGTTACCAGTTGCCACGTTATCCTGTTTCTGACATTTACCATATCACAACTATATTCGTGTACATTTATTTGCTATCTTTCACCATGTTTCGTCTCCAAGCTTTTCGTAACGATTCAGCAGGTGAAATAGGGACCTTATGTCGTGCCAAGAGGATCGAATTACAAACTCTTGCACACGAGTATCAACTAGATGTTCCCCATGGAACCAACAAAAATGAACTGCATAACTTAAATATGGATTACCTCTTAGATGATGGGACAATTGACTCTGAAACTCACGAAACTTATTCTATTGCAGATAAAAATGATTTAGCAACTATGAAACTCAAACTAGAACTTGCAAAACTTGAAAGGGAGCAGAGGAAAGAAGAAGCTGCAATAAGGAAAGAAGAGCAAGAAGGAGAGGCGGCCCTAAGAGAAAGAGAAGTTGCCCTAAGGGAACGAGAAGCTGCAATCAGAAAAGAAGAGAAAGAACGAGAAGCTGCAATCAGAAAAGAAGAACAAGAACGTGAGACTGTACTACTCAGAGAGCGTGAGCGAGTAAAGCTTGAAGCAAAACAACGCCACCTGGAGATACAACGCGAGCATGACAAACAGCAAGCGGATATGGTTATAGAATGTCGTCAACGAGAACTCACGTTGGAGACTTCACACCACACTCAACGCCAGCAAGCTACCGCTAGTCTTCCTGTAAGTTTCAATATATCCCATGCAAGTAAGTTAATGCCTCCATTCGTTGAGACAGAGATTGATGTCTTCTTTACCACCTTTGAGACCCTAGCTAATAAACTTAGCTGGCCTGCTGATCAATGGTCTACCCTTCTCAGAGAGCATCTTACAGGTAGAGCTGCAGTTACTCTCAGTACCTTAGCGTCTGAGAATGACTACCAGACCCTGAAGCAACCAGTTTTGGACGCCTACCTTCTCTCCACCGAAAGCTACAGACGAAAATTCCGCGATCATCTTAAGGCAAGTACCACCACCTTTCTAGAATTTGCCAATACCAAGAAAAGATATTTCATGAAATGACTGGAAGCAGCACATGTCTCTACATTTGCAGAACTCATCAACTTCATGCTAGTTGAGGAATTCTTGAGACGTGTTCCCCCTTCCGTCCGTTTATATCTAGCAAATAAAGAAGAAACCGACTACATCAAATGTGCGAAGTCGGCTGACACCTACAGCCTCATCCACCGGCTGACACCATCACCACCTCCCAATAAGAAGTCTTGGTACGGTTACGATAAAGTGAGTACAAAGGAAGCGAGCTCACAATTGTATTGTAAGTATTGCAAACTCTATGGACATACCATAGATAGATGTGTGAAGGCTCAATACAAGAGCAATGAATCCACTAAACCCAAACAGACTCCTCCTAAGTCCGGTAAGCCTGTGATGAGTGTTGGTGTTCATGGTAATGATCTTTCTCTCTTCAGTAAACACCTGTATCCTGGAACTGTCTCTACCAACGGTACAGATTCGGAGGGACGTTTCAAATTGAAGATCTTGAGGGACACAGCGGCTCTTCAGTCTATTATATTGAAATCGGCTGTGCCTAACATCACCTACACCGGAGAAACCGTCCTTATCACTGACCTCACTGCTACTACTCCGTATCCAATCGCCAGAGTCCACCTGGATAGTCCCTTCGTGACCGGTGAAGTCCAAGTCGCCATCAGGGAAAAGCCTTTTCCCATGCCTGGAGTGCAACTTCTCCTGGGCAACGACTTGGCAGAAGATCTGCAACCGTCCAACCTGATCATCACGGACAAACCCCAGGTGTGTACCTCTGTAATGGATAATCCCATCTTTGAATATATTACAGCAGAGGTTCAAGAAAGTGATCAAGTTTCTCCTCCGGTTTTGGTGACCACCCGTGCACAAGCTGCACGACTGCAACCAGCTGACTCTACAGCTACCGCTGTCCCTCAAGACCCTCAGAATCTACCTCCTAATCTTACCAGTTTGGAGTTCCGTAAGTTACAGGGGGAAGATCAATCATTAACACCATTATTCTTCCAGGCTGAGACTCAACCTGACAGTATCCCTGGGTTCTTCCTAGGGAATGAGTTGCTCTACCGCAGATACAGACCCAGCAAGCTTAGGAGGATGACGATTGGGCCAATGTCGAACAACTAGTGATTTCCACCAGCATACGGCTTGATATTCTACACCTGGCCCACGGAGCTCTTTCTCACTATGGTTTTAACAAAACCTACCACGGAATCAGACAAGACTACTACTGGCCAGGTATGGTAAAAGACGTTAAAAAGTACGTGCAACAGTGTCATACATGTCAGATAGCAGATAAACCTAACATCTCTATTCCTCAGGCTCCACCAAAACCCATCCAGGTGCCTGCGGTACCTTTCCACAGACTCATCATAGACTGTGTTGGTCCTTTACCCCGGACCAGTTCTGGCAACGCCTATATATTAACTATCATGTGTCCTACCACCAGATTCACCATAGCAGTTCCAGTAAAGAACATTACGGTTGCTACTGTGCTGAAACACCTATTGAAGATCTTCACCCAGTATGGATTTCCAAGGGAGGTTCAAAGAGACTGTGGCACCAACTTCACCAGTGATGTCTTCAAGAAGACACTGGAGGAGTTCAACATCACACAGGTACTGTCCAGCCCCTATCATCCTGCTTCACAGGGCTGCTTATATATATATATATATATATATATATATATATATATATATATATATATATATATATATATATATATATATATATATATATATATATATATATGTCGTACCTAATAGCCAGAACGCACTTCTCAGCCTACTATTCAAGGCCCGATTTGCCTAATAAGCCAAGTTTTCATGAATTAATGTTTTTTCGTCTACCTAACCTACCTAACCTAACCTAACCTAGCTTTTTTTGGCTACCTAACATAACCTTACCTATAAATATAGGTTAGGTTAGGTTAGGTAGGGTTGGTTAGGTTCGGTCATATATCTACGTTAATTTTAACTCTAATAAAAAAAAATTGACCTCATACATAGAGAAAAGGGTTGCTTTATCATTTCATAAGAAAAAAATTATAGTAAATATATTAATTCAGGAAAACTTGGCTTATTAGGCAAATCGGGCCTTGAATAGTAGGCTGAGAAGTGAGTTCTGGCTACTAGGTACGACATATATATATATATATATATATATATATATATATATATATATATATATATATATATATATATTTATATATATATATATATATATATATATATATATGTCGTACCTAATAGCCAGAACGCACTTCTCAGCCTACTATTCAAGGCCCGATTTGCCTAATAAGCCAAGTTTTCATAAATTAATGTTTTTTCGTCTACCTAACCTACCTAACCTAACCTAACCTAGCTTTTTTTGGCTACCTAACCTAACCTTACCTATAAATATAGGTTAGGTTAGGTTAGGTAGGGTTGGTTAGGTTCGGTCATATATCTACGTTAATTTTAACTCCAATAAAAAAAAATTGACCTCATACATAGAGAAAAGGGTTGCTTTATCATTTCATAAGAAAAAAATTATAGTAAATATATTAATTCAGGAAAACTTGGCTTATTAGGCAAATCGGGCCTTGAATAGTAGGCTGAGAAGTGAGTTCTGGCTACTAGGTACGACATATATATATATATATATATATATATATATATATATATATATATATATATATATATATATATATATATGTCGTACCTACTAGCCAGAACGCACTTCTCGGCCTACTATGCAAGGCCCGATTTGCCTAATAGGCCAGGTTTTCATGAATTAATTGTTTTTCGACTACCTAACCTACCTAACCTAATCTAACTTTTTCGGCTACCTAACCTAACCTAACCTATAGAGATAGGTTAGGTTAGGTTAGGTAGGGTTGGTTAGGTTCGGTCATATATCTACGTTAATTTTAACTCCAATAAAAAAAAATTGACCTCATACATGATGAAATGGGTAATTTTATCATTTCATAAGAAAAAAATTACAGAAAATATATTAATTCAGGAAAACTTGGCTTATTAGGCAAATCGGGCCTTGCATAGTAGGCTGAGAAGAGAGTTCTGGCTACTAGGTACGACATATATATATATGTCGTACCTAGTAGCCAGAATATATATGTATATATGTCGTGTCGTATATATATATATATATATATATATATATATATATATATATATATATATATATATATATATATATATATATATATATATATATATATATATATATATATATATATATATATATATATATATATAATCTTTGGACAACACCCACCAGTGGGCCTCGAACCCAGAAAGCACAACTACCTTCCAGTAGCTGCCATAACTAGTACGCTTTAACCCACTACACCATCAGACCCTACAAAAGAAGTACAGACTTCGAGATATATATACACCTCAAATATCTCCACTTCCCGAGGGCACTAGACAAGTGTGAGGTTACTCTGCGTTTTTCATCAAGCCACTGTCAATGTGAGAGAACTCGTGTCCATGCTATAAGCCTATACTTGCATAAACCACAAGTGAAGATTAACAATCTTTGGACAACACCCACCAGTGGGCCTCAAACCCAGAAAGCACAACTACCTTCCAGTAGCTGCCATAAGTAGTACGCTTTAACCCACTACACCATCAGACCCTACAAAAGAAGTAGAGACTTCGAGATATATATACACCTCAAATATCTCCACTTCCCGAGGGCACTAGACAAGTGTGAGGTTACTCTGCGTTTTTCATCAAGCCACTGTCAATGTGAGAGAACTCGTGTCCATGCTATAAGCCTATACTTGCATAAACCACAAGTGAAGATTAACAATCTTTGGACAACACCCACCAGTGGGCCTCGAACCCAGAAAGCACAACTACCTTCCAGTAGCTGCCATAACTAGTACGCTTTAACCCACTACACCATCAGACCCTACAAAAGAAGTAGAGACTTCGAGATATATATACACCTCAAATATCTCCACTTCCCGAGGGCACTAGACAAGTGTGAGGTTACTCTGCGTTTTTCATCAAGCCACTGTCAATGTGAGAGAACTCGTGTCCATGCTATAAGCCTATACTTGCATAAACCACAAGTGATGATTAACAATCTTTGGACAACACCCACCAGTGGGCCTCGAACCCAGAAAGCACAACTACCTTCCAGTAGCTGCCATAACTAGTACGCTTTAACCCACTACACCATCAGACCCTACAAAAGAAGTAGAGACTTCGAGATATATATACACCTCAAATATCTCCACTTCCCGAGGGCACTAGACAAGTGTGAGGTTACTCTGCGTTTTTCATCAAGCCACTGTCAATGTGAGAGAACTCGTGTCCATGCTATAAGCCTATACTTGCATAAACCACAAGTGAAGATTAACAATCTTTGGACAACACCCACCAGTGGGCCTCGAACCCAGAAAGCACAACTACCTTCCAGTAGCTGCCATAACTAGTACGCTTTAACCCACTACACCATCAGACCCTACAAAAGAAGTAGAGACTTCGAGATATATATACACCTCAAATATCTCCACTTCCCGAGGGCACTAGACAAGTGTGAGGTTACTCTGCGTTTTTCATCAAGCCACTGTCAATGTGAGAGAACTCGTGTCCATGCTATAAGCCTATACTTGCATAAACCACAAGTGAAGATTAACAATCTTTGGACAACACCCACCAGTGGGCCTCGAACCCAGAAAGCACAACTACCTTCCAGTAGCTGCCATAACTAGTACGCTTTAACCCACTACACCATCAGACCCTACAAAAGAAGTACAGACTTCGAGATATATATACACCTCAAATATCTCCACTTCTCGAGGGCACTAGACAAGTGTGAGGTTACTCTGCGTTTTTCATCAAGCCACTGTCAATGTGAGAGAACTCGTGTCCATGCTATAAGCCTATACTTGCATAAACCACAAGTGAAGATTAACAATCTTTGGACAACATCCACCAGTGGGCCTCGAACCCAGAAAGCACAACTACCTTCCAGTAGCTGCCATAACTAGTACGCTTTAACCCACTACACCATCAGACCCTACAAAAGAAGTACAGACTTCGAGATATATATACACCTCAAATATCTCCACTTCCCGAGGGCACTAGACAAGTGTGAGGTTACTCTGCGTTTTTCATCAAGCCACTGTCAATGTGAGAGAACTCGTGTCCATGCTATAAGCCTATACTTGCATAAACCACAAGTGAAGATTAACAATCTTTGGACAACACCCACCAGTGGGCCTCGAACCCAGAAAGCACAACTACCTTCCAGTAGCTGCCATAACTAGTACGCTTTAACCCACTACACCATCAGACCCTACAAAAGAAGTACAGACTTCGAGATATATATACACCTCAAATATCTCCACTTCTCGAGGGCACTAGACAAGTGTGAGGTTACTCTGCGTTTTTCATCAAGCCACTGTCAATGTGAGAGAACTCGTGTCCATGCTATAAGCCTATACTTGCATAAACCACAAGTGAAGATTAACAATCTTTGGACAACACCCACCAGTGGGCCTCGAACCCAGAAAGCACAACTACCTTCCAGTAGCTGCCATAACTAGTACGCTTTAACCCACTACACCATCAGACCCTACAAAAGAAGTAGAGACTTCGAGATATATATACACCTCAAATATCTCCACTTCCCGAGGGCACTAGACAAGTGTGAGGTTACTCTGCGTTTTTCATCAAGCCACTGTCAATGTGAGAGAACTCGTGTCCATGCTATAAGCCTATACTTGCATAAACCACAAGTGAAGATTAACAATCTTTGGACAACACCCACCAGTGGGCCTCGAACCCAGAAAGCACAACTACCTTCCAGTAGCTGCCATAACTAGTACGCTTTAACCCACTACACCATCAGACCCTACAAAAGAAGTACAGACTTCGAGATATATATACACCTCAAATATCTCCACTTCTCGAGGGCACTAGACAAGTGTGAGGTTACTCTGCGTTTTTCATCAAGCCACTGTCAATGTGAGAGAACTCGTGTCCATGCTATAAGCCTATACTTGCATAAACCACAAGTGAAGATTAACAATCTTTGGACAACATCCACCAGTGGGCCTTGAACCCAGAAAGCACAACTACCTTCCAGTAGCTGCCATAACTAGTACGCTTTAACCCACTACACCATCAGACCCTACAAATGAAGTACAGACTTCGAGATATATATACACCTCAAATATCTCCACTTCCCGAGGATACTAGACAAGTGTGAGGTTACTCTGCGTTTTTCATCAAGCCACTGTCAATGTGAGAGAACTCGTGTCCATGCTAATAAGCCTATACTTGCATAAACCACAAGTGAAGATTAACAATCTTTGGACAACACCCACCAGTGGGCCTCGAACCCAGAAAGCACAACTACCTTCCAGTAGCTGCCATAACTAGTACGCTTTAACCCACTACACCATCAGACCCTACAAAAGAAGTAGAGACTTCGAGATATATATACACCTCAAATATCTCCACTTCCCGAGGGCACTAGACAAGTGTGAGGTTACTCTGCGTTTTTCATCAAGCCACTGTCAATGTGAGAGAACTCGTGTCCATGCTATAAGCCTATACTTGCATAAACCACTAAGTGAAGATTAACAATCTTTGGACAACACCCACCAGTGGGCCTCGAACCCAGAAAGCACAACTACCTTCCAGTAGCTGCCATAACTAGTACGCTTTAACCCACTACACCATCAGACCCTACAAAAGAAGTAGAGACTTCGAGATATATATACACCTCAAATATCTCCACTTCCCGAGGGCACTAGACAAGTGTGAGGTTACTCTGCGTTTTTCATCAAGCCACTGTCAATGTGAGAGAACTCGTGTCCATGCTATAAGCCTATACTTGCATAAACCACAAGTGAAGATTAACAATCTTTGGACAACACCCACCAGTGGGCCTCGAACCCAGAAAGCACAACTACCTTCCAGTAGCTGCCATAACTAGTACGCTTTAACCCACTACACCATCAGACCCTACAAAAGAAGTAGCAGACTTCGAGATATATATACACCTCAAATATCTCCACTTCCCGAGGGCACTAGACAAGTGTGAGGTTACTCTGCGTTTTTCATCAAGCCACTGTCAATGTGAGAGAACTCGTGTCCATGCTATAAGCCTATACTTGCATAAACCACAAGTGAAGATTAACAATCTTTGGACAACACCCACCAGTGGGCCTCGAACCCAGAAAGCACAACTACCTTCCAGTAGCTGCCATAACTAGTACGCTTTAACCCACTACACCATCAGACCCTACAAAAGAAGTAGAGACTTCGAGATATATATACACCTCAAATATCTCCACTTCCCGAGGGCACTAGACAAGTGTGAGGTTACTCTGCGTTTTTCATCAAGCCACTGTCAATGTGAGAGAACTCGTGTCCATGCTATAAGCCTATACTTGCATAAACCACAAGTGAAGATTAACAATCTTTGGACAACACCCACCAGTGGGCCTCGAACCCAGAAAGCACAACTACCTTCCAGTAGCTGCCATAACTAGTACGCTTTAACCCACTACACCATCAGACCCTACAAAAGAAGTACAGACTTCGAGATATATATACACCTCAAATATCTCCACTTCTCGAGGGCACTAGACAAGTGTGAGGTTACTCTGCGTTTTTCATCAAGCCACTGTCAATGTGAGAGAACTCGTGTCCATGCTATAAGCCTATACTTGCATAAACCACAAGTGAAGATTAACAATCTTTGGACAACACCCACCAGTGGGCCTCGAACCCAGAAAGCACAACTACCTTCCAGTAGCTGCCATAACTAGTACGCTTTAACCCACTACACCATCAGACCCTACAAAAGAAGTAGAGACTTCGAGATATATATACACCTCAAATATCTCCACTTCCCGAGGGCACTAGACAAGTGTGAGGTTACTCTGCGTTTTTCATCAAGCCACTGTCAATGTGAGAGAACTCGTGTCCATGCTATAAGCCTATACTTGCATAAACCACAAGTGAAGATTAACAATCTTTGGACAACACCCACCAGTGGGCCTCGAACCCAGAAAGCACAACTACCTTCCAGTAGCTGCCATAACTAGTACGCTTTAACCCACTACACCATCAGACCCTACAAAAGAAGTACAGACTTCGAGATATATATACACCTCAAATATCTCCACTTCTCGAGGGCACTAGACAAGTGTGAGGTTACTCTGCGTTTTTCATCAAGCCACTGTCAATGTGAGAGAACTCGTGTCCATGCTATAAGCCTATACTTGCATAAACCACAAGTGAAGATTAACAATCTTTGGACAACATCCACCAGTGGGCCTCGAACCCAGAAAGCACAACTACCTTCCAGTAGCTGCCATAACTAGTACGCTTTAACCCACTACACCATCAGACCCTACAAAAGAAGTACAGACTTCGAGATATATATACACCTCAAATATCTCCACTTCCCGAGGGCACTAGACAAGTGTGAGGTTACTCTGCGTTTTTCATCAAGCCACTGTCAATGTGAGAGAACTCGTGTCCATGCTATAAGCCTATACTTGCATAAACCACAAGTGAAGATTAACAATCTTTGGACAACACCCACCAGTGGGCCTCGAACCCAGAAAGCACAACTACCTTCCAGTAGCTGCCATAACTAGTACGCTTTAACCCACTACACCATCAGACCCTACAAAAGAAGTAGAGACTTCGAGATATATATACACCTCAAATATCTCCACTTCCCGAGGGCACTAGACAAGTGTGAGGTTACTCTGCGTTTTTCATCAAGCCACTGTCAATGTGAGAGAACTCGTGTCCATGCTATAAGCCTATACTTGCATAAACCACAAGTGAAGATTAACAATCTTTGGACAACACCCACCAGTGGGCCTCGAACCCAGAAAGCACAACTACCTTCCAGTAGCTGCCATAACTAGTACGCTTTAACCCACTACACCATCAGACCCTACAAAAGAAGTAGAGACTTCGAGATATATATACACCTCAAATATCTCCACTTCCCGAGGGCACTAGACAAGTGTGAGGTTACTCTGCGTTTTTCATCAAGCCACTGTCAATGTGAGAGAACTCGTGTCCATGCTATAAGCCTATACTTGCATAAACCACAAGTGAAGATTAACAATCTTTGGACAACACCCACCAGTGGGCCTCGAACCCAGAAAGCACAACTACCTTCCAGTAGCTGCCATAACTAGTACGCTTTAACCCACTACACCATCAGACCCTACAAAAGAAGTACAGACTTCGAGATATATATACACCTCAAATATCTCCACTTCTCGAGGGCACTAGACAAGTGTGAGGTTACTCTGCGTTTTTCATCAAGCCACTGTCAATGTGAGAGAACTCGTGTCCATGCTATAAGCCTATACTTGCATAAACCACAAGTGAAGATTAACAATCTTTGGACAACACCCACCAGTGGGCCTCGAACCCAGAAAGCACAACTACCTTCCAGTAGCTGCCATAACTAGTACGCTTTAACCCACTACACCATCAGACCCTACAAAAGAAGTACAGACTTCGAGATATATATACACCTCAAATATCTCCACTTCCCGAGGGCACTAGACAAGTGTGAGGTTACTCTGCGTTTTTCATCAAGCCACTGTCAATGTGAGAGAACTCGTGTCCATGCTATAAGCCTATACTTGCATAAACCACAAGTGAAGATTAACAATCTTTGGACAACACCCACCAGTGGGCCTCGAACCCAGAAAGCACAACTACCTTCCAGTAGCTGCCATAACTAGTACGCTTTAACCCACTACACCATCAGACCCTACAAAAGAAGTACAGACTTCGAGATATATATACACCTCAAATATCTCCACTTCTCGAGGGCACTAGACAAGTGTGAGGTTACTCTGCGTTTTTCATCAAGCCACTGTCAATGTGAGAGAACTCGTGTCCATGCTATAAGCCTATACTTGCATAAACCACAAGTGAAGATTAACAATCTTTGGACAACACCCACCAGTGGGCCTCGAACCCAGAAAGCACAACTACCTTCCAGTAGCTGCCATAACTAGTACGCTTTAACCCACTACACCATCAGACCCTACAAAAGAAGTACAGACTTCGAGATATATATACACCTCAAATATCTCCACTTCCCGAGGGCACTAGACAAGTGTGAGGTTACTCTGCGTTTTTCATCAAGCCACTGTCAATGTGAGAGAACTCGTGTCCATGCTATAAGCCTATACTTGCATAAACCACAAGTGAAGATTAACAATCTTTGGACAACACCCACCAGTGGGCCTCGAACCCAGAAAGCACAACTACCTTCCAGTAGCTGCCATAACTAGTACGCTTTAACCCACTACACCATCAGACCCTACAAAAGAAGTACAGACTTCGAGATATATATACACCTCAAATATCTCCACTTCCCGAGGGCACTAGACAAGTGTGAGGTTACTCTGCGTTTTTCATCAAGCCACTGTCAATGTGAGAGAACTCGTGTCCATGCTATAAGCCTATACTTGCATAAACCACAAGTGAAGATTAACAATCTTTGGACAACACCCACCAGTGGGCCTCGAACCCAGAAAGCACAACTACCTTCCAGTAGCTGCCATAACTAGTACGCTTTAACCCACTACACCATCAGACCCTACAAAAGAAGTAGAGACTTCGAGATATATATACACCTCAAATATCTCCACTTCCCGAGGGCACTAGACAAGTGTGAGGTTACTCTGCGTTTTTCATCAAGCCACTGTCAATGTGAGAGAACTCGTGTCCATGCTATAAGCCTATACTTGCATAAACCACAAGTGAAGATTAACAATCTTTGGACAACACCCACCAGTGGGCCTCGAACCCAGAAAGCACAACTACCTTCCAGTAGCTGCCATAACTAGTACGCTTTAACCCACTACACCATCAGACCCTACAAAAGAAGTACAGACTTCGAGATATATATACACCTCAAATATCTCCACTTCCCGAGGGCACTAGACAAGTGTGAGGTTACTCTGCGTTTTTCATCAAGCCACTGTCAATGTGAGAGAACTCGTGTCCATGCTATAAGCCTATACTTGCATAAACCACAAGTGAAGATTAACAATCTTTGGACAACACCCACCAGTGGGCCTCGAACCCAGAAAGCACAACTACCTTCCAGTAGCTGCCATAACTAGTACGCTTTAACCCACTACACCATCAGACCCTACAAAAGAAGTAGAGACTTCGAGATATATATACACCTCAAATATCTCCACTTCCCGAGGGCACTAGACAAGTGTGAGGTTACTCTGCGTTTTTCATCAAGCCACTGTCAATGTGAGAGAACTCGTGTCCATGCTATAAGCCTATACTTGCATAAACCACAAGTGAAGATTAACAATCTTTGGACAACACCCACCAGTGGGCCTCGAACCCAGAAAGCACAACTACCTTCCAGTAGCTGCCATAACTAGTACGCTTTAACCCACTACACCATCAGACCCTACAAAAGAAGTACAGACTTCGAGATATATATACACCTCAAATATCTCCACTTCCCGAGGGCACTAGACAAGTGTGAGGTTACTCTGCGTTTTTCATCAAGCCACTGTCAATGTGAGAGAACTCGTGTCCATGCTATAAGCCTATACTTGCATAAACCACAAGTGAAGATTAACAATCTTTGGACAACACCCACCAGTGGGCCTCGAACCCAGAAAGCACAACTACCTTCCAGTAGCTGCCATAACTAGTACGCTTTAACCCACTACACCATCAGACCCTACAAAAGAAGTAGAGACTTCGAGATATATATACACCTCAAATATCTCCACTTCCCGAGGGCACTAGACAAGTGTGAGGTTACTCTGCGTTTTTCATCAAGCCACTGTCAATGTGAGAGAACTCGTGTCCATGCTATAAGCCTATACTTGCATAAACCACAAGTGAAGATTAACAATCTTTGGACAACACCCACCAGTGGGCCTCGAACCCAGAAAGCACAACTACCTTCCAGTAGCTGCCATAACTAGTACGCTTTAACCCACTACACCATCAGACCCTACAAAAGAAGTAGCAGACTTCGAGATATATATACACCTCAAATATCTCCACTTCTCGAGGGCACTAGACAAGTGTGAGGTTACTCTGCGTTTTTCATCAAGCCACTGTCAATGTGAGAGAACTCGTGTCCATGCTATAAGCCTATACTTGCATAAACCACAAGTGAAGATTAACAATCTTTGGACAACACCCACCAGTGGGCCTCGAACCCAGAAAGCACAACTACCTTCCAGTAGCTGCCATAACTAGTACGCTTTAACCCACTACACCATCAGACCCTACAAAAGAAGTACAGACTTCGAGATATATATACACCTCAAATATCTCCACTTCCCGAGGGCACTAGACAAGTGTGAGGTTACTCTGCGTTTTTCATCAAGCCACTGTCAATGTGAGAGAACTCGTGTCCATGCTATAAGCCTATACTTGCATAAACCACAAGTGAAGATTAACAATCTTTGGACAACACCCACCAGTGGGCCTCGAACCCAGAAAGCACAACTACCTTCCAGTAGCTGCCATAACTAGTACGCTTTAACCCACTACACCATCAGACCCTACAAAAGAAGTACAGACTTCGAGATATATATACACCTCAAATATCTCCACTTCCCGAGGGCACTAGACAAGTGTGAGGTTACTCTGCGTTTTTCATCAAGCCACTGTCAATGTGAGAGAACTCGTGTCCATGCTATAAGCCTATACTTGCATAAACCACAAGTGAAGATTAACAATCTTTGGACAACACCCACCAGTGGGCCTCGAACCCAGAAAGCACAACTACCTTCCAGTAGCTGCCATAACTAGTACGCTTTAACCCACTACACCATCAGACCCTACAAAAGAAGTACAGACTTCGAGATATATATACACCTCAAATATCTCCACTTCTCGAGGGCACTAGACAAGTGTGAGGTTACTCTGCGTTTTTCATCAAGCCACTGTCAATGTGAGAGAACTCGTGTCCATGCTATAAGCCTATACTTGCATAAACCACAAGTGAAGATTAACAATCTTTGGACAACACCCACCAGTGGGCCTCGAACCCAGAAAGCACAACTACCTTCCAGTAGCTGCCATAACTAGTACGCTTTAACCCACTACACCATCAGACCCTACAAAAGAAGTAGAGACTTCGAGATATATATACACCTCAAATATCTCCACTTCCCGAGGGCACTAGACAAGTGTGAGGTTACTCTGCGTTTTTCATCAAGCCACTGTCAATGTGAGAGAACTCGTGTCCATGCTATAAGCCTATACTTGCATAAACCACAAGTGAAGATTAACAATCTTTGGACAACACCCACCAGTGGGCCTCGAACCCAGAAAGCACAACTACCTTCCAGTAGCTGCCATAACTAGTACGCTTTAACCCACTACACCATCAGACCCTACAAAAGAAGTACAGACTTCGAGATATATATACACCTCAAATATCTCCACTTCTCGAGGGCACTAGACAAGTGTGAGGTTACTCTGCGTTTTTCATCAAGCCACTGTCAATGTGAGAGAACTCGTGTCCATGCTATAAGCCTATACTTGCATAAACCACAAGTGAAGATTAACAATCTTTGGACAACATCCACCAGTGGGCCTTGAACCCAGAAAGCACAACTACCTTCCAGTAGCTGCCATAACTAGTACGCTTTAACCCACTACACCATCAGACCCTACAAATGAAGTACAGACTTCGAGATATATATACACCTCAAATATCTCCACTTCCCGAGGATACTAGACAAGTGTGAGGTTACTCTGCGTTTTTCATCAAGCCACTGTCAATGTGAGAGAACTCGTGTCCATGCTATAAGCCTATACTTGCATAAACCACAAGTGAAGATTAACAATCTTTGGACAACACCCACCAGTGGGCCTCGAACCCAGAAAGCACAACTACCTTCCAGTAGCTGCCATAACTAGTACGCTTTAACCCACTACACCATCAGACCCTACAAAAGAAGTAGAGACTTCGAGATATATATACACCTCAAATATCTCCACTTCCCGAGGGCACTAGACAAGTGTGAGGTTACTCTGCGTTTTTCATCAAGCCACTGTCAATGTGAGAGAACTCGTGTCCATGCTATAAGCCTATACTTGCATAAACCATAAGTGAAGATTAACAATCTTTGGACAACACCCACCAGTGGGCCTCGAACCCAGAAAGCACAACTACCTTCCAGTAGCTGCCATAACTAGTACGCTTTAACCCACTACACCATCAGACCCTACAAAAGAAGTAGAGACTTCGAGATATATATACACCTCAAATATCTCCACTTCCCGAGGGCACTAGACAAGTGTGAGGTTACTCTGCGTTTTTCATCAAGCCACTGTCAATGTGAGAGAACTCGTGTCCATGCTATAAGCCTATACTTGCATAAACCACAAGTGAAGATTAACAATCTTTGGACAACACCCACCAGTGGGCCTCGAACCCAGAAAGCACAACTACCTTCCAGTAGCTGCCATAACTAGTACGCTTTAACCCACTACACCATCAGACCCTACAAAAGAAGTACAGACTTCGAGATATATATACACCTCAAATATCTCCACTTCCCGAGGGCACTAGACAAGTGTGAGGTTACTCTGCGTTTTTCATCAAGCCACTGTCAATGTGAGAGAACTCGTGTCCATGCTATAAGCCTATACTTGCATAAACCACAAGTGAAGATTAACAATCTTTGGACAACACCCACCAGTGGGCCTCGAACCCAGAAAGCACAACTACCTTCCAGTAGCTGCCATAACTAGTACGCTTTAACCCACTACACCATCAGACCCTACAAAAGAAGTAGAGACTTCGAGATATATATACACCTCAAATATCTCCACTTCCCGAGGGCACTAGACAAGTGTGAGGTTACTCTGCGTTTTTCATCAAGCCACTGTCAATGTGAGAGAACTCGTGTCCATGCTATAAGCCTATACTTGCATAAACCACAAGTGAAGATTAACAATCTTTGGACAACACCCACCAGTGGGCCTCGAACCCAGAAAGCACAACTACCTTCCAGTAGCTGCCATAACTAGTACGCTTTAACCCACTACACCATCAGACCCTACAAAAGAAGTACAGACTTCGAGATATATATACACCTCAAATATCTCCACTTCTCGAGGGCACTAGACAAGTGTGAGGTTACTCTGCGTTTTTCATCAAGCCACTGTCAATGTGAGAGAACTCGTGTCCATGCTATAAGCCTATACTTGCATAAACCACAAGTGAAGATTAACAATCTTTGGACAACATCCACCAGTGGGCCTCGAACCCAGAAAGCACAACTACCTTCCAGTAGCTGCCATAACTAGTACGCTTTAACCCACTACACCATCAGACCCTACAAAAGAAGTAGAGACTTCGAGATATATATACACCTCAAATATCTCCACTTCCCGAGGGCACTAGACAAGTGTGAGGTTACTCTGCGTTTTTCATCAAGCCACTGTCAATGTGAGAGAACTCGTGTCCATGCTATAAGCCTATACTTGCATAAACCACAAGTGAAGATTAACAATCTTTGGACAACACCCACCAGTGGGCCTCGAACCCAGAAAGCACAACTACCTTCCAGTAGCTGCCATAACTAGTACGCTTTAACCCACTACACCATCAGACCCTACAAATGAAGTACAGACTTCGAGATATATATACACCTCAAATATCTCCACTTCTCGAGGGCACTAGACAAGTGTGAGGTTACTCTGCGTTTTTCATCAAGCCACTGTCAATGTGAGAGAACTCGTGTCCATGCTATAAGCCTATACTTGCATAAACCACAAGTGAAGATTAACAATCTTTGGACAACACCCACCAGTGGGCCTCGAACCCAGAAAGCACAACTACCTTCCAGTAGCTGCCATAACTAGTACGCTTTAACCCACTACACCATCAGACCCTACAAAAGAAGTAGAGACTTCGAGATATATATACACCTCAAATATCTCCACTTCCCGAGGGCACTAGACAAGTGTGAGGTTACTCTGCGTTTTTCATCAAGCCACTGTCAATGTGAGAGAACTCGTGTCCATGCTATAAGCCTATACTTGCATAAACCACAAGTGAAGATTAACAATCTTTGGACAACACCCACCAGTGGGCCTCGAACCCAGAAAGCACAACTACCTTCCAGTAGCTGCCATAACTAGTACGCTTTAACCCACTACACCATCAGACCCTACAAAAGAAGTACAGACTTCGAGATATATATACACCTCAAATATCTCCACTTCCCGAGGGCACTAGACAAGTGTGAGGTTACTCTGCGTTTTTCATCAAGCCACTGTCAATGTGAGAGAACTCGTGTCCATGCTATAAGCCTATACTTGCATAAACCACAAGTGAAGATTAACAATCTTTGGACAACACCCACCAGTGGGCCTCGAACCCAGAAAGCTCAACTACCTTCCAGTAGCTGCCGTAACTAGTACGCTTTAACCCACTACACCATCAGACCCTACAAAAGAAGTAGAGACTTCGAGATATATATACACCTCAAATATCTCCACTTCCCGAGGGCACTAGACAAGTGTGAGGTTACTCTGCGTTTTTCATCACGCCACTGTCAATGTGAGAGAACTCGTGTCCATGCTATAAGCCTATACTTGCATAAACCGGGTTGCATAAACCACAAGTGAAGATTAACAACCTTTGGACAACACCCACCAGTAGGCCTCGAACCAAGAAAGCACAACTACCTTCCAGTAGCTGCCATAACTAGTACGCTTTCACCCACTACACCATCAGACCCTACAAAAGAAGTACAGACTTCGAGATATATATACACCTCAAATATCTCCACTTCTCGAGGGCACTAGACAAGTGTGAGGTTACTCTGCGTTTTTCATCAAGCCACTGTCAATGTGAGAGAACTCGTGTCCATGCTATAAGCCTATACTTGCATAAACCACAAGTGAAGATTAACAATCTTTGGACAACATCCACCAGTGGGCCTCGAACCCAGAAAGCACAACTACCTTCCAGTAGCTGCCATAACTAGTACGCTTTAACCCACTACACCATCAGACCCTACAAAAGAAGTACAGACTTCGAGATATATATACACCTCAAATATCTCCACTTCTCGAGGGCACTAGACAAGTGTGAGGTTACTCTGCGTTTTTCATCAAGCCACTGTCAATGTGAGAGAACTCGTGTCCATGCTATAGGATTATACTTGCATAAACCACAAGTGAAGATTAACAATCTTTGGACAACATCCACCAGTGGGCCTTGAACCCAGAAAGCACAACTACCTTCCAGTAGCTGCCATAACTAGTACGCTTTAACCCACTACACCATCAGACCCTACAAATGAAGTACAGACTTCGAGATATATATACACCTCAAATATCTCCACTTCTCGAGGGCACTAGACAAGTGTGAGGTTACTCTGCGTTTTTCATCAAGCCACTGTCAATGTGAGAGAACTCGTGTCCATGCTATAAGCCTATACTTGCATAAACCACAAGTGAAGATTAACAATCTTTGGACAACACCCACCAGTGGGCCTCGAACCCAGAAAGCACAACTACCTTCCAGTAGCTGCCATAACTAGTACGCTTTAACCCACTACACCATCAGACCCTACAAAAGAAGTAGAGACTTCGAGATATATATACACCTCAAATATCTCCACTTCCCGAGGGCACTAGACAAGTGTGAGGTTACTCTGCGTTTTTCATCAAGCCACTGTCAATGTGAGAGAACTCGTGTCCATGCTATAAGCCTATACTTGCATAAACCACAAGTGAAGATTAACAATCTTTGGACAACACCCACCAGTGGGCCTCGAACCCAGAAAGCACAACTACCTTCCAGTAGCTGACATAACTAGTACGCTTTAACCCACTACACCATCAGACCCTACAAAAGAAGTACAGACTTCGAGATATATATACACCTCAAATATCTCCACTTCTCGAGGGCACTAGACAAGTGTGAGGTTACTCTGCGTTTTTCATCAAGCCACTGTCAATGTGAGAGAACTCGTGTCCATGCTATAGGCCTATACTTGCATAAACCACAAGTGAAGATTAACAATCTTTGGACAACATCCACCAGTGGGCCTTGAACCCAGAAAGCACAACTACCTTCCAGTAGCTGCCATAACTAGTACGCTTTAACCCACTACACCATCAGACCCTACAAATGAAGTACAGACTTCGAGATATATATACACCTCAAATATCTCCACTTCCCGAGGATACTAGACAAGTGTGAGGTTACTCTGCGTTTTTCATCAAGCCACTGTCAATGTGAGAGAACTCGTGTCCATGCTATAAGCCTATACTTGCATAAACCACAAGTGAAGATTAACAATCTTTGGACAACACCCACCAGTGGGCCTCGAACCCAGAAAGCACAACTACCTTCCTGTAGCTGCCATAACTAGTACGCTTTAAGCCACTACACCATCAGACCCTACAAAAGAAGTACAGACTTCGAGATATATATACACCTCAAATATCTCCACTTCTCGAGGGCACTAGACAAGTGTGAGGTTACTCTGCGTTTTTCATCAAGCCACTGTCAATGTGAGAGAACTCGTGTCCATGCTATAAGCCTATACTTGCATAAACCACAAGTGAAGATTAACAATCTTTGGACAACATCCACCAGTGGGCCTTGAACCCAGAAAGCACAACTACCTTCCAGTAGCTGCCATGACTAGTACGCTTTAACCCACTACACCATCAGACCCTACAAATGAAGTACAGACTTCGAGATATATATACACCTCAAATATCTCCACTTCCCGAGGATACTAGACAAGTGTGAGGTTACTCTGCGTTTTTCATCAAGCCACTGTCAATGTGAGAGAACTCGTGTCCATGCAATAAGCCTATACTTGCATAAACCACAAGTGAAGATTAACAATCTTTGGACAACACCCGCCAGTGGGCCTCGAACCCAGAAAGCACAACTACCTTCCAGTAGCTCCCATAACTAGTACGCTTTAACCCACTACACCATCAGACCTTACAAAAGAAGTAGAGACTTCGAGATATATATACACCTCAAATATCTCCACTTCCCGAGAGCACTAGACAAGTGTGAGGTTACTCTGCGCTTTTTCATCAAGCCACTGTCAATGTGAGAGAACTCGTGTCCATGCTATAAGCCTATACTTGCATAAACCATAAGTGATGATTAACAATCTTTGGACAACACCCACCAGTGGGCCTCGAACCCAGAAAGCACAACTACCTTCCAGTAGCTGCCATAACTAGTACGCTTTAACCCACTACACCATCAGACCCTACAAAAGAAGTAGAGACTTCGAGATATATATTCACCTCAAATATCTCCACTTCCCGAGGGCACTAGACAAGTGTGAGGTTACTCTGCGTTTTTCATCAAGCCACTGTCAATGTGAGAGAACTCGTGTCCATGCTATAAGCCTATACTTGCATAAACCACAAGTGAAGATTAACAATCTTTGGACAACACCAACCAGTGGGCCTCGAACCCAGAAAGCTCAACTACCTTCCAGTAGCTGCCGTAACTAGTACGCTTTAACCCACTACACCATCAGACCCTACAAAAGAAGTAGAGACTTCGAGATATATATACACCTCAAATATCTCCACTTCCCGAGGGCACTAGACAAGTGTGAGGTTACTCTGCGTTTTTCATCACGCCACTGTCAATGTGAGAGAACTCGTGTCCATGCTATAAGCCTATACTTGCATAAACCGGGTTGCATAAACCACAAGTGAAGATTAACAACCTTTGGACAACACCCACCAGTAGGCCTCGAACCAAGAAAGCACAACTACCTTCCAGTAGCTGCCATAACTAGTACGCTTTCACCCACTACACCATCAGACCCTACAAAAGAAGTACAGACTTCGAGATATATATACACCTCAAATATCTCCACTTCTCGAGGGCACTAGACAAGTGTGAGGTTACTCTGCGTTTTTCATCAAGCCACTGTCAATGTGAGAGAACTCGTGTCCATGCTATAAGCCTATACTTGCATAAACCACAAGTGAAGATTAACAATCTTTGGACAACATCCACCAGTGGGCCTCGAACCCAGAAAGCACAACTACCTTCCAGTAGCTGCCATAACTAGTACGCTTTAACCCACTACACCATCAGACCCTACAAAAGAAGTACAGACTTCGAGATATATATACACCTCAAATATCTCCACTTCTCGAGGGCACTAGACAAGTGTGAGGTTACTCTGCGTTTTTCATCAAGCCACTGTCAATGTGAGAGAACTCGTGTCCATGCTATAAGCCTATACTTGCATAAACCACAAGTGAAGATTAACAATCTTTGGACAACATCCACCAGTGGGCCTCGAACCCAGAAAGCACAACTACCTTCCAGTAGCTGCCATAACTAGTACGCTTTAACCCACTACACCATCAGACCCTACAAATGAAGTACAGACTTCGAGATATATATACACCTCAAATATCTCCACTTCCCGAGGGATACTAGACAAGTGTGAGGTTACTCTGCGTTTTTCATCAAGCCACTGTCAATGTGAGAGAACTCGTGTCCATGCTATAAGCCTATACTTGCATAAACCACAAGTGAAGATTAACAATCTTTGGACAACACCCACCAGTGGGCCTCGAACCCAGAAAGCACAACTACCTTCCTGTAGCTGCCATAACTAGTACGCTTTAACCCACTACACCATCAGACCCTACAAAAGAAGTACAGACTTCGAGATATATATACACCTCAAATATCTCCACTTCTCGAGGGCACTAGACAAGTGTGAGGTTACTCTGCGTTTTTCATCAAGCCACTGTCAATGTGAGAGAACTCGTGTCCATGCTATAAGCCTATACTTGCATAAACCACAAGTGAAGATTAACAATCTTTGGACAACATCCACCAGTGGGCCTTGAACCCAGAAAGCACAACTACCTTCCAGTAGCTGCCATGACTAGTACGCTTTAACCCACTACACCATCAGACCCTACAAATGAAGTACAGACTTCGAGATATATATACACCTCAAATATCTCCACTTCCCGAGGATACTAGACAAGTGTGAGGTTACTCTGCGTTTTTCATCAAGCCACTGTCAATGTGAGAGAACTCGTGTCCATGCAATAAGCCTATACTTGCATAAACCACAAGTGAAGATTAACAATCTTTGGACAACACCCGCCAGTGGGCCTCGAACCCAGAAAGCACAACTACCTTCCAGTAGCTGCCATAACTAGTACGCTTTAACCCACTACACCATCAGACCCTACAAAAGAAGTAGAGACTTCGAGATATATATACACCTCAAATATCTCCACTTCCCGAGAGCACTAGACAAGTGTGAGGTTACTCTGCGTTTTTCATCAAGCCACTGTCAATGTGAGAGAACTCGTGTCCATGCTATAAGCCTATACTTGCATAAACCATAAGTGATGATTAACAATCTTTGGACAACACCCACCAGTGGGCCTCGAACCCAGAAAGCACAACTACCTTCCAGTAGCTGCCATAACTAGTACGCTTTAACCCACTACACCATCAGACCCTACAAAAGAAGTAGAGACTTCGAGATATATATACACCTCAAATATCTCCACTTCCCGAGGGCACTAGACAAGTGTGAGGTTACTCTGCGTTTTTCATCAAGCCACTGTCAATGTGAGAGAACTCGTGTCCATGCAATAAGCCTATACTTGCATAAACCACAAGTGAAGATTAACAATCTTTGGACAACACCCGCCAGTGGGCCTCGAACCCAGAAAGCACAACTACCTTCCAGTAGCTCCCATAACTAGTACGCTTTAACCCACTACACCATCAGACCTTACAAAAGAAGTAGAGACTTCGAGATATATATACACCTCAAATATCTCCACTTCCCGAGAGCACTAGACAAGTGTGAGGTTACTCTGCGTTTTTCATCAAGCCACTGTCAATGTGAGAGAACTCGTGTCCATGCTATAAGCCTATACTTGCATAAACCATAAGTGATGATTAACAATCTTTGGACAACACCCACCAGTGGGCCTCGAACCCAGAAAGCACAACTACCTTCCAGTAGCTGCCATAACTAGTACGCTTTAACCCACTACACCATCAGACCCTACAAAAGAAGTAGAGACTTCGAGATATATTCACCTCAAATATCTCCACTTCCCGAGGGCACTAGACAAGTGTGAGGTTACTCTGCGTTTTTCATCAAGCCACTGTCAATGTGAGAGAACTCGTGTCCATGCTATAAGCCTATACTTGCATAAACCACAAGTGAAGATTAACAATCTTTGGACAACACCCACCAGTGGGCCTCGAACCCAGAAAGCTCAACTACCTTCCAGTAGCTGCCGTAACTAGTAAGCTTTAACCCACTACACCATCAGACCCTACAAAAGAAGTAGAGACTTCGAGATATATATACACCTCAAATATCTCCACTTCCCGAGGGCACTAGACAAGTGTGAGGTTACTCTGCGTTTTTCATCACGCCACTGTCAATGTGAGAGAACTCGTGTCCATGCTATAAGCCTATACTTGCATAAACCGGGTTGCATAAACCACAAGTGAAGATTAACAACCTTTGGACAACACCCACCAGTAGGCCTCGAACCAAGAAAGCACAACTACCTTCCAGTAGCTGCCATAACTAGTACGCTTTCACCCACTACACCATCAGACCCTACAAAAGAAGTACAGACTTCGAGATATATATACACCTCAAATATCTCCACTTCTCGAGGGCACTAGACAAGTGTGAGGTTACTCTGCGTTTTTCATCAAGCCACTGTCAATGTGAGAGAACTCGTGTCCATGCTATAAGCCTATACTTGCATAAACCACAAGTGAAGATTAACAATCTTTGGACAACATCCACCAGTGGGCCTCGAACCCAGAAAGCACAACTACCTTCCAGTAGCTGCCATAACTAGTACGCTTTAACCCACTACACCATCAGACCCTACAAAAGAAGTACAGACTTCGAGATATATATACACCTCAAATATCTCCACTTCCCGAGGGCACTAGACAAGTGTGAGGTTACTCTGCGTTTTTCATCAAGCCACTGTCAATGTGAGAGAACTCGTGTCCATGCTATAAGCCTATACTTGCATAAACCACAAGTGAAGATTAACAATCTTTGGACAACACCCACCAGTGGGCCTCGAACCCAGAAAGCACAACTACCTTCCAGTAGCTGCCATAACTAGTACGCTTTAACCCACTACACCATCAGACCCTACAAAAGAAGTACAGACTTCGAGATATATATACACCTCAAATATCTCTACTTCTCGAGGGCACTAGACAAGTGTGAGGTTACTCTGCATTTTTCATCAAGCCACTGTCAATGTGAGAGAACTCGTATCCATGCTATAAGCCTATACTTGCATAAACCACAAGTGAAGATTAACAATCTTTGGACAACACCCACCAGTGGGCCTCGAACCCAGAAAGCACAACTACCTTCCAGTAGCTGCCATAACTAGTACGCTGTAACCCACTACACCATCAGACCCTACAAAAGAAGTAGAGACTTCGAGATATATATACACCTCAAATATCTCCACTTCCCGAGGGCACTAGACAAGTGTGAGGTTACTCTGCGTTTTTCATCAAGTCACTGTCAATGTGAGAGAACTCGTGTCCATGCTATAAGCCTATACTTGCATAAACCACAAGTGAAGATTAACAATCTTTGGACAACACCCACCAGTGGGCCTCGAACCCAGAAAGCACAACTACCTTCCAGTAGCTGACATAACTAGTACGCTTTAACCCACTACACCATCAGACCCTACAAAAGAAGTACAGACTTCGAGATATATATACACCTCAAATATCTCCACTTCTCGAGGGCACTAGACAAGTGTGAGGTTACTCTGCGTTTTTCATCAAGCCACTGTCAATGTGCAACCCGTTCTCACACAAGACAGCACATATATGACTTAATGCTTAAAGTCAATATGTTGAATATGAATTAGTATATATGTGATATATTCCCAGTTACTTTTTTTACCAAGGCCCAAACTCTTCCTCACGTACCAATTTACGTGTCACAGTACCCGTCCGTCAACATAGATAGCAGAATATTCGTGATTGGCTCAATTATAAGGAAAATTGTAGTTTTCAGGTCCCACATGGGTTGTGAAATTTACCTACTATTGTCCATGCTCTTAGAATATTACAGATCAGCTACTTCCTATTGAAGGCTCGTAGTTTTGTTTTGAGAAATATTAGTTGTTCTTAGTAAATTATAATAAGCACTAAAAATTATTACATAGAATAACAGTCCTTCACCAATCAATATTATATACCATAGTTTGTGCTTTACAAATCTTTAAAGGATGTTTTGTAGGAACGCTAACAGAAAACGATGTTACGTTGGAATGTCTATGGGGTAAACTACTGCAAACAGGACGGTATTGTGTCTATTATACCAACTATAGCTAGGATGGGTATATTGTCACCTACCGCCTGTTAGGTGGGAAAGGGGTCCAATACCACCCACAGGATGGGTATGAGGGTCACATCCACCCACAGGATGAGTATGGGGATCACATCCACCCACAGGAAGGGTATGGGGTCCAATACCACCCACAGGATGAGTATGGCGTCCACTACAACCCACAGGATGGGTATGGGGCTCCAACCACCCATAGAATGGGTATGGGGCTCCAACCACCCATAGAATGGGTATGGGGCTCCAACCACAAATAAAATGGGTATAGGATCCAATAACACCCACTGGATGTGTATTGCGTCCATTGCCGCGCGTCGAGCTCGAAAACCGCAGCATTCATACAATACAATACAATACAATACAATACAATTTTATTTAGGTAAGGTACATACATACAATAAATATTTACAAGGATTGTTTGACTTATAGGTAGAGCTAGTACATACAATGCCTAAAGCCACTATTACGCAAAGCGTTTCGAGCATGATAAACTTAAATGACAAGCTTAATACTAATTGAGCATAATGAGTAGAATGAAAACAAGAAATGAAAACATAGATGAAAAAGCAGCACAAATACAATTATGTCGACAAACAGCGCTCTTTAAAGAAAAAAACAGACATTGGTTGACAATAGAAGGGTAAGGTAGGTTACAGGTCAGGTTACAGGTTATCTCAGAACCATGCCTATTTCACACAGATTCCTTAATAAACGTAAGAGTTTTATATGTCACAAGAAAGATAGATATATAAGCTTCATTCTAAATACCTTACCATGGGCATATTTTAATTTAAAGCGAAGATACGTGTACTTTTATAATAGCTGAGCTTTAACCCCGGACAGATTGGTCGACCGAGCAACTCTCTCTCAGAACAATGTTTATTTCACGTGAATTCGTTAATAAACATATATGTTTTATATGTCTCAAGAAAGGCAGACATATAAGCTTCACTTTAAACACTTTACCATGGACAGATTTAAAGTTCTAATGAAGATACATGTATTTTAAAAATTACGGAGCTCCCACCCCGTACAGACTGAACGACAGAGCAACTCTCTCAGATCAATGTTTATTTCACGTAAATTCGTTAATAAACACAAATGTTTTATGTCTTAAGCAAGATAGAAATAAGAGCTTCATTTTAAATACATTACAATAGACATATTTATAGCTCAAGTGAAGATACATATGTTTTTATAGTAGCGCTCAGTAGCTTGTCGGGCATGGAGTGCAGACGCCTACGCACTTGCCGATATATTGTATAATTAACAAAGATACGCTAATAAAGCCTAAAATCTTATATGCCTCCAGAAAGATCGAGATATGAACATTATTATGATTTCACCAAATGAAATATATCATGTTCGAGAACAAAGATATATCAATTTTAAATTAAGTTTCGACTCTTGCTCGGGCGAGAGAGAGGGAGCGACTCTCGCCCCATCTATTGGAGATTCTGTCCACTAAAGACCCAAAGCAACTCAAACCCTCCTAGCATTATTTAAGTAATGAAGTAATATGGTATATTTACTATAATGTGGGTGCTGAATGCAGAACATGAGAAAACATATATTTACTCCAAACTAATATAATTTCATTATGAAATAAGTAAATAAGTAGCATCAAAGGAAGTCGACGGTCCAAGCGTCAATGTTGTGGAGCGACTTATCCAAGATATATCGTTGTTTGGAAAGTGTTTGTTGGCATATCCAGTTGTCGCACTTCTCTGCACAAATTATCACAAATTTAAATTATAATGTTAACAAGTAGAATACGTATTTTTAATAAAATCTAACATAACTAGCCAGAAAACATTTAACATTTATTAAAAAAATATATGTTTGTAAGTTAAATCGACTTCATAGGACAATTGTTTTGTTATATCAACAAATATATCTTTGTTATATTGTTTTTGTTATATCAACCAATCCTTGTAAAAATTTATTGTATGTATGTACCTTACCTAAATAAAATAAAATTGTATTGTATTGTATATATACTCGTTATTCGTTGACATGCGTTCGCTACTTAAACTACCATGTACTGTACTTATGTAAAATCTCCCATGTCTCTTCGCTCATCTCACCGAACCCTACAGGCTCTCTGATATATTGTTTAATTAATTGAGCTTCACAAATAAAGCTTATAATTATATATGTTATCAAAAAGGCAGAGCTTATTTTAGTTCATTTATTATGCACCCCATACCCATCCTATGAGCGATAGTGGAGTGTTACAGAGGCACATAATGGGCTCAGGGACTGAGCCCCACAATTCATATAGCCAAGCAAGTTATAATCTTGATAAGCTAGTTACAAAAGTCAATGCACATTGTCACATCAACAATGGGCTCGAGTCCGACCACAAGTACAGTTTATAATTTAAGCAACTGACATATATGGAGGGCTAGTGTCACAATTGATATGTTTATCCTACACATAACCCCCTCTCCCCCATCCAATGGGCAGCGGTGGATAGGTTACAATCAAGTCGTTTTTTGCGTTTTATTCAGAGATTAGAACTTATTGGGTGAGGAAAGATATTTATTTATTTATTTATTTATTTATGCATATACAAGAATGTACATAAGGAATGTGAGGATACAATTATGGTTATTACAGTCTTGTAAAGCCACTAGCACGCGCAGCGTTTCGGGCAGGTCCTTAATCTAAGAAAATTTTAAGGAGGTAAATACTTGCAAAATTTATAGACAAAAAAATGATAACAGATTGCATGGAATGAAAAAAAAAAAAAAAAAGATGAGAGAAAATTATAGGTACAGTATATTAAAGCACATAGGTAGCTATGATTGATTGCAATGACAGCTTAAAATGGTAGTTGACAACAAATTGGTAGGCACAATACAGCAGAAACAATATAAGATTGATTGCAATGACAGCTTGAATGGTAGTTGACAAAAATTGGTAGTCACAATACAGCATATGGCTAGCACATAAAAGAAGACAGCAATGAACACAATGATAAGGTTGTTTGATATTACATAAAAATTAGGAGATTGGGTACCACTAGGTACAGAGCAAATTTAAAGCTCAGTGTAGGAAACTAAATAGATGAAGTTAGGTACTTTTTGGTTTTGCTTTTAAATAAGGCAAAAGTTTTACAGTTTTTCAATTCACTAGGGAGTGAGTTCCATAGACTAGGTCCCTTAATTTGCATAGAGTGTTTACACAGATTAAGTTTGACCCTGGGGATATCAAAGAGATATTTATTTCTGGTGTGGTGATAATGGGTCCTATTACATCTGTCCAGGGAGAGTTTCAGAGCATGGTTTGCATTTAAGAACAGGGTTTTGTAAATGTAGTTGACACAAGAGAATGTGTGGAGGGAGTTAATATTTAGCAAGTTTAGAGATTTAAACAAGGGAGCTGAGTGTTGTCTGAAAGCAGAGTTAGTTATTATTCTGATAGCAGATTTTTGCTGTGTGATGATGGGCTTAAGGTGGTTTGCAGTGGTAGACCCCCATGCACAGATACCATAATTAAGATAGGGGTAGATTAGTGCATAATATAGTGAGAGGAGAGCAGAGTTAGGAACATAATATCTGATTTTGGAGAGTATACCAACTGTCTTAGAGACTTTCTTAGTTATGTGTTGAATGTGGGTGCTGAAATTGAGTCTCTTGTCTAGGAATAGGCCAAGAAACTTGCCATCATTTTTATTACTGATGTTAATGTTGTCTATCTGTAGCTGAATTGCATTTGATGATTTGCTTCCAAATAAGATGTAGTAGGTCTTTTCGATGTTTAATGTTAGTTTGTTCGTTGACATCCATAAGTGGACTTTTTTTAATTCATTATTCACAACATTATTTAGTGTATGTGGGTTGAGGTTTGAGTAGATAAGGGTAGTATCGTCTGCAAACAATATAGGTTTGAGAATATTAGAGACATTAGGCAGATCGTTTACATATATAAGAAATAGAAGAGGTCCTAAGATGCTGCCCTGTGGCACTCCAACGGTAATTGGTAGAGTGGAAGAAGTTGTATCATTGATGGTTACATATTGGTGTCTGTCACTAAGATAGGATCGGATGTAGTCAAGGGCAAGGCCTCGGATTCCATAATGCTGGAGTTTAAATAAGAGGTAGTTGTGATTAACAGTATCAAAGGCTTTTCTTAGGTCAATGAAGAGTCCAATCGGAAACTCATTTTTGTCAAGGGCTGAGTAGATAATGTCAAGGAGACTAATGATTGCATCATTGGTACTCTTTTGGGACCGGAAGCCAAACTGGCAGGGGCTGAGTATGTCGAATTTTACGAGGTAGGAATAGAGCTGTTTGTAAATAATTTTTTCAAATATTTTTGATAGAATGGGTAGATTTGATATTGGTCTATAATTGTTTATGTCCGCCGGATTGCCTCCTTTATGGACTGGCGTTACTCTTGCTTTTTTGAGGATATCAGGGAAGGTGTGATACTCTATAGATTTGTTGAACAGTAGTGCTATGGGTGGGGCAAGGGCATGGGAGGCTCTCTTGTACACAATGGACGGAATTTCACTGGTGTTCCCTGCCTTGGTTTTTAGAGAGTGTATGATGGACACAACATCTGCCGGGCTGATTGGTGAAAGGAGAAGAGAGTTTGGATAGCTGCCTGAGAGATATGTGTTAATATGTGTCTGAGTCTGTGGGATTTTACTGACAAGATTAGCACCAACCGATGAAAAGAAACTATTAAATTCATTTGCCATTTCTAAATCAGTTGACGGTATATCCCCATCCTTGTAGAGTTTTATTTGGTTATGTGAGTGTTGTTTAGTTCCTAGGATACTAGAGATAGTTTTCCAAGTGTTTTTCATGTTACCTTTTGCTTCATTGAATCTATTCACATAATATGCAAGTTTTGCCTTTCTTATGATACTGGTAAGCATTGATGAGTACCTTTTAGCTACTTCCCTTGAAACTAGGCAAATCCTAACTTTCTTTTCATATTCATGTTTCTTGTTGATTGAGTTGAGAATGCCATTTGTGAGCCATGGATTGTTTAATCTTTTGTCAGTTATTTGCTTTGTAAGAAGGGGACAATGAAGGTTGTAGAGGCTTAGAGTTTTGGAGAGGAAGAGGTTAGCTAATGAATTTATATCATGGGTATTATTGAATTCAGAATCCCAGTTAATATTGTGAAGTGCCTCTGTAAGATTGTCTAAAGCTGATTCACTGTGTAGCCTAAATGAAAATTTCTTGCTTTTTGGTGGTGTTATGTCCATGTTCGCTATGAGAAAGGTAGGATAGTGGTCAGTTGTTCTGTCGTAGATTATACCAAATACAAGGGGAGCTGTTATGTTTGTCCATATGTGGTCCAAGGTAGTGGCTGATGTTTGAGTGACTCGGGTAGGTTTGGTGATAGTGGGGATTAGCATACAGGAGTTCATGCTGTTAAGGAAATAGTCAACTTGAGAGCAGTTTTGTTGACCCAGGTCAATATTAAAGTCTCCTCTCAGAATGATGTGGTTTTTGTTGAGATTGTTGTTTATAATAAGATTCCTTAGGTTGTCTGAGAAAGAAGCTATGTTAGTATTAGGAAATCTATAGATGGCTCCAATAGTCAAAGAGGATTTAAGGGATTTAATTGTAAACTGAGCAAAAGTATATTCGCAGTAGTCATCTCTGTCACTAATAACACTGTTGCAGATAAATGTATCTCGGTAATATATAGCTGTGCCACCACCTTTTTTATTAGGCCTACAGTTATGAATGGCTTTATAACCAGCTAAGTTGTAGAGTTGGGTATAGTCTTTATTTAGCCAAGTTTCTGTTAAAATAATGAACGATAGGTTAGTACCTAGTGCTGTGAGTAGTGCATTTAAATCGTCAAAATGTTTACCAAGTGATCTAACATTTTGGTTATAAACTGATAGATAGGTGCTATTTTGGAGTTTGTTTTTAGCCTGGTGTGCTGTGAAATACTTACAATAATGATGATCAATGTGCTGGTTGGTATAGATATGAGACAGAAGATTTTGATCAGGATCAATATCAGTGTGCATAGAGATGCAGAGGGATCACGATACAAGATACACGATAAAGCAAAACACAAGAATAAGAGCAGATACAATAAAATAGTAACAATTTAGAAGTAAAATAAAGATCCAATAGATAGCCAGGGAGGACACAGAAGTTACATAAAATAAAACACAAAAAATCAGTAGAGACTGACAATATAAATGTAAAATAAAAAATAATAAGAAAAATAATAATAATCATAAAAAAATGATCTTGAAGATAATTAGCTTAGTAATGGTTAATTAACAGGGTAATAAAAAAGTAATATTCATATTTTAAAGAAGGCTTCTTGGCTGATGCTCTCTATTGATGGAAAATATACAACCTTTTGAAAATCAATGTTAGTTTGATCTAGATATTGTAATTAACGAAAGTATTTATGTCATCTGAAAGGTAGAAATATAGGCTACATTTAAAATCCTTTGTCATAAATATAACTGAAGTGAAAACGAAGATATATGCGTTTTGATAGTTACTTGATGGCTAGCTCTGAGAGTGTGAAGCCCTGCACACCAGCCAATAAATTGTATAATTAGTTTCCATATATTTTAATTAATCTTAAAAATCTATATGTCAGAAGAAAGGAAGATGTAGCCGTTAATGTGACAACATTTAAAAATATATATATATCTTAAGTTAAATAAATAATACCACCTTATTGCCGGTGTCCGGACACATGAAAACTACCTAGGTATCAGTATCCAGCCAGGCGGGGATCACAAGGCTGCTCAATACTGATAAATTATGTAATGCACTACTTGTGGTCCATCTCGAACCCATTTATGATGTGACGACTTATAGTGAATTTTGTAACTAGCTCATCAAGATTGTAACTTGCTTAGCTAAATGAATTGTGGGGTTCGGTCCATTCACTTTCTTTCTTTATTATGCATCCCATAATACACATCCCGTGGGCGGTGGTGTAAAGGATTACAGAGGCACATAATCGGTTCAGGAACTGAACCCTCTAGTTCGTTTAGCTAAGCAAATAACAATCTTTTGACGCTAGTTACAAAATTATTAATGTACACATACTTATGCATACATGTACATATTCATACATATACATATATACATACACATACATATTTAATCACCACCACAAATACACACATCAATAATCTTTTGTGTCACAAGTGATTCAACAAGAGGCTCACAACAGTCACTATACAAGGCACTTTACATTTATGGTGAGTCACACAGTTACTAGTCTTGCTGCACACCCACCCAACTGGGCGGCAGCTTTACAGTCATGTGCTCCACACCCACCCAACTGGGCGGCAGCTTTACAGTCATGTGCTCCACACCCACCCAACTGGGCGGCTGCTTTACAGTCATGTGCTCCACACCCACCCAACTGGGCGGCAGCTTTACAGTCATGTGCTCCACACCCACCCAACTGGGCGGCAGCTTTACAGTCATGTGTATGCATTACCTACAGTAAGCAAATTTTGGATACTTCGCTAAGATTTCGGGCAGCACATCATTATGAATGAAGTACTTACACATTTCATGGACACTATTGATGTTGTTATCTTTAAGTTCCGCGATTTTTCACATTCCATTATATAATGACGCAAAGTATGCGAATAGTTCTGCTGACAGAGTTTACATTTAGTCAAATCTATATCATCAGATGTTACAAACTCCCAGAGGTACTTGTAGCTGAGCCTAAACCTAGCAGTGGTAACATCTAGAAGTCTG
>NC_091169.1:33462185-33504685 GCF_040958095.1 Procambarus clarkii
AACACCCACCTGCCAGCCACACAACACCCACCAGCCAGCCACACAACATCCACCTGTCAGCCACACAACACCCACCTGCCAGTCACACAACACCCACCTGCCAGTTACACAACACCCACCTGCCAGCCATACAACACCCAACTGCCAGGAACACAACACCCACCTGTCAGCCCCACAACACTCACCTGCCAGGTACACAACACCCACCTGCCAACCATACAACACCCACCTGCCAGCCACACAACACTCACCTGCCAGGTACACAACACCCACCTGCCAGCCATAGAACACCCACCTGCCGGCCACACAACACCCACCTGTCAGCCACACAACACCCACCTGCCAGTCACACAACACCCACCTACCAGTTACACAACACCCACCTGCCAGTCACACAACACCCACCTGCTAGGTACACAACATTCACCTGCCAGCCACACAACACCCACCTGCAAGCCACACAACACCCACCTGCCAGCCCCACAACACTCACCTGCCAGCTACACAACACCCATCTGCCAGCCACACAACACCCACCTGCCAGCCACACAACACCCACCTGCCAGCCACACAAAACCCACCTGCCAGCCACACAACACCCTCCTGCCAGTCACATAACACCCACCTGCCAGCCACACAACACCCACCTGCCAGCCACACAACACCCACCTGCCAGCCACACAACACCCACTTGGCAGCCACACAACACCCACCTGCCAGTCACACAACATCCACCTGCCAGTTACACAACACCCACCTGCCAGCCACACAACCCCCACCTGCCTGTCACACAAAACCCACCTGCCAGCCACACAACACCCACCTGCCAGCCATACAACACCCACCTGCCAGGAACACAACACCCACCTGCCAGCCCCACAACACTCACCTGCCAGGTACACAACACCCACCTGCCAGCCATACAACACCCACCTGCCAGCCACACAACACTCACCTGCCAGGTACACAACACCCACCTGCCAGTCCCACAACACTCACCTGCCAGCCACACAACACCCACCTGCCAGCCACACAACACCCACCTGCCAGCCACACAACACCCTCCTGCCAGCCACACAACACCCACCTGCCAGCCACACAACACCCTCCTGCCAGTCACATAACACCCACCTGCCAGCCACACAACACCCACATGCCAGCCACACAACACTCACCTGTCAGCCACACAACACCCACCTGCCAGTCACACAACACCCACCTGCCAGTTACACAACACCCACCTGCCAGCCATACAACACCCAACTGCCAGGAACACGACACCCACCTGCCAGCCCTACAACACTCACCTGCCAGGTACACAACACCCACCTGCCAGCCATACAACACCCACCTGCCAGCCCCACAACACTCACCTGCCAGCCACACAACACCCACCTGCCAGCCACACAACACCCACCGGCCAGCCACACAACACCCACCTGCCAGCCACACAACACCCACCTGCCAGCCACACAACACCCACCTGCCAGCCATACAACACCCACATGCCAGCCACACAACACCCACCTGCCAGTTACACAACACCCAACTGCCAGTCACACAACACCCACCTGCCAGCCACACAACACCCACCTGCCAGTTACACAACACCCACCTGCCAGTTACACAACACCCACATGCCAGTTACACAACACCCACCTGCCAGCCACACAACACCCACCTGCCAGTTACACAACACCTACATGCCAGTTACACAACACCCACCTGCCAGTCACACAACACCCACCTGCAAGCCACACAACACCCACCTGCCAGTTACACAACACCCACCTGCCAGCCACACAACACCCACCTGCCAGCCATACAACACCCACCTTCCAGTCATACAACACCCACTTGCCAGTTACACAACACCCACCTGCCAGTTACACAGCACCCACCTGCCAGTCACACAACACCCACCTGCCAGTTACACAACACTCACCTGCCAGCCACACAACACCCACCTGCCAGCCCAACAACACCCTCCTGCCAGGTACACAACACCCACCTGCCAGCCCCACAACACCCACCTTCCAGTTACACAACACTCACCTTCCAGCCACACAACACCCACCTGCCAGTTATACAACACTTACCTGCCAGCTACACAACACCCACCTGCCAGCCCCACAACACCCTTCTGCCAGGTACACAACACCCACCTGCCAGCCCCACAACACCCACCTGCCAGACACACAACACTCACCTGCCAGGGATACAACACCCACCTGCCAGCCCCACAACACCCACCTGCCAGGTACATAACACCCACCTGCCAGCCAAACAACACCCACCTGCCAGCCACACAACACCCACCTGCCAGGTACACAACACCCACCTGCCAGCCACACAACACCCACCTGCCAGCCATACAACACCCACCTGCCAGTTACACAACACCCACCTGCCAGCCCCACAACACCCACCTGCCAGGTACATAACACCCACCTGCCAGGCACACAACACCTACCTGCCAGCCACACAACCCCCACCTGCCAGTCACACAACACCCACCTGCCAGCCACACAACACCCACCTGCCAGTCATACAACACCCACCTGCCAGGAACACAACACCCACCTGCCAGCCCCACAACACTCACCTGCCAGGTACACAACACCCACCTGCCAGCCATACAACACCCACCTGCCAGCCACACAACACTCACCTGCCAGGTACACAACACCCACCTGCCAGTCCCACAACACTCACCTGCCAGCCACACAACACCCACCTGCCAGCCACACAACACCCACCTGCCAGCCACACAACACCCACCTGCCAGCCATACAACACCCACCTGCCAGCCATACAACACCCACCTGCCAGCCACACAACACCCACCTGCCAGCCACACAACACCCACCTGCCAGCCACACAACACCCACCTGCCAGTCATACAACACCCACCTGCCAGTCACACAACACCCACCTGCCAGCCACACAACACCCACCTGCCAGCCACACAACCCCCACCTGCCTGTCACACAAAACCCACCTGCCAGCCACACAACACCCACCTGCCAGTTATACAACACCCACCTGCCAGGAACACAACACCCACCTGCCAGCCCCACAACACTCACCTGCCAGGTACACAACACCCACCTGCCAGCCATACAACACCCACCTGCCAGCCACACAACACTCACCTGCCAGGTACACAACACCCACCTGCCAGCCCCACAACACCCTCCTGCCAGGTACACAACACCCACCTGCCGGCCCCACAACACCCACCTGCCAGACACACAACACTCACCTGCCATGTATACAACACCCACCTGCCAGCCCCACAACACCCACCAGCCAGGTACATAACACCCACCTGCCAGCCACACATCACCCACCTGCCAGCCACACAACACCCACCTGCCAGGTACACAACACCCACCTGCCAGCCACACAACACCCACCTGCCAGCTATACAACACCCAACTGCCAGGAACACAACACCCACCTGTCAGCCCCACAACACTCACCTGCCAGGTACACAACACCCACCTGCCAACCATACAACACCCACCTGCCAGCCACACAACACTCACCTGCCAGGTACACAACACCCACCTGCCAGCCATAGAACACCCACCTGCCGGCCACACAACACCCACCTGTCAGCCACACAACACCCACCTGCCAGTCACACAACACCCACCTACCAGTTACACAACACCCACCTGCCAGTCACACAACACCCACCTGCTAGGTACACAACATTCACCTGCCAGCCACACAACACCCACCTGCAAGCCACACAACACCCACCTGCCAGCCACACAACACCCACCTGCCAGGTACACAACACCCACCTGCCAGCCACACAACACCCACCTGCCAGCCATACAACACCCAACTGCCAGGAACACAACACCCACCTGTCAGCCCCACAACACTCACCTGCCAGGTACACAACACCCACCTGCCAACCATACAACACCCACCTGCCAGCCACACAACACTCACCTGCCAGGTACACAACACCCACCTGCCAGCCATAGAACACCCACCTGCCGGCCACACAACACCCACCTGTCAGCCACACAACACCCACCTGCCAGTCACACAACACCCACCTACCAGTTACACAACACCCACCTGCCAGTCACACAACACCCACCTGCTAGGTACACAACATTCACCTGCCAGCCACACAACACCCACCTGCAAGCCACACAACACCCACCTGCCAGCCCCACAACACTCACCTGCCAGCTACACAACACCCATCTGCCAGCCACACAACACCCACCTGCCAGCCACACAACACCCACCTGCCAGCCACACAACACCCACCTGCCAGCCACACAACACCCTCCTGCCAGTCACATAACACCCACCTGCCAGCCACACAACACCCACCAGCCAGCCACACAACATCCACCTGTCAGCCACACAACACCCACCTGCCAGTCACACAACACCCACCTGCCAGTTACACAACACCCACCTGCCAGCCATACAACACCCAACTGCCAGGAACACAACACCCACCTGTCAGCCCCACAACACTCACCTGCCAGGTACACAACACCCACCTGCCAACCATACAACACCCACCTGCCAGCCACACAACACTCACCTGCCAGGTACACAACACCCACCTGCCAGCCATAGAACACCCACCTGCCGGCCACACAACACCCACCTGTCAGCCACACAACACCCACCTGCCAGTCACACAACACCCACCTACCAGTTACACAACACCCACCTGCCAGTCACACAACACCCACCTGCTAGGTACACAACATTCACCTGCCAGCCACACAACACCCACCTGCAAGCCACACAACACCCACCTGCCAGCCCCACAACACTCACCTGCCAGCTACACAACACCCATCTGCCAGCCACACAACACCCACCTGCCAGCCACACAACACCCACCTGCCAGCCACACAAAACCCACCTGCCAGCCACACAACACCCTCCTGCCAGTCACATAACACCCACCTGCCAGCCACACAACACCCACCTGCCAGCCACACAACACCCACCTGCCAGCCACACAACACCCACTTGGCAGCCACACAACACCCACCTGCCAGTCACACAACATCCACCTGCCAGTTACACAACACCCACCTGCCAGCCACACAACCCCCACCTGCCTGTCACACAAAACCCACCTGCCAGCCACACAACACCCACCTGCCAGCCATACAACACCCACCTGCCAGGAACACAACACCCACCTGCCAGCCCCACAACACTCACCTGCCAGGTACACAACACCCACCTGCCAGCCATACAACACCCACCTGCCAGCCACACAACACTCACCTGCCAGGTACACAACACCCACCTGCCAGTCCCACAACACTCACCTGCCAGCCACACAACACCCACCTGCCAGCCACACAACACCCACCTGCCAGCCACACAACACCCTCCTGCCAGCCACACAACACCCACCTGCCAGCCACACAACACCCTCCTGCCAGTCACATAACACCCACCTGCCAGCCACACAACACCCACATGCCAGCCACACAACACTCACCTGTCAGCCACACAACACCCACCTGCCAGTCACACAACACCCACCTGCCAGTTACACAACACCCACCTGCCAGCCATACAACACCCAACTGCCAGGAACACGACACCCACCTGCCAGCCCTACAACACTCACCTGCCAGGTACACAACACCCACCTGCCAGCCATACAACACCCACCTGCCAGCCCCACAACACTCACCTGCCAGCCACACAACACCCACCTGCCAGCCACACAACACCCACCTGCCAGCCACACAACACCCACCTGCCAGCCACACAACACCCACCTGCCAGCCACACAACACCCACCTGCCAGCCATACAACACCCACATGCCAGCCACACAACACCCACCTGCCAGTTACACAACACCCAACTGCCAGTCACACAACACCCACCTGCCAGCCACACAACACCCACCTGCCAGTTACACAACACCCACCTGCCAGTTACACAACACCCACATGCCAGTTACACAACACCCACCTGCCAGCCACACAACACCCACCTGCCAGTTACACAACACCTACATGCCAGTTACACAACACCCACCTGCCAGTCACACAACACCCACCTGCAAGCCACACAACACCCACCTGCCAGTTACACAACACCCACCTGCCAGCCACACAACACCCACCTGCCAGCCATACAACACCCACCTTCCAGTCATACAACACCCACTTGCCAGTTACACAACACCCACCTGCCAGTTACACAGCACCCACCTGCCAGTCACACAACACCCACCTGCCAGTTACACAACACTCACCTGCCAGCCACACAACACCCACCTGCCAGCCCAACAACACCCTCCTGCCAGGTACACAACACCCACCTGCCAGCCCCACAACACCCACCTTCCAGTTACACAACACTCACCTTCCAGCCACACAACACCCACCTGCCAGTTATACAACACTTACCTGCCAGCTACACAACACCCACCTGCCAGCCCCACAACACCCTTCTGCCAGGTACACAACACCCACCTGCCAGCCCCACAACACCCACCTGCCAGACACACAACACTCACCTGCCAGGGATACAACACCCACCTGCCAGCCCCACAACACCCACCTGCCAGGTACATAACACCCACCTGCCAGCCAAACAACACCCACCTGCCAGCCACACAACACCCACCTGCCAGGTACACAACACCCACCTGCCAGCCACACAACACCCACCTGCCAGCCATACAACACCCACCTGCCAGTTACACAACACCAACCTGCCAGCCCCACAACACCCACCTGCCAGGTACATAACACCCACCTGCCAGGCACACAACACCTACCTGCCAGCCACACAACCCCCACCTGCCAGTCACACAACACCCACCTGCCAGCCACACAACACCCACCTGCCAGTCATACAACACCCACCTGCCAGGAACACAACACCCACCTGCCAGCCCCACAACACTCACCTGCCAGGTACACAACACCCACCTGCCAGCCATACAACACCCACCTGCCAGCCACACAACACTCACCTGCCAGGTACACAACACCCACCTGCCAGTCCCACAACACTCACCTGCCAGCCACACAACACCCACCTGCCAGCCACACAACACCCACCTGCCAGCCACACAACACCCACCTGCCAGCCATACAACACCCACCTGCCAGCCATACAACACCCACCTGCCAGCCACACAACACCCACCTGCCAGCCACACAACACCCACCTGCCAGCCACACAACACCCACCTGCCAGTCATACAACACCCACCTGCCAGTCACACAACACCCACCTGCCAGCCACACAACACCCACCTGCCAGCCACACAACCCCCACCTGCCTGTCACACAAAACCCACCTGCCAGCCACACAACACCCACCTGCCAGTTATACAACACCCACCTGCCAGGAACACAACACCCACCTGCCAGCCCCACAACACTCACCTGCCAGGTACACAACACCCACCTGCCAGCCATACAACACCCACCTGCCAGCCACACAACACTCACCTGCCAGGTACACAACACCCACCTGCCAGCCCCACAACACCCTCCTGCCAGGTACACAACACCCACCTGCCGGCCCCACAACACCCACCTGCCAGACACACAACACTCACCTGCCATGTATACAACACCCACCTGCCAGCCCCACAACACCCACCAGCCAGGTACATAACACCCACCTGCCAGCCACACATCACCCACCTGCCAGCCACACAACACCCACCTGCCAGGTACACAACACCCACCTGCCAGCCACACAACACCCACCTGCCAGCTATACAACACCCAACTGCCAGGAACACAACACCCACCTGTCAGCCCCACAACACTCACCTGCCAGGTACACAACACCCACCTGCCAACCATACAACACCCACCTGCCAGCCACACAACACTCACCTGCCAGGTACACAACACCCACCTGCCAGCCATAGAACACCCGCCTGCCGGCCACACAACACCCACCTGTCAGCCACACAACACCCACCTGCCAGTCACACAACACCCACCTACCAGTTACACAACACCCACCTGCCAGTCACACAACACCCACCTGCTAGGTACACAACATTCACCTGCCAGCCACACAACACCCACCTGCAAGCCACACAACACCCACCTGCCAGCCACACAACACCCACCTGCCAGGTACACAACACCCACCTGCCAGTTACACAACACCCACCTGCCAGCCATACAACACCCAACTGCCAGGAACACAACACCCACCTGTCAGCCCCACAACACTCACCTGCCAGGTACACAACACCCACCTGCCAACCATACAACACCCACCTGCCAGCCACACAACACTCACCTGCCAGGTACACAACACCCACCTGCCAGCCATAGAACACCCACCTGCCGGCCACACAACACCCACCTGTCAGCCACACAACACCCACCTGCCAGTCACACAACACCCACCTACCAGTTACACAACACCCACCTGCCAGTCACACAACACCCACCTGCTAGGTACACAACATTCACCTGCCAGCCACACAACACCCACCTGCAAGCCACACAACACCCACCTGCCAGCCCCACAACACTCACCTGCCAGCTACACAACACCCATCTGCCAGCCACACAACACCCACCTGCCAGCCACACAACACCCACCTGCCAGCCACACAAAACCCACCTGCCAGCCACACAACACCCTCCTGCCAGTCACATAACACCCACCTGCCAGCCACACAACACCCACCTGCCAGCCACACAACACCCACCTGCCAGCCACACAACACCCACTTGGCAGCCACACAACACCCACCTGCCAGTCACACAACATCCACCTGCCAGTTACACAACACCCACCTGCCAGCCACACAACCCCCACCTGCCAGCCATACAACACCCACCTGCCAGGAACACAACACCCACCTGCCAGCCCCACAACACTCACCTGCCAGGTACACAACACCCACCTGCCAGCCATACAACACCCACCTGCCAGCCACACAACACTCACCTGCCAGGTACACAACACCCACCTGCCAGTCCCACAACACTCACCTGCCAGCCACACAACACCCACCTGCCAGCCACACAACACCCACCTGCCAGCCACACAACACCCACCTGCCAGCCACACAACACCCACCTGCCAGCCACACAACACCCTCCTGCCAGTCACATAACACCCACCTGCCAGCCACACAACACCCACATGCCAGCCACACAACACTCACCTGTCAGCCACACAACACCCACCTGCCAGTCACACAACACCCACCTGCCAGTTACACAACACCCACCTGCCAGCCATACAACACCCAACTGCCAGGAACACGACACCCACCTGCCAGCCCTACAATACTCACCTGCCAGGTACACAACACCCACCTGCCAGCCATACAACACCCACCTGCCAGCCCCACAACACTCACCTGCCAGCCACACAACACCCACCTGCCAGCCACACAACACCCACCTGCCAGCCACACAACACCCACCTGCCAGCCACACAACACCCACCTGCCAGCCACACAACACCCACCTGCCAGCCATACAACACCCACATGCCAGCCACACAACACCCACCTGCCAGTTACACAACACCCTCCTGCCAGCCATAGAACACCCACCTGCCGGCCACACAACACCCACCTGTCAGCCACACAACACCCACCTGCCAGTCACACAACACCCACCTACCAGTTACACAACACCCACCTGCCAGTCACACAACACCCACCTGCTAGGTACACAACATTCACCTGCCAGCCACACAACACCCACCTGCAAGCCACACAACACCCACCTGCCAGCCCCACAACACTCACCTGCCAGCTACACAACACCCATCTGCCAGCCACACAACACCCACCTGCCAGCCACACAACACCCACCTGCCAGCCACACAAAACCCACCTGCCAGCCACACAACACCCTCCTGCCAGTCACATAACACCCACCTGCCAGCCACACAACACCCACCTGCCAGCCACACAACACCCACCTGCCAGCCACACAACACCCACTTGGCAGCCACACAACACCCACCTGCCAGTCACACAACATCCACCTGCCAGTTACACAACACCCACCTGCCAGCCACACAACCCCCACCTGCCTGTCACACAAAACCCACCTGCCAGCCACACAACACCCACCTGCCAGCCATACAACACCCACCTGCCAGGAACACAACACCCACCTGCCAGCCCCACAACACTCACCTGCCAGGTACACAACACCCACCTGCCAGCCATACAACACCCACCTGCCAGCCACACAACACTCACCTGCCAGGTACACAACACCCACCTGCCAGTCCCACAACACTCACCTGCCAGCCACACAACACCCACCTGCCAGCCACACAACACCCACCTGCCAGCCACACAACACCCTCCTGCCAGCCACACAACACCCACCTGCCAGCCACACAACACCCTCCTGCCAGTCACATAACACCCACCTGCCAGCCACACAACACCCACATGCCAGCCACACAACACTCACCTGTCAGCCACACAACACCCACCTGCCAGTCACACAACACCCACCTGCCAGTTACACAACACCCACCTGCCAGCCATACAACACCCAACTGCCAGGAACACGACACCCACCTGCCAGCCCTACAACACTCACCTGCCAGGTACACAACACCCACCTGCCAGCCATACAACACCCACCTGCCAGCCCCACAACACTCACCTGCCAGCCACACAACACCCACCTGCCAGCCACACAACACCCACCTGCCAGCCACACAACACCCACCTGCCAGCCACACAACACCCACCTGCCAGCCACACAACACCCACCTGCCAGCCATACAACACCCACATGCCAGCCACACAACACCCACCTGCCAGTTACACAACACCCAACTGCCAGTCACACAACACCCACCTGCCAGCCACACAACACCCACCTGCCAGTTACACAACACCCACCTGCCAGTTACACAACACCCACATGCCAGTTACACAACACCCACCTGCCAGCCACACAACACCCACCTGCCAGTTACACAACACCTACATGCCAGTTACACAACACCCACCTGCCAGTCACACAACACCCACCTGCAAGCCACACAACACCCACCTGCCAGTTACACAACACCCACCTGCCAGCCACACAACACCCACCTGCCAGCCATACAACACCCACCTTCCAGTCATACAACACCCACTTGCCAGTTACACAACACCCACCTGCCAGTTACACAGCACCCACCTGCCAGTCACACAACACCCACCTGCCAGTTACACAACACTCACCTGCCAGCCACACAACACCCACCTGCCAGCCCAACAACACCCTCCTGCCAGGTACACAACACCCACCTGCCAGCCCCACAACACCCACCTTCCAGTTACACAACACTCACCTTCCAGCCACACAACACCCACCTGCCAGTTATACAACACTTACCTGCCAGCTACACAACACCCACCTGCCAGCCCCACAACACCCTTCTGCCAGGTACACAACACCCACCTGCCAGCCCCACAACACCCACCTGCCAGACACACAACACTCACCTGCCAGGGATACAACACCCACCTGCCAGCCCCACAACACCCACCTGCCAGGTACATAACACCCACCTGCCAGCCAAACAACACCCACCTGCCAGCCACACAACACCCACCTGCCAGGTACACAACACCCACCTGCCAGCCACACAACACCCACCTGCCAGCCATACAACACCCACCTGCCAGTTACACAACACCAACCTGCCAGCCCCACAACACCCACCTGCCAGGTACATAACACCCACCTGCCAGGCACACAACACCTACCTGCCAGCCACACAACCCCCACCTGCCAGTCACACAACACCCACCTGCCAGCCACACAACACCCACCTGCCAGTCATACAACACCCACCTGCCAGGAACACAACACCCACCTGCCAGCCCCACAACACTCACCTGCCAGGTACACAACACCCACCTGCCAGCCATACAACACCCACCTGCCAGCCACACAACACTCACCTGCCAGGTACACAACACCCACCTGCCAGTCCCACAACACTCACCTGCCAGCCACACAACACCCACCTGCCAGCCACACAACACCCACCTGCCAGCCACACAACACCCACCTGCCAGCCATACAACACCCACCTGCCAGCCATACAACACCCACCTGCCAGCCACACAACACCCACCTGCCAGCCACACAACACCCACCTGCCAGCCACACAACACCCACCTGCCAGTCATACAACACCCACCTGCCAGTCACACAACACCCACCTGCCAGCCACACAACACCCACCTGCCAGCCACACAACCCCCACCTGCCTGTCACACAAAACCCACCTGCCAGCCACACAACACCCACCTGCCAGTTATACAACACCCACCTGCCAGGAACACAACACCCACCTGCCAGCCCCACAACACTCACCTGCCAGGTACACAACACCCACCTGCCAGCCATACAACACCCACCTGCCAGCCACACAACACTCACCTGCCAGGTACACAACACCCACCTGCCAGCCCCACAACACCCTCCTGCCAGGTACACAACACCCACCTGCCGGCCCCACAACACCCACCTGCCAGACACACAACACTCACCTGCCATGTATACAACACCCACCTGCCAGCCCCACAACACCCACCAGCCAGGTACATAACACCCACCTGCCAGCCACACATCACCCACCTGCCAGCCACACAACACCCACCTGCCAGGTACACAACACCCACCTGCCAGCCACACAACACCCACCTGCCAGCTATACAACACCCAACTGCCAGGAACACAACACCCACCTGTCAGCCCCACAACACTCACCTGCCAGGTACACAACACCCACCTGCCAACCATACAACACCCACCTGCCAGCCACACAACACTCACCTGCCAGGTACACAACACCCACCTGCCAGCCATAGAACACCCACCTGCCGGCCACACAACACCCACCTGTCAGCCACACAACACCCACCTGCCAGTCACACAACACCCACCTACCAGTTACACAACACCCACCTGCCAGTCACACAACACCCACCTGCTAGGTACACAACATTCACCTGCCAGCCACACAACACCCACCTGCAAGCCACACAACACCCACCTGCCAGCCACACAACACCCACCTGCCAGGTACACAACACCCACCTGCCAGTTACACAACACCCACCTGCCAGCCATACAACACCCAACTGCCAGGAACACAACACCCACCTGTCAGCCCCACAACACTCACCTGCCAGGTACACAACACCCACCTGCCAACCATACAACACCCACCTGCCAGCCACACAACACTCACCTGCCAGGTACACAACACCCACCTGCCAGCCATAGAACACCCACCTGCCGGCCACACAACACCCACCTGTCAGCCACACAACACCCACCTGCCAGTCACACAACACCCACCTACCAGTTACACAACACCCACCTGCCAGTCACACAACACCCACCTGCTAGGTACACAACATTCACCTGCCAGCCACACAACACCCACCTGCAAGCCACACAACACCCACCTGCCAGCCCCACAACACTCACCTGCCAGCTACACAACACCCATCTGCCAGCCACACAACACCCACCTGCCAGCCACACAACACCCACCTGCCAGCCACACAAAACCCACCTGCCAGCCACACAACACCCTCCTGCCAGTCACATAACACCCACCTGCCAGCCACACAACACCCACCTGCCAGCCACACAACACCCACCTGCCAGCCACACAACACCCACTTGGCAGCCACACAACACCCACCTGCCAGTCACACAACATCCACCTGCCAGTTACACAACACCCACCTGCCAGCCACACAACCCCCACCTGCCAGCCATACAACACCCACCTGCCAGGAACACAACACCCACCTGCCAGCCCCACAACACTCACCTGCCAGGTACACAACACCCACCTGCCAGCCATACAACACCCACCTGCCAGCCACACAACACTCACCTGCCAGGTACACAACACCCACCTGCCAGTCCCACAACACTCACCTGCCAGCCACACAACACCCACCTGCCAGCCACACAACACCCACCTGCCAGCCACACAACACCCACCTGCCAGCCACACAACACCCACCTGCCAGCCACACAACACCCTCCTGCCAGTCACATAACACCCACCTGCCAGCCACACAACACCCACATGCCAGCCACACAACACTCACCTGTCAGCCACACAACACCCACCTGCCAGTCACACAACACCCACCTGCCAGTTACACAACACCCACCTGCCAGCCATACAACACCCAACTGCCAGGAACACGACACCCACCTGCCAGCCCTACAATACTCACCTGCCAGGTACACAACACCCACCTGCCAGCCATACAACACCCACCTGCCAGCCCCACAACACTCACCTGCCAGCCACACAACACCCACCTGCCAGCCACACAACACCCACCTGCCAGCCACACAACACCCACCTGCCAGCCACACAACACCCACCTGCCAGCCACACAACACCCACCTGCCAGCCATACAACACCCACATGCCAGCCACACAACACCCACCTGCCAGTTACACAACACCCTCCTGCCAGTTACACAACACCCAACTGCCAGTCACACAACACCCACCTGCCAGCCACACAACACCCACCTGCCAGTTACACAACACCCACCTGCCAGTTACACAACACCCACATGCCAGTTACACAACACCCACCTGCCAGCCACACAACACCCACCTGCCAGTTACACAACACCCACATGCCAGTTACACAACACCCACATGCCAGTCACACAACACCCACCTGCAAGCCACACAACACCCACCTGCCAGTTACACAACACCCACCTGCCAGCCACACAACACCCACCTGCCAGCCATACAACACCCACCTTCCAGTCATACAACACCCACTTGCCAGTTACACAACACCCACCTGCCAGTTACACAGCACCCACCTGCCAGTCACACAACACCCACCTGCCAGTTACACAACACTCACCTGCCAGCCACACAACACCCACCTGCCAGCCCAACAACACCCTCCTGCCAGGTACACAACACCCACCTGCCAGCCCCACAACACCCACCTTCCAGTTACACAACACTCACCTTCCAGCCACACAACACCCACCTGCCTGTTATACAACACTTACCTGCCAGCTACACAACACCCACCTGCCAGCCCCACAACACCCTTCTGCCAGGTACACAACACCCACCTGCCAGCCCCACAACACCCACCTGCCAGACACACAACACTCACCTGCCAGGGATACAACACCCACCTGCCAGCCCCACAACACCCACCTGCCAGGTACATAACACCCACCTGCCAGCCAAACAACACCCACCTGCCAGCCACACAACACCCACCTGCCAGGTACACAACACCCACCTGCCAGCCACACAACACCCACCTGCCAGCCATACAACACCCACCTGCCAGTTACACAACACCCACCTGCCAGCCCCACAACACCCACCTGCCAGGTACATAACACCCACCTGCCAGGCACACAACACCTACCTGCCAGCCACACAACCCCCACCTGCCAGTCACACAACACCCACCTGCCAGCCACACAACACCCACCTGCCAGCCATACAACACCCACCTGCCAGGAACACAACACCCACCTGCCAGCCCCACAACACTCACCTGCCAGGTACACAACACCCACCTGCCAGCCATACAACACCCACCTGCCAGCCACACAACACTCACCTGCCAGGTACACAACACCCACCTGCCAGTCCCACAACACTCACCTGCCAGCCACACAACACCCACCTGCCAGCCACACAACACCCACCTGCCAGCCACACAACACCCACCTGCCAGCCACACAACACCCACCTGCCAGCCACACAACACCCACCTGCCAGCCACACAACACCCACCTGCCAGCCACACAACACCCACCTGCCAGCCACACAACACCCACCTGCCAGTCATACAACACCCACCTGCCAGTCACACAACACCCACCTGCCAGCCACACAACACCCACCTGCCAGCCACACAACCCCCACCTGCCTGTCACACAAAACCCACCTGCCAGCCACACAACACCCACCTGCCAGTTATACAACACCCACCTGCCAGGAACACAACACCCACCTGCCAGCCCCACAACACTCACCTGCCAGGTACACAACACCCACCTGCCAGCCATACAACACCCACCTGCCAGCCACACAACACTCACCTGCCAGGTACACAACACCCACCTGCCAGTCCCACAACACTCACCTGCCAGCCACACAACACCCACCTGCCAGCCACACAACACCCACCTGCCAGCCACACAACACCCACCTGCCAGCCACACAACACCCACCTGCCAGCCACACAACACCCTCCTGCCAGTCACATAACACCCACCTGCCAGCCACACAACACCCACATGCCAGCCACACAACACTCACCTGTCAGCCACACAACACCCACCTGCCAGTCACACAACACCCACCTGCCAGTTACACAACACCCACCTGCCAGCCATACAACACCCAACTGCCAGGAACACAACACCCACCTGGCAGCCCTACAACACTCACCTGCCAGGTACACAACACCCACCTGCCAGCCATACAACACCCACCTGCCAGCCCCACAACACTCACCTGCCAGCCACACAACACCCACCTGCCAGCCACACAACACCCACCTGCCAGCCACACAACACCCACCTGCCAGCCACACAACACCCACCTGCCAGCCACACAACACCCACCTGCCAGCCATACAACACCCACATGCCAGCCACACAACACCCACCTGCCAGTTACACAACACCCTCCTGCCAGTTACACAACACCCAACTGCCAGTCACACAACACCCACCTGCCAGCCACACAACACCCACCTGCCAGTTACACAACACCTACCTGCCAGTTACACAACACCCACATGCCAGTTACACAACACCCACCTGCCAGCCACACAACACCCACCTGCCAGTTACACAACACCCACATGCCAGTTACACAACACCCACCAGCCAGTCACACAACACCCACCTGCAAACCACACAACACCCACCTGCCAGTTACACAACGCCCACCTGCCAGCCACACAACACCCACCTGCCAGCCATACAACACCCACCTTCCAGTCATACAACACCCACTTGCCAGTTACACAACACCCACCTGCCAGTTACACAGCACCCACCTGCCAGTCACACAACACCCACCTGCCAGTTACACAACACTCACCTGCCAGCCACACAACACCCACCTGCCAGCCCAACAACACCCTCCTGCCAGGTACACAACACCCACCTGCCAGCCCCACAACACCCACCTTCCAGTTACACAACACTCACCTTCCAGCCACACAACACCCACCTGCCAGTTATACAACACTTACCTGCCAGCTACACAACACCCACCTGCCAGCCCCACAACACCCTTCTGCCAGGTACACAACACCCACCTGCCAGCCCCACAACACCCACCTGCCAGACACACAACACTCACCTTCCAGGGATACAACACCCACCTGCCAGCCCCACAACACCCACCTGCCAGGTACATAACACCCACCTGCCAGCCAAACAACACCCACCTGCCAGCCACACAACACCCACCTGCCAGGTACACAACACCCACCTGCCAGCCACACAACACCCACCTGCCAGCCATACAACACCCACCTGCCAGTTACACAACACCCACCTGCCAGCCCCACAACACCCACCTGCCAGGTACATAACACCCACCTGCCAGGCACACAACACCTACCAGCCAGCCACACAACCCCCACCTGCCAGTCACACAACACCCACCTGCCAGCCACACAACACCCACCTGCCAGCCATACAACACCCACCTGCCAGGAACACAACACCCACCTGCCAGCCCCACAACACTCACCTGCCAGGTACACAACACCCACCTGCCAGCCATACAACACCCACCTGCCAGCCACACAACACTCACCTGCCAAGTACACAACACCCACCTGCCAGTCCCACAACACTCACCTGCCAGCCACACAACATCCATCTGCCAGCCACACAACACCCACCTGCCAGCCACACAACACCCACCTGCCAGCCACACAACACCCACCTGCCAGCCACACAACACCCTCCTGCCAGTCACATAACACCCACCTGCCAGCCACACAACACCCACCTGCCAGCCACACAACACCCACCTGTCAGCAACACAACACCCACCTGCCAGTCACAGAACACCCACCTGCCAGTTACACAACACCCACCTGCCAGCCATACAACACCCAACTGCCAGGAACACAACACCCACCTGTCAGCCCCACAACATTCACCTGCCAGGTACACAACACCCACCTGCCAACCATACAACACCCACCTGCCAGCCACACAACACTCACCTGCCAGGTACACAACACCCACCTGCCAGCCATACAACACCCACCTGCCAGCCACAGAACACCCACCTGTTAGCCACACAACACCCACCTGCCAGTCACACAACACCCACCTGCCAGAACCACAACACCCACCTGCCCGTCACACAACACCCACCTGCTAGGTACACAACACTCACCTGCCAGCCACACAACAGCCACCTGCCAGCCACACAACTCCCATCTGCCAGCCCCACACCACTCACCTGCCAGCCACACAACACCCATCTGCCAGCCACACAAAACCCACCTGCCAGCCACACAACACCCACCTGCCAGCCACACAACACCCACCTGCCAGCCACACAACACCCTCCTGCCAGTCACATAACACCCACCTGCCAGCCACACAACACCCACCTGCCAGCCACACAACACCCACCTGCCAGCCACACAACACCCACTTGCCAGCCACACAACACCCACCTGCCAGTCACACAACATCCACCTGCCAGTTACACAACACCCACCTGCCAGCCACACAACACCCACCTGCCAGGTACACAACACCCACCTGCCAGGTACACAACACCCACCTGGCAGTTACACAACACCCACCTCCAGGACACAACTCCCACCTGCCAGGACACAACACCCACCTCCCAGCCACACAACACCCACCTGCCAGCCACACAACACCCACCTACCAGCCATATAACACCCACCTGCCAGCCACACAACACCCACCGTCCAGCCACATAACACCCACCTGCCAGCCACACAACACCCACCTGCCAGCAACACAACACCCACCTGCCAGCCACACAACACATACCTGCCAGCCACACAACACCCACCTGCCAGCCACACAACACCCACCTGCCAGCCATACAACACCCACATGCCAGCCACACAACACCCACCTGCCAGTTACACAACACCCTCCTGCCAGTTACACAACACCCACCTGCCAGCCAAACAACACCCACCTGCCAGCCACACAACACCCACCTGCCAGGTACACAACACCCACCTGCCAGCCACACAACACCCACCTGCCAGACATACAACACCCACCTGCCAGTTACACAACACCCACCTGCCAGCCCCACAACACCCACCTGCCAGGTACATAACACCCACCTGCCAGGCACACAACACCTACCTGCCAGCCACACAACCCCCACCTGCCAGTCACACAACACCCACCTGCCAGCCACACAACACCCACCTGCCAGCCATACAACACCCACCTGCCAGGAACACAACACCCACCTGCCAGCCCCACAACACTCACCTGCCAGGTACACAACACCCACCTGCCAGCCATACAACACCCACCTGCCAGCCACACAACACTCACCTGCCAAGTACACAACACCCACCTGCCAGTCCCACAACACTCACCTGCCAGCCACACAACATCCACCTGCCAGCCACACAACACCCACCTGCCAGCCACACAACACCCACCTGCCAGCCACACAACACCCACCTGCCAGCCACACAACACCCTCCTGCCAGTCACATAACACCCACCTGCCAGCCACACAACACCCACCTGCCAGCCACACAACACCCACCTGTCAGCAACACAACACCCACCTGCCAGTCACAGAACACCCACCTGCCAGTTACACAACACCCACCTGCCAGCCATACAACACCCAACTGCCAGGAACACAACACCCACCTGTCAGCCCCACAACATTCACCTGCCAGGTACACAACACCCACCTGCCAACCATACAACACCCACCTGCCAGCCACACAACACTCACCTGCCAGGTGCACAACACCCACCTGCCAGCCATACAACACCCACCTGCCAGCCACAGAACACCCACCTGTTAGCCACACAACACCCACCTGCCAGTCACACAACACCCACCTGCCAGAACCACAACACCCACCTGCCCGTCACACAACACCCACCTGCTAGGTACACAACACTCACCTGCCAGCCACACAACAGCCACCTGCCAGCCACACAACACCCATCTGCCAGCCCCACACCACTCACCTGCCAGCCACACAACACCCATCTGCCAGCCACACAAAACCCACCTGCCAGCCACACAACACCCACCTGCCAGCCACACAACACCCACCTGCCAGCCACACAACACCCACCTGCCAGCCACACAACACCCACCTGTCAGCCACACAACACCCACCTGCCAGTCACAGAACACCCACCTGCCAGTTACACAACACCCACCTGCCAGCCATACAACACCCAACTGCCAGGAACACAACACCCACCTGTCAGCCCCACAACATTCACCTGCCAGGTACAAAACACCCACCTGCCAACCATACAACACCCACCTGCCAGCCACACAACACTCACCTGCCAGGTGCACAACACCCACCTGCCAGCCATACAACACCCACCTGCCAGCCACAGAACACCCACCTGTTAGCCACACAACACCCACCTGCCAGTCACACAACACCCACCTGCCAGAACCACAACACCCACCTGCCCGTCACACAACACCCACCTGCTAGGTACACAACACTCACCTGCCAGCCACACAACAGCCACCTGCCAGCCACACAACTCCCATCTGCCAGCCCCACACCACTCACCTGCCAGCCACACAACACCCATCTGCCAGCCACACAAAACCCACCTGCCAGCCACACAACACCCACCTGCCAGCCACACAACACCCACCTGCCAGCCACACAACACCCTCCTGCCAGTCACATAACACCCACCTGCCAGCCACACAACACCCACCTGCCAGCCACACAACACCCACCTGCCAGCCACACAACACCCACTTGCCAGCCACACAACACCCACCTGCCAGTCACACAACATCCACCTGCCAGTTACACAACACCCACCTGCCAGCCACACAACACCCACCTGCCAGGTACACAACACCCACCTGCCAGGTACACAACACCCACCTGGCAGTTACACAACACCCACCTCCAGGACACAACTCCCACCTGCCAGGACACAACACCCACCTCCCAGCCACACAACACCCACCTGCCAGCCACACAACACCCATCTACCAGCCATATAACACCCACCTGCCAGCCACACAACACCCACCGTCCAGCCACATAACACCCACCTGCCAGCCACACAACACCCACCTGCCAGCAACACAACACCCACCTGCCAGCCACACAACACCCACCTGCCAGCCGCACAACACCCACCTGCCAGCCACACAACACATACCTGCCAGCCACACAACACCCACCTGCCAGCCACACAACACCCACCTGCCAGCCATACAACACCCACATGCCAGCCACACAACAACCACCTGCCAGTTACACAACACCCTCCTGCCAGTTACACAACACCCACCTGCCAGTCACACAACACCCACCTGCCAGCCACACAACACCCACCTGCCAGTTACACAACACCCACCTGCCAGTTACACAACACCCACATGCCAGTTACACAACACCCACCTGCCAGCCACACAACACACACCTGCCAGTTACACAACACTCACCTGCCAGCCCCACAACACCCACCTGCCAGCCACACAACACCCACCTGCCAGCCATACAACACCCACATGCCAGCCACACAACACCCACCTGCCAGTTACACAACACCCTCCTGCCAGTTACACAATACCCACCTGCCAGTCACACAACACCCACTTGCCAGTTACACACCACTCACCTGCCAGCCACACAACACCCACCTGCCAGCCCCACAACACCCTCCTGCCAGGTACACAACACCCACCTGCCAGCCCCACAACACCCACCTGCCAGTTACACAACACTCACCTTCCAGCCACACAACACCCACCTGCCAGTTACACAACACCCACCTGCCAGTTACACAACACCCACATGCCAGCCACACAACACCCACCTGCCAGTTACACAACACCCTCCTGCCAGTTACACAACACCCACCTGCCAGTCACACAACACCCACCTGCCAGCCACACAACACCAACCTGCCAGTTACACAACACCCACCTGCCAGTTACACAACACCCACATGCCAGTTACACAACACCCACCTGCCAGCCACACAACACCCACATGCCAGTTACACAACACCCACCTGCCAGTCACACAACACCCACCTGCCAGCCCCACAACACCCACCTGCCAGTTACACAACACTCACCTTCCAGCCACACAACACCCACCTGCCAGTTATACAACACTTACCTGCCAGCCACACAACACCCACCTGCCAGCCCCACAACACCCTCCTGCCAGGTACACAACACCCACCTGCCAGCCCCACAACACCCACCTGCCAGACACACAACACTCACCTGCCAGGTATACAACACCCACCTGCCAGCCCCACAACACCCACCTGCCAGGTACATAACACCCACCTGCCAGCCACACAACACCCACCTGCCAACCACACAACACCCACCTGCCAGGTACACAACACCCACCTGCCAGCCACACAACACCCACCTGCCAGCCATACAACACCCACCTGCCAGTTACACAACACCCACCTGCCAGCCCCACAACACCCACCTGCCAGGTACATAACACCCACCTGCCAGCCACACAACACCTACCTGCCAGCCACATAACCACCACCTGCCAGTTACACAACACCCACCTGCCTGCCACACAACACCCACCTGCCAGCCATACAACACCCACCTGCCAGCCACACAACACCCACCTGCCAGCCACACAACACCCACCTGCCAGCCACACAACCCCCACCTGCCAGTCACACAACACCCACCTGCCAGCCACACAACACCCACCTGCCAGCCATTCAACACCCACCTGCCAGGAACACAACACCCACCTGCCAGCCCCACAACACTCACCTGCCAGGTACACAACACCCACCTGCCAGCCATACAACACCCACCTGCCAGCCACACAACACTCACCTGCCAGGTACACAACACCCACCTGCCAGTCCCACAACACTCACCTGCCAGCCACACAACACCCACCTGCCAGCCACACAACACCCACCTGCCAGCCACACAACACCCACCTGCCAGCCACACAACACCCACCTGCCAGCCACACAACACCCTCCTGCCAGTCACATAACACCCACCTGCCAGCCACACAACACCCACCTGCCAGCCACACAACACCCACCTGTCAGCCACACAACACCCACCTGCCAGTCACACAACACCCACCTACCAGTTACACAACACCCACCTGCCAGCCATACAACACCCAACTGCCAGGAACACAACACCCACCTGTCAGCCCCACAACACTCACCTGCCAGGTACACAACACCCACCTGCCAACCATACAACACCCACCTGCCAGCCACACAACACTCACCTGCCAGGTGCACAACACCCACCTGCCAGCCATACAACACCCACCTGCCAGCCACACAACACCCACCTGTTAGCCACACAACACCCACCTGCCAGTCACACAACACCCACCTGCCAGTTACAAAACACCCACCTGCCAGTCACACAACACCCACCTGCTAGGTAAACAACACTCACCTGCCAGCCACACAACACCCACCTGCCAGCCACACAACACCCATCTGCCAGCCCCACAACACTCACCTGCCAGCCACACAACACCCATCTGCCAGCCACACAAAACCCACCTGCCAGCCACACAACACCCACCTGCCAGCCACACAACACCCACCTGCCAGCCACACAACACCCTCCTGCCAGTCACATAACACCCACCTGCCAGCCACACAACACCCACCTGCCAGCCACACAACACCCACCTGCCAGCCACACAACACCCACTTGCCAGCCACACAACACCCACCTGCCAGTCACACAACATCCACCTGCCAGTTACACAACACCCACCTGCCAGCCACACAACACCCACCTGCCAGGTACACAACACCCACCTGCCAGGTACACAACACCCACCTGGCAGTTACACAACACCCACCTGCCAGGACACAACACCCACCTGCCAGGACACAACACCCACCTGCCAGCCACACAACACCCACCTGCCAGCCACACAACACCCACCTACCAGCCACATAACACCCACCTGCCAGCCACACGACACCCACCGTCCAGCCACATAACACCCACCTGCCAGCCACACAACACCCACCTGCCAGCAACACAACACCCACCTGCCAGCCACACAACACCCACCTGCCAGCCGCACAACACCCACCTGCCAGCAACACAACACCCACCTGCCAGCCACACAACACCCACATGCCAGCCACACAACACCCACCTGCCAGTTACACAACACCCTCCTGCCAGTTACACAACACCCACCTGCCAGTCACACAACACCCACCTGCCAGCCACACAACACCCACCTGCCAGTTACACAACACCCACCTGCCAGTTACACAACACCCGCATGCCAGTTACACAACACCCACCTGCCAGCCACACAACACCCACATTCCAGTTACACAACACCCACCTGCCAGTCAAACAACACCCACCTGCCAGCCCCACAACACCCACCTGCCAGTTACACAACACTCACCTTCCAGCCATACAACACCCACCTGCCAGTTATACAACACTTACCTGCCAGCCACACAACACCCACCTGCCAGTTATACAACACTTACCTGCCAGCCACACAACACCCACCTGCCAGCCCCAAAACACCCTCCTGCCAGGTACACAACACCCATTTGCCAGCCCCACAACACCCACCTGCCAGACACACAACACTCACCTGCCAGGTATACAACACCCACCTGCCAGCCCCACAACACCCACCTGCCAGGTACATAACACCCACCTGCCAGCCACACAACACCCACCTGCCAGCCACACAACACCCACCTGCCAGGTACACAACACCCACCTGCCAGCAACACAACACCCACCTGCCAGCCACACAACACCCACCTGCCAGCCACACAACACCCACCTGCCAGCCACACAACCACCACCTGCCAGTCACTCAACACCCACCTGCCAGCCACACAACACCCTCCTGCCAGCCACACAACACCCACCTGCCAGCCATACAACACCCACTTGCCAGCCACACAACACCCACCTGCCAAGTACACAACACCCACCTGCCAGCCACACAACACTCACCTGCCAGGTACACAACACCCACCTGCCAGTCACACAACACCCACCTGCCAGCCACATAACACCCAACTGCCAGCCATAAAACACCCACATGCCAGTTACACAACACCTACCTGCCAGCCCCACAACACCCACCTGCCAGGTACATAACACCCACCTGCCAGCCACACAACACCTACCTGCCAGCCACACAACCACCACCTGCCAGTTACACAACATCCACCTGCAAGCCACACAACACCCACCTGCCAGGCATACAACACCCACCTGCCAGCCACACAACACCCACCTGCCAGCCACACAACACCCACCTGCCAGCCACACAACCCCCACCTGCCAGTCACACAACACCCACCTGCCAGCCACACAACACCCACCTGCCAGCCATTCAACACCCACCTGCCAGGAACACAACAACCACCTGCCAGCCCCACAACACTCACCTGCCAGGTACACAACACCCACCTGCCAGCCATACAACACCCACCTGCCAGCCACACAACACTCACCTGCCAGGTACACAACACCCACCTGCCAGTCCCACAACACTCACCTGCCAGCCACACAACACCCACCTGCCAGCCACACAACACCCACCTGCCAGCCACACAACACCCACCTGCCAGCCACACAACACCCTCCTGCCAGTCACATAACACCCACCTGCCAGCCACACAACACCCACCTGCCAGCCACACAACACCCACCTGTCAGCCACACAACACCCACCTGCCAGTCACACAACACCCACCTGCCAGTTACACAACACCCACCTGCCAGCCATACAACACCCAACTGCCAGGAACACAACACCCACCTGCCAGCCCCACAACACTCACCTGCCAGGTACACAACACCCACCTGCCAGCCATAAAACACCCACCTGCCAGCCACACAACACTCACCTGCCAGGTACACAACACCCACCTGCCAGCCACACAACACCCTCCTGTCAGCCACACAACACCCACCTGCCAGTTACACAACACCCACCTGCCAGTTACACAACACCCACCTGCCAGTCACACAACTCCCACTTGCCAGTTACACACCACTCACCTGCCAGCCACACAACACCCACCTGCCAGCCCCACAACACCCTCCTGCCAGGTACACAACACCCACCTGCCAGCCCCACAACACCCACCTGCCAGTTACACAACACTCACCTTCCAGCCACACAACACCCACCTGCCAGTTATACAAGACTTACCTGCCAGCCACACAACACCCACCTGCCAGCCCCACAACACCCTCCTAGCAGGTACACAACACCCACCTGCCAGCCCCACAACACCCACCTGCCAGACACACAACACTCACCTGCCAGCCCCACAACACCCACCTGCCTGTTACACAACACTCACCTTCCAGCCACACAACACCCACCTGCCAGTTATACAACACTTACCTGCCAGCCACACAACACCCACCTGCCAGCCCCACAACACCCTCCTTCCAGGTACACAACACCCACCTGCCAGCCCCACAACACCCACCTGCCAGACACACAACACCCACCTGCCAGCCACACAACACCCACCTGCCAGCCATACAACACCCACATGCCAGCCACACAACACCCACCTGCCAGTTACACAACACCCTCCTGCCAGTTACACAACACCCACCTGCCAGTCACACAACACCCACCTGCCAGCCACACAACACCCACCTGCCAGTTACACAACACCCACCTGCCAGTTACACAACACCCACATGCCAGTTACACAACACCCACCTGCCAGCCACACAACACCCACCTGCCAGTTACACAACACTCACCTGCCAGCCCCACAACACCCACCTGCCAGCCACACAACACCCACCTGCCAGCCATACAACACCCACATGCCAGCCACACAACACCCACCTGCCAGTTACACAACACCCTCCTGCAGTTACACAACACCCACCTGCCAGTCACACAACATCCACCTGCCAGCCACACAACACCAACCTGCCAGTTACACAACACCCACCTGCCAGTTACACAACACCCACATGCCAGTTACACAACACCCACCTGCCAGCCACACAACACCCACATGCCAGTTACACAACACCCACCTGCCAGTCACACAACACCCACCTGCCAGCCCAACAACACCCACCTGCCAGTTACACAACACTCACCTTCCAGCCACACAACACCCACCTGCCAGTTATACAACACTTACCTGCCAGCCACACAACACCCACCTGCCAGCCCCACAACACCCTCCTGCCAGGTACACAACACCCACCTGCCAGCCCCACAACACCCACCTGCCAGACACACAACACTCACCTGCCAGGTATACAACACCCACCTGCCAGCCCCACAACACCCACCTGCCAGGTACATAACACCCACCTGCCAGCCACACAACACCCACCTGCCAGCCACACAACACCCACCTGCCAGGTACACAACACCCACCTGCCAGCCACACAACACCCACCTGCCAGCCATACAACACCCACCTGCCAGTTACACAACACCCACCTGCCAGCCCCACAACACCCACCTGCCAGGTACATAACACCCACCTGCCAGCCACACAACACCTACCTGCCAGCCACATAACCACCACCTGCCAGTTACACAACACCCACCTGCCAGCCACACAACACCCACCTGCCAGCCATACAACACCCACCTGCCAGCCACACAACACCCACCTGCCAGCCACACAACACCCACCTGCCAGCCACACAACCCCCACCTGCCAGTCACACAACACCCACCTGCCAGCCACACAACACCCACCTGCCAGCCATTCAACACCCACCTGCCAGGAACACAACACCCACCTGCCAGCCCCACAACACTCACCTGCCAGGTACACAACACCCACCTGCCAGCCATACAACACCCACCTGCCAGCCACACAACACTCACCTGCCAGGTACACAACACCCACCTGCCAGTCCTACAACACTCACCTGCCAGCCACACAACACCCACCTGCCAGCCACACAACACCCACCTGCCAGCCACACAACACCCACCTGCCAGCCACACAACACCCACCTGCCAGCCACACAACACCCTCCTGCCAGTCACATAACACCCACCTGCCAGCCAGACAACACCCACCTGCCAGCCACACAACACCCACCTGTCAGCCACACAACACCCACCTGCCAGTCACACAACACCCACCTGCCAGTTACACAACACCCACCTGCCAGTTATGCAACACCCAACTGCCAGGAACACAACACCCACCTGCCAGCTCCACAACACTCACCTGCCAGGTACACAACACCCACCTGCCAGCTATACAACACCCACCTGCCAGCCACACAACACTCACCTGCCAGGTACACAACACCCACCTGCCAGCCATACAACACCCACCTGCCAGCCACACAACACCTTCCTGTCAGCCACACAACACCCACCTGCCAGTTACACAACACCCACCTGCCAGTTACACAACACCCACCTGCCAGTTACACAACACCCACCTGCCAGCCATACAACACCCACCTGCCAGTCACACAACACCCACCTGCCAGCCACACAACACCCACCTGCCAGTTACACAACACCCACCTGAATGTACACAACACCCACCTGCCAGCCATACAACACCCACCTGCCAGTCATATAACACCCACTTGCCAGTTACACAACACCCACCTGCCAGTTACACAGCACCCACCTGCCAGTCACACAACACCCACTTGCCAGTTACACAACACTCACCTGCCAGCCACACAACACCCACCTGCCAGCCCCACAACACCCTCCTGCCAGGTACACAACACCCACCTGCCAGCCCCACAACACCCACCTGCCAGTTACACAACACTCACCTTCCAGCCACACAACACCCACCTGCCAGTTATACAACACTTACCTGCCAGCCACACAACACCCACCTGCCAGCCCCACAACACCCTCCTGCCAGTTACACAACACCCACCTGCCAGCCCCACAACACCCACCTGCCAGACACACAACACTCACCTGCCAGCCATACAACACCCACCTGCCAGCCACACAACACCCACCTGCCAGCCACACAACACCCACCTGCCAGCCACACAACACCCACCTGCCAGCCATACAACACCCACCTGCCAGCCACACAACACCCACCTGCCAGCCACACAACACCCACCTGCCAGCCACACAACCCCCACCTGCCAGTCACACAACACCCACCTACCAGTCACACAACACTCACCTGCCAGGTACACAACACCCACCTGCCAGCCATACAACACCCACCTGCCAGCCACACAACACTCACCTGCCAGGTACACAACACCCACCTGCCAGCCCCACAACACTCACCTGCCAGCCACACAACACCCACCTGCCAGCCACACAACACCCACCTGCCAGCCACACAACACCCACCTGCCAGCCACACAACACCCACCTGCCAGCCACACAACCCCCACCTGCCAGTCACACAACACCCACCTGCCAGCCACACAACACCCACCTGCCAGCCATACAACACCCACCTGCCAGGAACACAACACCCACCTGCCAGCCCCACAACACTCACCTGCCAGGTACACAACACCCACCTGCCAGCCATACAACACCCACCTGCCAGCCACACAACACTCACCTGCCAGGTACACAACACCCACCTGCCAGTCCCACAACACTCACCTGCCAGCCACACAACACCCACCTGCCAGCCACACAACACCCACCTGCCAGCCACACAACACCCACCTGCCAGCCACACAACACCCACCTGCCAGATACACAACACCCACCTGCCAGCCACACAACACCCTCCTGCCAGTCACATAACACCCACCTGCCAGCCACACAACACCCACCTGCCAGCCACACAACACCCACCTGTCAGCCACACAACACCCACCTGCCAGTCACACAACACCCACCTGCCAGTTACACAACACCCACCTGCCAGCCATACAACACCCAACTGCCAGGAACACAACACCCACCTGCCAGCCCTACAACACTCACCTGCCAGGTACACAACACCCACCTGCCAGCCATACAACACCCACCTGCCAGCCACACAACACTCACCTGCCAGGTACACAACACCCACCTGCCAGCCCCACAACACTCACCTGCCAGCCACACAACACCCACCTGCCAGCCACACAACACCCACCTGCCAGCCACACAACACCCACCTGCCAGCCACACAACACCCACCTGCCAGCCACACAACACCCACCTGCCAGCCATACAACACCCACATGCCAGCCACACAACACCCACCTGCCAGTTACACAACACCCTCCTGCCAGTTACACAACACTCACCTGCCAGTCACACAACACCCACCTGCTAGCCACACAACACCCAACTTCCAGTTACACAACACCCACCTGCCAGTTACACAACACCCACATGCCAGTTACACAACACCCACCTGCCAGCCACACAACACCCACCTGCCAGTTACACAACACCCACATGCCAGTTACACAACACCCACCTGCCAGTCACACAACACCCACCTGCAAGCCACACAACACCCACCTGCCAGTTACACAACACCCACCTGCCAGCCACACAACACCCACCTGCCAGCCATACAACACCCACCTGCCAGTTACACAACACTCACCTGCCAGCCACACAACACCCACCTGCCAGCCCCACAACACCCTCCTGCCAGGTACACAACACCCACCTGCCAGCTCCACAACACCCACCTGCCAGTTACACAACACTCACCTTCCAGCCACACAACACCCACCTGCCAGTTATACAACACTTACCTGCCAGCCACACAACACCCACCTGCCAGTCCCACAACACCCTCCTGCCAGGTACACAACACCCACCTGCCAGCCCCACAACACCCACCTGCCAGACACACAACACTCACCTGCCAGGTATACAACACCCACCTGCCAGCCACACAACACCCACCTGCCAGGTACATAACACCCACCTGCCAGCCACACAACACCCACCTGCCAGCCACACAACACCCACCTGCCAGGTACACAACACCCACCTGCCAGCCACACAACACCCACCTGCCAGCCATACAACACCCACCTGCCAGTTACACAACACCCACCTGCCAGCCCCACAACACCCACCTGCCAGGTACATAACACCCACCTGCCAGCCACACAACACCTACCTGCCAGCCACACAACCCCCACCTGCCAGTCACACAACACCCACCTGCCAGCCACACAACACCCACCTGCCAGCCATACAACACCCACCTGCCAGGAACACAACACCCACCTGCCAGCCCCACAACACTCACCTGCCAGGTACACAACACCCACCTGCCAGCCATACAACACCCACCTGCCAGCCACACAACACTCACCTGTCAGGTACACAACACCCACCTGCCAGTCCCACAACACTCACCTGCCAGCCACACAACACCCACCTGCCAGCCACACAACACCCACCTGCCAGCCACAGAACACCCACCTGCCAGCCACACAACACCCACCTGCCAGCCACACAACACCCTCCTGCCAGTCACATAACACCCACCTGCCAGCCACACAACACCCACCTGCCAGCCATACAACACCCACCTGCCAGCCACACAACACCCACCTGCCAGCCACACAACACCCACCTGCCAGCCACACAACCCCCACCTGCCAGTCACACAACACCCACCTGCCAGCCACACAACACCCACCTGCCAGCCATTCAACACCCACCTGCCAGGAACACAACACCCACCTGCCAGCCCCACAACACTCACCTGCCAGGTACACAACACCCACCTGCCAGCCATACAACACCCACCTGCCAGCCACACAACACTCACCTGCCAGGTACACAACACCCACCTGCCAGTCCCACAACACTCACCTGCCAGCCACACAACACCCACCTGCCAGCCACACAACACCCACCTGCCAGCCACACAACACCCACCTGCCAGCCACACAACACCCACCTGCCAGCCACACAACACCCTCCTGCCAGTCACATAACACCCACCTGCCAGCCACACAACACCCACCTGCCAGCCACACAACACCCATCTGCCAGCCATACAACACCCACCTGCCAGCCACACAACACCCACCTGCCAGCCACACAACACCCACCTGCCAGCCACACAACACCCTCCTGCCAGTCACATAACACCCACCTGCCAGCCACACAACACCCACCTGCCAGCCACACAACACCCACCTGCCAGCCACACAACACCCACTTGCCAGCCACACAACACCCACCTGCCAGTCACACAACATCCACCTGCCAGTTTCACAACACCCACCTGCCAGCCACACAACACCCACCTGGCAGTTACACAACACCCACCTGCCAGCCACACAACACCCACCTGCCAGGTACACAACACCCACCTGCCAGGTACACAACACCCACCTGGCAGTTACACAACACCCACCTGCCAGGACACAACACCCACCTGCCAGGACACAACACCCACCTGCCAGGACACAACACCCACCTGCCAGCCACACAACACCCACCTGCCAGCCACACAACACCCACCTACCAGCCACATAACACCCACCTGCCAGCCACACAACACCCACCGTCCAGCCACATAACACCCACCTGCCAGCCACACAACACCCACCTGCCAGCAACACAACACCCACCTGCCAGCAACACAACACCCACCTGCCAGCCCCACAACACCCACCTGCCAGCTACACAACACCCACCTGCCAGCCACACAACACCCACCTGCCAGCCACATAACACCCACCAGCCAGTTACACAACACCCACCTGCCAGCCACACAACACCCACCAGCCAGTTACACAACACCCACCTGCCAGCCACACAACACCCACCGTCCAGCCACACAACACCCACCTGCCAGCCACACAACACCCACCTGCCAGCCACATAACACCCACCAGCCAGTTACACAACACCCACCTGCCAGCCACACAACACCCACCAGCCAGTTACACAACACCCACCTGCCAGCCACACAACACCCACCTGCCAGTTACACAACACCCACCTGCCAGCCACACAACACCCACCTGCCAGCCACACAACACCCACCTGCCAACCACATAACATCCACCTGCCAGTTACACAACACCCACCTGCCAGCCACACAACACCCACCTGCCAGCCACACAACACCCATCTGCCAGCCACACAACCCCCACCTGCCAGCCACACAACACCCACCTGCCAGCCACACAACACCTACCTGCCAGCCACACAACACCCACCTGCCAGCCACACAACACCAACCTGAGGTGGGTGTTGGATTGAAGGATTAGTGACCTTCAGGAGTGAAGGATTAGTGAGCTTCATGGTGAAGGATTAGTGACCTTCAGGGTAAAGGATTAGTGACCATGAATGTTAAAAACATATGCATTCATCCATGCATTTACAGTCCGCGTGGTAAAACATTCGCTCAGCGCTTCGCAAGGGCTTTGGCCTGGGTTCGTATCCTGGCCGGGGAGGATTTACGTGGTGGCAATCCTTAACTGTAGCCTCTGTTCACCCAGAAGTGAATGGATACTTTTTGTTAAACTATTTTGTGGGTCGTATTCCTGGAAAAAATTTGATTAAGGCCTTGCCCTAAACGCTATGGGTGCGGTGGCTGTACAAGAATGTAAGATCACTTGTATATATAAATAAATAAAAAACTAATAAATAAATGAATTACACTTCAAATGACATTCAAAAACAAACAAAACATTATTAAAAAAAAGACATATAGTGGGCACAGGGACTAAACGCCACAATTCATTTAGCTAAGCAAGTTACAATCTTGATGAGCTAGTTACACAATTCAATGGACATCGTCACATCAACAATGGGCTCAAGACCGACCACAAGTACAGTTTGGATTGGCTGTTTGGCAGCCGTGCGGAGCGGTTCTGTTTACATTCGCTCCTCAGTCTTGCCTGGAAGTTTGGCGTGCACACAGCTGGTGGCGTTTTTTGTGGCCTCTGGCCCTGGCGGGCCGGCGGGATGGCGTTGCCCATGCCGCCTATAAAGCGTGTGGATACGGTTGAGCTGGCCTTCTCTGGTCAGGTGAACTACTCATTGTTGGAGGTTGCTCTCCTGGATGTGCTGGGTCTCAACCCTGCAGATGCGTGTGGTGTGCAGCTGGCTGGGGAACATCGGGCCTTGGTTAAGCTGACTGACGCTGTGGTGTACCGGGATATGGTCGACAAGTATGATGGGCGTACTGTACCTTTGCCTGGCGCGGCGGGTACGGTTTCTGTAACGGACTTGTGTGTTCCAGTGACTTTTGTGGTGGTGCGGGGGCTGCGGTTTGAGTTCCCAGAGAGCCTGCTCCGCCGGTTTTTAGGAGGATATGGGAGTGTTCTCGCCTGTCGGGCGAATGTGCTGAAGTCTGGCCGTCTTCGTGGCGTCCTGATGGGTATCCGCACGGTTACCATGAAGCTGAGGAAGGCGATCCCGTCGTCGATGGTGCTGCTGGGGTTCAAGGTGCAGTGCTTTTATGCGGGACAAGAGCGCACATGTTTTCGGTGCGGTATGGCTGGACACCAGGCTGCTGGTTGCCGTAATGGCACCGTCCGGTTGGTCAGTGTCTTCCGAGAAGAGGATTTTCCGCCTCTACATGGCCTTGTGGACCTGGGGGATGATCCTGCCGGGTTGAACCCTCCCCCTGCACCTACCTGTGATGATGGTGTTGTGGGTGCGGTGCGCCCCACTGGTGCTGACGTGTCGGGTCCGATGTCTGTGGACCCCCCTGGTGTGGGTGGTAGTGCGGTGGTCATGCATGTGGAGGTGCATCCGCTTCCGGTTGCCATAGCTGTCGATGTTGACGCTTCGGTGGGGCATGGCCCTGTTTTGTCGCCGGTGGAGGATGTCGCGCCAGATTCTGGTGCCCTTGGTGTGGAACCCTTGGAGGCAGATGAGTTCTTGGAAGGGGGTCGCCCCTCTCGTCGTCCTTCCACCACTGCTGTCCAGGGTCAACCTGGCTCTCAGACGAAGCGCCGGAAGACGAACAGGAGTGGTCGCTCCGGGGACCGAGGGCCTTCGGTGCGGAGGTTAGAGCCTGATGCGAGTGTCGGTGATGGTGAGGGTGTGGCGGTGTCTGTAGTAGACCTGTCGGTGCCGGGCGGTGGAGGGTGTGTTGTAGACCCTCCTGGTGATCTCGTATGTGGGTCCCCTGGGGTACGGAGGCCGGAGTGGCCGGTAGTGGATCTGGGGGACTGTGGCAGTGATGATCGCGGCCTTGTGATGAAGCTTCGGAAGGACTCTGGCCTTCCCACCCTTGTGGGGAGTGCGTCTCCGTCGCCTGGGAACCCGGTGGCGGCTGCTACTGCTTCCGTACATGGGGTGTCGGCCGGACCGGTATGACGGTTTTGTGGTTAGATAGAGTTTATCTCTTTTACCGATGGATCCTAAATTAACATGTGCTTCGCTGAATGTGAATGGTTTGCGTTCTGTGGCTGTGCAACTGGGCCTGGTGTCGATGCTGCGTGAGTGGAGGGTGGATGTGGCTTTTGTGCAGGAGCACAATGTGCAGGAAGTGGGGTTGTTACATGTGTTGGCTGAGGGGTTTACGGTGGTGTTAAACCCTTTGCGTGGCTTGCGTGGAGGTACGTTGATCCTGCTTTCTAAGCGGGCCCCGATTTCCGTGCTTCACACGGAGATGGACGAAGGTGGTCGGGTGCTGTTAGTTCGGGTCTCCTGTTTGGGGTCTGAGGTCTCTCTCTTGAATGTGTACGCGCCATCTGGGGCGGCGCAGAGGCAGAACCGGGAGGTTTTCTTTTCCCGTGATGTGCTGCATTTTTTGCGGCACGATACGAGGGGGATGATTTTGGGGGGGGATTTTAATTGTATTACATCGCCGCGGGATAGCAATAGTCTTCGTCCAGCGAATATCTCGCCGGCTTTGACTGCTACCTTGAAGAGTTGCGGGTTTCGGGATGCGGCCGTGTTGCAAGGGGGTCCTTTGGAGTACACTTTTATCTCGCGTGGGGCTTGCTCTCGCCTTGATCGTTTTTACGTGCCTACTGGGGGTGGTTCGGTTTTTTCGTTGCAGACGGTTCCCGTGGGGTTCTCGGACCATTGCATGGTGGTGTTGCAGGTGGGGATTCGCAGCCAGGTGCGGGTTGGCCGTGGCTGGTGGAAACTGAATTGTGGGTTGCTGAAATGCCCTGTTGTGTGTGCCCAGTTTCGGGCCCGGTGGGCTGTTTTGGCTGCTCGGAAGGGGACTTTTCCCTCGGTCCTGGAGTGGTGGGAGTGGGCTAAGGTGGAATGTCGGTCGTTTTTTCGGGTGATGGCGAAGCGAGAGGCGTCGGGAAGGTTTGGTCTGTTGAGGGTCTTGCAGGCACGGTTATTTTGCCTGTATGGGTTGTTGAATCAGGGTTTAGATAGGTTTCGGGAGATCACGGTGTGTAAGGATCTCATTTGTGGGCTGAGGGAGGACATGGCTGAGGGGGTGCGTGTGCGGGCTGGGGTGGAGGAACGGTTGTGTGGTGAGAAGCTCTCGCAGTTTTTACTGCGGAAGGAACGGGTGGGGCGTGCCTCTGTTTTGTTGGCAGGTCTTCATCGGCCGGACGGTTCGGTTTTGTCAGACACTGGGGTGATTTTGCATTATGTGCGTGGTGAATTGGAGTCTTTGTATGGGGTGGTTGCGGGGGATGAGGGGGTTGATGGAGTCCTTCCTCCAACACTGTGCACCGGGGTTGTCGGGTATGGATTGTGTGGGTCTTGTGCGGGAGGTAAGCCCTTCGGAGCTTTGGGATGTTGTGCGGTCCTTTCGTCGTGGTAAGGTTCCAGGGTCGGATGGGTTTCCGATGGAGTTCTATGTCGAGTTTTGGGATGTGCTTGGTGCCGATTTTTTGGAGGTGGTTCGGTTTTGTCTTCGGAGTTTGTCTCTGTCCGTTTCGCAAAATGATGGTCTTGTGCGGCTTCTTCTCCCCGGCTTCGGAAGAAGCCGGGGGACTTACGTTTTTTTGCAAATTGGCGGCCTATTACGTTTCTAAATGTGGATTACAAGATTATTTCCAAGTTGTTGGCTGGACGTTTGCGCTCAGTTGTGGGGTCGGTGATCTCTTGGGGTCAGTTTTGTGGCGTTCCGGGTAGGTCGTTGGTGCAATGCAATTCCCTTTTTCGGGATTTGCTCCTCTATGTGGAGGAGTCTGGTGTTCCCGCGGCCATGATAAGCCTGGATTGGTCCAAGGCTTTTGATCGCGTGACAATTGGGTTTGTTTTGCGGGTCCTAGAGAGGTTTGGTTTCCCGCCCCAGTTTGTGGGCTGGATACGGATGTTGTATGCTGGTTGTAGTAGTAGGGTGTGTGTCAATGGGTTCCTTAGTGCTCCCTTCGCTATTCGGCGTTCGGTTCGACAGGGGTGTCCTCTGTCGATGCTTCTATATATTCTGTTTCAGGAGCCCTTTGTTCGCGCAGTGCGTGCTTGTTGTTCAGTTGTCTCACCGTGTTTGCCGAATGGCTTGTCCCTCAAGATTTGTGGTTATGCGGACGACACAGTCTTGTTTGTTACCTCTGAGGGTTCTGTGCCTGCTGTTCAGGATTTGGTGCTTCAATTTGAGTCGGCTACAGGGGCTTTGGTCAATCGTGGAAAGTCTTGTCTTCTGGGGTTGGGGGGTTGGGCCTCTCGTTTGATGTGGTCTGGTTCGTGGTTTCCGGTGGTTATCTCTTCTTGAGGTTATCTTGAGATGATTTCGTTTTTTTTTTTTTTTTAGTGTCCCCGTGGCCCGGTCCTCGACCAGGCCTCCACCCCCAGGAAGCAGCCCGTGACAGCTGACTAACACCCAGGTACCTATTTTACTGCTAGGTAACAGGGGCATAGGGTGAAAGAAACTCTGCCCAATGTTTCTCGCCGGCGCCTGGGATCGAACCCAGGACCACAGGATCACAAGGCCAGTGTGCTGTCCGCTCGGCCTACCGGCTCCCCTCGAACCCGAATGGTTCAGTCCATTCGGGTTCTGGGGATTACGTGGTTCAGGTCGTATGTGCAGTCTTTGGAGTTTAATTGGGAGGCAGTTTCGCGGGGGGTGGGCGTAGCTGTGGGGATGTTGTCGCAACGGGCCCTGACCATTTACCAGCGGGCGATTGTCGTGTCTTGTAAGGTTTTGTCGTGGGTCAGGTTTGTTGCGCAGTTTTCCGTTGGATCGGCGGAAGGCTCGCGCTCTGGAGGGTTTGGTGTATCGTTATGTGTGGTGTGGCCGGTATCATCCGGTTCGTCGATCTACGTTATGTCTTTAGGTGTCAGAAGGTGGAATTGGTATTCCTGATGTCTATGTGAAGGCGTTGGCTTTGTTTTGGGGGTCGGTTCGGAGGAGTTTGGTGTTAGGGGTGGGTTAAACTCCTTGGGGTTGTTTTACTCCTTGGGGTTGTTCTATGAGGTTTAGTTTTTTGCTTGATCTGGATCGTTGCCGGGAGGTGGCCATGTATACGTCTCCAGTGTATTCGTGGGCGGTTTTGATCCTTCAGGCGCTTTGTCGATTTCCTGGGTTTGTCTTTTTTGGTTGTCGGGAGGTGTATGGGGCGCTTGCCTCTCGGGTGCCTCCCAGGGTCGAGGGTTTGTACCCTTGTTTCGACTGGGGGAATGTGTGGGAGGCGTTGAGTGGGCCGTGTATTGCGCCACGGACGCGTGAGTTGGTTTTTCGATATTTGCATGAGTCTTTGGCTACGAATGCGAGGCTCTTTATGTTGGGTTTGGTCGCCTCTGATAGTTGTGCTCATTGTGGGAGACGTGAGACTCAGTTGCACGTCTTTTATTTTTGTGCGCGGGTTCAGGGTTTGGTTGGGTGGTTGTGGGATGTCATTGCAGCCTTTTGTGGTCCCGGGGTGCAGGTCAACCTTTTGCGGTTTTTGTTTTTTTCGTTCCCTCGGGGCTCCAGGCGGGTGCGTAACACGCTCGGGGTGTTATTAGCGGACTATATTTTTTGTTTATGGGTTGGTAGGATGGAGGGGTATGGGGTGGGGAGGATTTTGGGCTTTTTGAAAGGCCGTCTGTCTTATACTATGTGGTGGTTACGTCTCTCCTTTCCTAGGGTTTTTGATGCTTGGTTCACGGTCGAGTATGTACGGGGTGCTGCGTTGGTGTAGGTGGTGGGTTCCTGTGGGTGTGGTTGTGTGGGTCTGTGCGTGTTCCTTTGGTTCGGTTCCCTCTGGTGGGTGGGGGTTTGGGGGGTCTGTGTTTGTTTGTCTTTGGGGTTTGTGTGTACTGGGGTTTGCTTGGTTACCTTGTGTGGCAGGGTTTTGTTTGTGTGTGGGTGGGTATGGGTGTGTTTGTGGTGTTGCGTGGCATGTCTGTCTCTCTCCTGATGTGTCCGGTGCGTGGGTGTTTTTCTGCTTGGTGGCTGCCCGTTCTCTGTCTGTGGGGGTCGGGTTTGTGTGCTGGGTGGCTGTGTTTGTTTCGTATGTGTTCCATTGTTGTGTGTTTTTTGTATGCTTGTGTTCATTGTCATTTTGTCTTGCTGCCTTGTGTTATGTGCTTTTCATTATGGTTCCTGTTGGCACGCCCCGTATGGGTGGCATGTGTTGTTTGTTTGTGTGTTTATGCTTTTTTTACACTTTGTTCTGTTATCTGTGTCATTTTACTGTGTTATATGTTCCAATGTCGGGTTGTACTATACCGATTCCTTTATTTTTTACTATTTTATTTTACTATGTAATGCTAATGTGTTCTGTTTCCTTTATTTTATGTACTGTGCTGTGTATTGCTTTGTTGTATGCCATTGTTATTTTCCTGCATTTCCTTACTATGTTGTATTTACAGTGTTATATTAACATGTTTGTTATTGTGTTCTCGTTTCTGTGGTGTGTTGTCCGCTGTTGTGTGGTGTGGCGCATGGTGCGTGTGTTGTCTGCTGTTGTGTGGTGTGGCGCATGGTGCGTGTGTTGTCTGCTGTTGTGTGGTGTGGCGCATGGTGCGTGTGTTGTCTGCTGTTGTGTGGTGTGGCGCATGGTGCGTGTGTTGTCTGCTGTTGTGTGGTGCGGCGCATGGTGCGTGTGTTGTCTGCTGTTGTGTGGTGTGGCGCATGGTGCGTGTGTTGTCTGCTGTTGTGTGGTGTGGCGCATGGTGCGTGTGTTGTCTGCTGTTGTGTGGTGTGGCGCATGGTGCGTGTGTTGTCTGCTGTTGTGTGGTGTGGCGCATGGTGCGTGTGTTGTCTGCTGTTGTGTGGTGTGGGGCATGGTGCGTGTGTTGTCTGCTGTTGTGTGATGTGGCGCATGGTGCGTGTGTTGTCTGCTGTTGTGTGATGTGGCGCATGGTGCATGTGTTGTCTGCTGTTGTGTGGTGTGGCGCATGGTGCGTGTGTTGTCTGCTGTTGTGTGGTGTGGGGCATGGTGCGTGTGTTGTCTGCTGTTGTGTGGTGTGGCGCATGGTGCGTGTGTTGTCTGCTGTTGTGTGGTGTGGCGCATGGTGCGTGTGTTGTCTGCTGTTGTGTGATGTGGCGCATGGTGCATGTGTTGTCTGCTGTTGTGTGGTGTGGGGCATGGTGCGTGTGTTGTCTGCTGTTGTGTGGTGTGGGGCATGGTGCGTGTGTTGTCTGCTGTTGTGTGGTGTGGCGCATGGTGCGTGTGTTGTCTGCTGTTGTGTGATGTGGCGCATGGTGCATGTGTTGTCTGCTGTTGTGTGGTGTGGCGCATGGTGCGTGTGTTGTCTGCTGTTGTGTGGTGTGGGGCATGGTGCGTGTGTTGTCTGCTGTTGTGTGGTGTGGCGCATGGTGCGTGTGTTGTCTGCTGTTGTGTGGTGTGGGGCATGGTGCGTGTGTTGTCTGCTGTTGTGTGGTGTGGCGCATGGTGCGTGTGTTGTCTGCTGTTGTGTGGTGTGGGGCATGGTGCGTGTGTTGTCTGCTGTTGTGTGGTGTGGGGCATGGTGCGTGTGTTGTCTGCTGTTGTGTGGTGTGGCGCATGGTGCGTGTGTTGTCTGCTGTTGTGTGGTGTGGGGCATGGTGCGTGTGTTGTCTGCTGTTGTGTGGTGTGGCGCATGGTGCGTGTGTTGTCTGCTGTTGTGTAGTGTGGGGCATGGTGCGTGTGTTGTCTGCTGTTGTGTGGTGTGGCGCATGGTGCGTGTGTTGTCTGCTGTTGTGTGGTGTGGGGCATGGTGCGTGTGTTGTCTGCTGTTGTGTGGTGTGGGGCATAGTGCGTGTGTTGTCTGCTGTTGTGTGGTGTGGCGCATGGTGCGTGTGTTGTCTGCTGTTGTGTGGTGTGGCGCATGGTGCGTGTGTTGTCTGCTGTTGTGTGGTGTGGCGCATGGTGCGTGTGTTGTCTGCTGTTGTGTGGTGTGGCGCATGGTGCGTGTGTTGTCTGCTGTTGTGTGGTGTGGCGCATGGTGCGTGTGTTGTCTCCTGTTGTGTGGTGTGGGGCATGGTGCGTGTGTTGTCTGCTGTTGTGTGGTGTGGCCCATGGTGCGTGTGTTGTCTGCTGTTGTGTGGTGTGGCGCATGGTGCGTGTGTTGTCTGCTGTTGTGTGGTGTGGGGCATGGTGCGTGTGTTGTCTGCTGTTGTGTGGTGTGGGGCATGGTGCGTGTGTTGTCTACTGTTGTGTGGTGTGGCGCATGGTGCGTGTGTTGTCTGCTGTTGTGTGGTGTGGAGCATGGTGCGTGTGTTGTCTGCTGTTGTGTGGTGTGGGGCATGGTGCGTGTGTTGTCTGCTGTTGTGTGGTGTGGCGCATGGTGCGTGTGTTGTCTGCTGTTGTGTGGTGTGGGGCATGGTGCGTGTGTTGTCTGCTGTTGTGTGGTGTGGCGCATGGTGCGTGTGTTGTCTGCTGTTGTGTGGTGTGGGGCATGGTGCGTGTGTTGTCTGCTGTTGTGTGGTGTGGGGCATGGTGCGTGTGTTGTCTGCTGTTGTGTGGTGTGGCGCATGGTGCGTGTGTTGTCTGCTGTTGTGTGGTGTGGGGCATGGTGCGTGTGTTGTCTTCTGTTGTGTGGTGTGGCGCATGGTGCGTGTGTTGTCTGCTGTTGTGTGGTGTGGGGCATGGTGCGTGTGTTGTCTGCTGTTGTGTGGTGTGGCGCATGGTGCGTGTGTTGTCTGCTGTTGTGTGGTGTGGGGCATGGTGCGTGTGTTGTCTGCTGTTGTGTGGTGTGGGGCATAGTGCGTGTGTTGTCTGCTGTTGTGTGGTGTGGCGCATGGTGCGTGTGTTGTCTGCTGTTGTGTGGTGTGGCGCATGGTGCGTGTGTTGTCTGCTGTTGTGTGGTGTGGCGCATGGTGCGTGTGTTGTCTGCTGTTGTGTGGTGTGGGGCATGGTGCGTGTGTAGTCTGCTGTTGTGTGGTGTGGCGCATGGTGCGTGTGTTGTCTGCTGTTGTGTGG
>NC_091169.1:33509685-33629685 GCF_040958095.1 Procambarus clarkii
ATTAATTTGGTAGTTTTGGCGTGGGTTGTTATGCCCCACATGCAGGGTCTTGCATTTGTCAGTATTAAAAAGCATTTGCCTGTCATCTGACCATTTGTGGAGTTCCTGCAGATCTCTTTGTAAGGCTTCAACATCATTATCATTTCCCACTTTGCCATAGATCTTAGTGTCATCTGAAAATATGTTGATGTGATTTGTAATATTCTCATCTATGTCATTGATGTATATGACTAAAAGGTTGGCCCAAAAATGGACCCCTGTGGTACCCCACTTTTCTCCAGTCACATTCATTCCCATTTAGCACCACTCTTGTTTTTTTTGTTTTAACCATTGTTTTATCTATTTTAATATTCTTCCATTTATTCCATGCGCCAGTAATTTCCTTGCCAGTCTCTCATGTGGTACCGTATCAAAGTCTTCAGCATAATCCATGTAAGCCACATCCACAGGAAGTCTTTTGTCAAAGTGGTTAGTTACCGCTTCCAAAAATATGAACAAGGTTTGTAAGGCAAGATGTATTTTCAACAATTTGTCATTATTTTTTCAACAACATTATTTTTAAAGGGTTGTATGTTAGGGGTTTTCTTTCTTGTTAAAAGGAAAAGATGCATTTGTTGTTGGGTGATTTGTGGTGGTGATTGGTTTAAGACCATGCTGTATTATTTCAGTGCACTACTGTATTGTATGTTGGAATAGCAGAGAGTCCGACTGTTGGTGTTTGCTGTTATGCAGGTAAGGACAGTTTTTTGGATTTCCTGTCATGGTCACCTTCACAGTTTGAACATTTGAGTGTGTCTGAAGTGCATGATTGAGTGTAATGAACTTTTGAACAATTACCACATTTGATGTCTTTTGTGCATCCTTTTGAGGTGGGGTTAAATTCTTTACAGCTGAACCACTGAGTTGGAGGTGGTAGTGTATACTTCTAGTTTATGGAGATAACCATTGTATCAGTAGGAGGTGGTATGTATACTTCTAGTTTATGGCGATAACCATTGTATTAGTTGGAGGTGGTATGTATACTTCTAGTTTATGGAGATAACCATTGTATTAGTTGGACGTGGTGTGTATACTTCTAGTTTATGGAGATAACCATTGTATCAGTTGGAGGTGGTATGTATACTTCTAGTTTATGGCGATAACCATTGTAACAGTTGGAGGTGGTGTGTATACTTCTAGTTTATGGAGATAATCATTGTATCAGTTGGAGGTGGTATGTATACTTCTAATTTATGGCGATAACCATTGTATCAGTTGGACGTGGTATGTATACTTCTAGTTTATGGAGATAATCATTGTATCAGTTGGAGGTGGTATGTATACTTCTAATTTATGGCGATAACCATTGTAACAGTTGGAGGTGGTATGTATACTTCTAGTTTATGGAGATAATCATTGTATCAGTTGGAGGTGGTATGTATACTTCTAGTTTATGGAGATAACCATTGTATCAGTTGGACGTGGTGTGTATACTTCTAGTTTATGGAGATAATCATTGTATCAGTTGGAGGTGGTATGTATACTTCTAATTTATGGCGATAACCATTGTAACAGTTGGAGGTGGTATGTATACTTCTAGTTTATGGAGATAATCATTGTATCAGTTGGAGGTGGTATGTATACTTCTAATTTATGGCGATAACCATTGTAACAGTTGGAGGTGGTATGTATACTTCTAGTTTATGGAGATAATCATTGTATCAGTTGGAGGTGGTATGTATACTTCTAGTTTATGGAGATAACCATTGTAACAGTTGGAGGTGGTATGTATACTTCTAGTTTATGGAGATAATCATTGTATCAGTTGGAGGTGGTATGTATACTTCTAGTTTATGGCGATAACCATTGTAACAGTTGGAGGTGGTATGTATACTTCTAGTTTATGGAGATAACCATTGTAATCAGTTGGAGGTGGTATGTATACTTCTAGTTTATGGAGATAACCATTGTAACAGTTGGAGGTGGTGTGTATACTTCTAGTTTATGGAGATAACCATTGTAACAGTTGGAGGTGGTATGTATACTTCTAGTTTATGGAGATAACCATTGTATCAGTTGGAGGTGGTATGTATACTTCTAGTTTATGGAGATAACCATTGTATCAGTTGGAGGTGGTATGTATACTTCTAGTTTATGGAGATAACCATTGTAACAGTTGGAGGTGGTATGTATACTTCTAGTTTATGGAGATAACCATTGTATCAGTTGGAGGTGGTATGTATACTTCTAGTTTATGGAGATAACCATTGTATCAGTTGGAGGTGGTATGTATACTTCTAGTTTATGGAGATAACCATTGTAACAGTTGGAGGTGGTATGTATACTTCTAGTTTATGGAGATAACCATTGTAACAGTTGGAGGTGGTATGTATACTTCTAGTTTATGGAGATAACTATTGTAACAGTTGGAGGTGGTATGTATACTTCTAGTTTATGGAGATAACTATTGTATCAGTTGGAGGTGGTATGTATACTTCTAGTTTATGGAGATAACTATTGTATCAGTTGGAAATTTGTCTAAGTTAAGTTTGTGAATTTATTCACTCGGTAATTACTCTATTTAACGTGTAAATTTCTTTACTCTGCAGATCGGAAGTTCATCTGCTTGAAGTTAGGTTTGGATGTGTTTCTTCACTCAGGTCTAGAACATGTATCATTATACGCTTAATTAGTCTGTCACCTGGTGGCTCATAGCAGCTTACTAACTACCAATGGACATCTTCGAGGGTAGAATATAGTTGTGCATTAATTGGCTGTTTATTGCTGGTGTCGACTTCTTAATGTGTAGTGCTTTGCAGATATCAAGCCGCCTGCTATCGCTGTATCTATCGATGATTTCCGTGTTTTTTTGTTAAGACTTCTCTGGTGATGGTCTGGTTGTGGGAAGAGATTATATGTTCCTTAATGGAGCCCTGTTGCTTATGCATCGTTAATCGCCTGGAAAGAGATGTTGTTGTCTTGCCTATATACTGAATTCTTTGAGGCTTACAGTCCCCAAGTGGGCATTTTGCAGGCATAGACGACGTTGGTCTCTTTTAAAGCGTTCTGCTTTGTGTCTGGAGAGTTTCTCATGAGTAGGTTGGCCGTTTTCTTGGTTTTATAGTAGATCGTCAATTGTATCTTCTGATTTTTGTCTGTAGGGATAACGTTTCTATTAACAATATCTTTCAGGACCCTTTCCTCCGTTTTATGAGCTGTGGAAAAGAAGTTCCTGTAAAATAGTCTAAATAGGGGGTACAGGTGTTGTGTTAGTTGTCTCTTTCAGAGGTTGCATGGCGTTTCACCTTCCTTCTTATGATGTCTTCAACGAAACCAATGGAGAAGCCGAAATCCCACAACCAGACCATCACCAGAGAAGTCTTAACAAAAAACACGGAAATCATCGATAGATACAGCGATAGCAGGCGGTTTGATATCTGCGAGGCACTACACATTAAGAAGTCGACACCAGCAATCAACAGCCAATTAATGCACAACTATATTCTACGCACTTCAAGACTCTGCACCAATATAGAAGCATCAAGAAATATGGGCCAATAGGCCCTCTGCAGTTTACTTCCATTCTTCCCTTTAACTTACAAAATATTATACCCATTGTTTCATGTTCTATCTTGTGTTGAAAGTTTGTTTTCACCTCATCGAAATCTGTTGTAACATATCACCTCACCCAAATGCAGGTATAAAATCGAAGATGTTTGAACTCTGTTCAGTTATAGTTGTGTATGTGTAAACTAAAGTCTTTGAAAATGTAATAAGTTTTACGAAACGCGTTCAAGTGTCGCGTCAGACTAGAAATAAAAATGAATTTTGGAGAATTGATTTTTCAGTTACCATCAACAGTGAAAAGAAATATAAAAAACATGGAGAAAATTCGTGTTAGAATTATTAATCTTACTTTTTCGGTCATATTTAATATATATATATATATATATATATATATATATATATATATATATATATATATATATATATATATATATATATATATATATAATATATATGGCGAACAAGCCTGAAGGGTCCCCAGGACTATATGCAACTGGAAACTCACACCCCAGAAGCGACTCGAAGTCATACTGCCAGGAGCAACGCAACTGGTATGTACAGGACGCCTTAATCCGCTTGACCATCATGACCGGACAAATATTAGTTATATATATTGTGACGATATTCTCTTTCAAGAGAGATTGAGCCTGCTCTTCCCTACATAAAGTTACTTATATACATACAACAATAAGATGCTACCTTCAAGATACGTCTACCAGTAGCACAAAATGTTTTGACCAGGAGGCAAACATATCCCCCCCTACTCCACACTCCCTCCATGCCGGCTCGCCACCATCATCAAAGAGCAAACTACCATTCCCAACCTGCCTGCTTCTGATTGGTGACCCGCCAACTGCACACCTGCACCTCTGCACCTCAGCGCCCTCTAACAAGTCGATGTCTGGGCTTGAACCAGTCATTGAAGTTAGAATATCTTGTGCTCTCAAGCTGTGAACAACTAACTGATATATGTTTCTGTCTATCAGGTGGATGTTTTCTCAGCTAGCGCTTTATTCTCGGCACCTGCTTGTTTCATTTTGTCTTTATATTATAGAGTAACGTCATCCCTGTTCTTAATTTTTATGTTATATTTTTTGACTTGTTTGTTTGCACTGTACATAGCCAAGGAATTGTCTTTGTTTTTAATTTGCTTTCAATTTAATTAAAGTTTCATTATTCATACAATGTGTTTTGCGTGTATTCCCTTACTTTACCACAGACAACAGCCAAGCAGTCGATTTTTTTTTCTTTAATGTGATAGGCATTGACACCAACCATTAGGAGGACTGCCGAACATCTACACTCCTTCATTTTCCCGTCACTTTAAATGGGGGCCTGTCCTAGGAGCCTGACTCAGGTACTAGTACTAGAACATCAATTTGTGGTAAGTGTACTTGGCTTTGATACAGTTGCTTTTCAATATTTTCATTACTTTTACTATTTATATGGTGCTGTGTGTATTGTGCATTTCCGAGAATAGCATATTGTGTGTTTGGATAACTTTGGATTACGTGGTGACTGAAGGCCTCAGTCATTCTCTTAATTGGTCATCCCTCGAGTCGTGGTCGAACCACCAGCCAGGTCGGACGTTCCTGAGGTCTCTCTGCTGGTGTTTTCATTGGACGCTTCTCGGTTGCCCTGGCAAGTGGTCGTTTGCCACTGCGGGGTGACTACTTACTCGTCTCAGTTTGGGGTCTTACGTGCCGCCACTGCGGAGGAAGGAGTCGGCAGGGCTGACGTTCACCTGTAAAGTGGACATTGGAGTCATCAGCAATACGCTGTTTGATATTATGAAAGTGAAGGTGGAAGATCTTGTTGGTTTGCAGATCATTAGCGAGGACAGAGTGGTGGTGAAGTTCACCGAGAATTGCTTGTTCAGGCAGTTTATTGAACAGTATGAGGATCGGGAGGTGCGGCTGAGCAACGGTCGAGGCTCTGTGAGGGTGGCGAATTTGAGTGTGGAGTATACGTACGTATCGATTAAAAATTATCCAATTGAAATGTCAGAGGATCTTCTCCGTCGGGCGCTTGCCAGGTATGGGCGCGTCGACTTTATTCGTGTGTGTAGGCACACGTCTGGAGCCGTCAAAGGACTCATGAATGGTTACAGGATGGCAAAAATGGTCCTTCGTGGGAATGTGCCTTCCTCACTTTCGATTGCTGGTTATACGGTCGGCTTCTTCTACCGGGTACAAACTCGGACATGTTTCAAGTGTGGTCATGTTGGCCATGTGGCTGCTGCCTGCACCACCAGGATGGATGACCGGGTTAATCTGTTCAATGAAAATGATTTTCCTCCTTTGCACGAGCAAGAAGATCTGTCAGTTTTGAGCAGTGCCCCTTGTATGGGACCGGATGCAGTGGTGGATGGCGCAAATCTGGGTCCCAAGAGTGCTGCTTCAGTGGTATCTCCTGGTGAGGATGACGTCCGTACTGCTGTAGCGTCTCCTGAAAGGTCTAGTGGGAATGTCGATCTCCCTACAAGCCCGTGCGTGCCGGTGCAGACCAGCTCCGAAGGCGAGTGTGCTGTGGTGCCTCCCTGCTCTGGTGAGGTGGTAGATGCAGTGGTGGGCATTTCATCGGTGGATGGGTGCTCCAATGCTGAGTCGTTTGATGTGCATCGGAACCCGCAGCAAGTAATCAGTGATGGTGTTGATATGGCTTGGTCTGCTGCTCGAACAACTGAGGTGGTGGCGGAAGTGCATATGGAGGATGTACATGCTCCTAGCCGCGGTTCTGGACGACGTGAGGCAGATTGCCTGTTGCCTGTTGGCGCTGGGCAGCACAGTATGAAGCGGCGGAAATTTGGAGGTTCTCTTCAGAATATCCTAGATGCACGGAGGAGGTTGGAAGACGGCACCCCCCTTCCCTGACGGCTGTGCCGTGTGATCCTATGGTTTCGTCCGACTCGGATATTCCGCCTTCTGGTGGGGGCGTGTCTGTGATGGATACTGGAGTCCCTAAAATTCGCGGGAGTGATCCACCACCTGGTGGTACACAGAATGTGGATTGGTGGGATATTGTGAAAGGGGTCCAGGAAGAGTCGGTAGGGGGAGATTTGGTGGTAAGGCTCCAGAAAAGTTCTCTGGGTAAGCTTGCCGAAGTGGCTCCCACTCCAATAGTTTTGGGAGGTGGGGTTGAGGGCTCTTCTGTTGGGTGCGATGCTACCCTGGGATGTAGTGGTAGTGTTGTGTGAATGTGGTCTTCTCTGTTAATTTTTTCTCAATGGATGTGTGGATGAAATGTGCGACATTGAACATTAATGGGCTGAATTGCCGTTTGAAGCAACGTCAGCTTGTGTTGGTGGCCCGCTATCACAAGTTGGATGTTATATTTATTCAGGAGCATAATGTTAAGTGTATGGACCGACTGGAGGTGTTGTTGGATTATTTCGAGGTGTTGCTGAACCGTCCTGTGTTATCAAAGGGTGGCACGATGATTTTGTTGGCAAAGAGGGCGAGCATGGGGATAGTGAGTTCGGAAATGGATGACTGTGGTAATGTGATTTTGGCGCATGTGTCGTTTATGGGTTCCGTGATTCCCTTGCTGAATGTGTATGCGCCCTCAGGAACGCATAGGCGAGCTGAGAGGTTGGAGTTGTTCTCAGATGGTTTGCTTTTTTTTTACGGAATGACACGAGAAGGATGATTTTTGGTGGTGACTTTAATTGTGTAATCTCAGTTCGGGACTGTAGCACTCGTGCTCAGGCGTCTGTCTCTCCTGCTTTAGTTAGGACGTTGCAATCTATGCACTTCCGTGATACCTGTTTCCTGGCGGGTGGTGTCCCGGCCTATACCTTTGTTAGTAGGGATTATGGCTCTCGCCTTGATCGCGTGTATGTGCACAAATCTTATGGTCAGGTCCGCTCTTGGGCCACTGTTCCGGTCTGTTTTTCGGACCATAGTATGGTGGTGGTGGGCGTTGTTGTCAATGATCAGGTGCGGTTGGGATAGGGGTTGGTGGAAGCTAAATTGTGGTTTGCTTAGATACCCGTTGGTGGTGGAGGAATTTGTGTGATGTGGAGAGCGCTAGTGCTGCGGAAAGTTGATTTTGTGTCTATGCTAGATTGGTGGGACTGGTGTAAGGTGGAGTGCAAACGTGTCTTTGTTCGTTTCTCGAAGCGTCTTGCAGCGGAACGGTATGGTCTTTTGAATTTGTTGCAAGCTCGATTGTGTCAGCTTTATGGGCTCATGGACCAGGGTTTGGATAGGTATGATGAGATTGTATTGCTGAAGAGACGGATAAATGGGTTGCGGGAGGAAGTGGCTCAGGGTATCCATATCCGTCTATTGACATCTGAGCGTGTAGAGGGTGAGAAAGTCTCTGCCCACTTATTGGATAAGGTTAAGTCCCCTAGGTACTCTACCGTTATGACTGGTATTCACAGGGTAGATGGAACGGTCCTCACTAATACTGATGGGTTGGTGTGTTATGTTCGGGAAGAGTTGGAGGGTTTATATAGGAAGGTAGAGTGTATGTCGGCGGATTGTGAGCATTTTCTTAGTTTTTGCCAGAATGTGTTGTCTGTTGAGGACAATGTGCCATTACTGAGAGAGTTTACGGATAGGGGGATTTGGGAGGTGGTTCGGGGGTTAGCGAATGGGAAGGCGCCTGGGTCTGATGGGTTGCCGGCGGAATTCTATAAGTGTTTATGGGGGGTGATTGGGTCGGACTTCTCAGAGGTGGTGCGGTGGTGCCCACTGATAACACCATGCCTGAGGCATGGTGTTATTAGTGGGTCACAGTCTTTTGGTATTATTCGTCTCCTGCCGAAATCTGGGGATGTGCAGCTGCTCACAAATTGGAGACCGTTGTCTCTCCTGAACCAGGATTATAAAATTCTTTCCAGGGTACTGGCGAATAGGCTTCGGTTGGTTTTGGGGAAGTGTATTTCACTGGGGCAGTTTTGTGGTGTTCCGGGTAGGTCGATTGTCTACTGCAATATTTTGATGAGGGATATGATTTATTATCTTTCGGATAATGTTGTTCCATCGGCCATGGTAAATTTAGATTGGTCCAAGGCTTTTGATAGGGTGGATATGAGTTTTGTGTTTCAGGTGATGGAGAGGGTTGGGATTGTGCCGCAGTTTGTCTCTTGGGTCAGAATGCTGTATAGGGGATGCAAGAGTAGTGTTTGTATTAACGGGGTATTGAGTGCCCCCTTTTTCCTTGGGAGGTCGGTCCGGCAGGGTTGCCCCCTTTCTATGATCCTGTTTATTCTGTTTCAGGAACCTCTGTATATGGCTTTGCGGTCCCATCATTCTCTTGTGCCGCCACGTCTCCCGAATGGTTTGCTGGTACCCGTTGTAGGGTATGCGGACGACACGACTGTGTTTGTCTCCACAGAGGAGTCAGTTCTTGTGGTGCAGGATATACTGGCTCGGTTTCATCGGGCGACGGGAGCAGTGCTAAATCGAGAGAAATCTTGTATGATGGGGCTTGGTGCCTGGGCTTCTCGGCCTTCGTGGGGGGTGGGGGTTCTTGGTTCCCGGTTGTGGACTCGATTCAGACTTGGCATCCGGTGGTGTAAAACGTATGCGATGTCCTTGCAGGTGAATTGGGAGGCAGTCTCTAGAAGAGTTTTGGGTTCAATTTCATGTTTGTATGGGAGGAGGTTGACTTTGTTTCAGAGGGGGCTGCTACTTAACTGCAAGGTTCTGTCCAAAGTTTGGTACATGGCTCATACCTTCCCGTTGAGTCGGCAGTTTGCATTGGCCATTAATAAGGGTTTTTTTCGATACTTGTGGGGTGGGAGGTATTGTCCGATACGTAGGTCTACGCTTTGTTTGCCAAAATTGCGAGGCGGGATTGGGTTGTTCGATGTATACTATAAGGCGTTGGCGATATTTTTTGTCTCGTTTAGGAAGGGGCTCTTCGAGGGGGACGGTGTGTTCTCTCTGGGGTTATATTATTGTACGATGCGTGTAAATTATCTGTTGAGGTTACCCTTGTGTAGAGAGATGGCGTTTCTATCGCCTCCCTTTTATACTTGTGCGATTGATATCCTCCAGAGGCTTTGTCGTGTGGAGGGGTTCTTGTTTTTTACGTGTCGGAGGGTGTATGAGGAATTGCGTCCTTTTGTCGCCCCTGCTGTGGAAGACTCGTTTCCTCTTTTTGATTGGATGGTGGTGTGGCAATCGCTCCATTTGAAGTTTCTAGCTCCGTCGCAGAGGGAATTCCTGTACCGGTATTTACATGAGTCGCTTGCGACTAACGAGCGGCTGCTGAGGTTGGGGATTAAGGATAGTGCTGGGTGTGATCTTTGTGGAGGGCTGGAGACTGTGTTTCATGTGTTTTATTTTTGCTCAGGCCGGGCGAGGTTGGTGGATTGGTTGATTAGGACGCTTGTGCGTTTTTGCGGGTCAGTGTATCGTATTTCCCCTTTACGTTTATTGATGTTTGATGTTCAGGCTCCTTGTTGGAGGGTCCGCAATACTGTGCTTTTGGTTCTATCGGATTATCTTTATTGTCTGTGGGTTGGGAGGCGGGAGGGGTATACAGTGGATAGAATGTTGGGGTTTTTGGAAGGTCGGTTACGTTACTCGAAATGGGAATTACGTTGGTTGCTTGGGGAGGGGTTGGGGAACCATTTTACTGATACTTATGTGCGTTATGGGTAGTATATGACATTTTTTTTTGGGGGGGGGGGTACTGGGATTGTAGTTTGCTTTCGTTTTGTGGGTTTGATTGTACTATACTCTTCAGGTGGCGGCTGTTAGTGTTCTGGGTTCCGTTTTGTTTTGATGTTGGTTGTTGGCAGGCTGTCCATGTGTAATGTTTAGCAGTGCGATTAATCTCCATTTGTGCGAGTGTGTGTGTGTGCTGGGTTTGTGCGCGACATGACCTGTTGTCCGTATGTCTTCCTTTCTTCTTGTGATGGGTTTGTGGGACGGCACTGTGTGTCACTGCATAGCACTATGATGGTATTGTGGCTGGGGTACCATACGGATGTTTGTGGTGCTATAATTTGAGACAGTTTGGGTGTGTATGAGTTTGTTCCTGGATTCCTTACATGACCTGTCCCTATATTAAGCTTCCCTGTTTTCCCAGTTTCTGGGTGGTACAGGTACTAATGTGTATATATGTATTTTAAGGGGTGTTGTGACCCCCCTTCCCTGTTACATTGTTTCCGGTTGAGGGGACTTTGTTATATAGTTAACTAGTTTTATCTAATGGTTTTATTCATGCTTTCTCCGGGTTCGGAGTGTAATGTGTGTTTCATTTTGGATTCTTAGGTCCTTTTTATTATGCCCTGCCATAGTACATTTGTGGCCTTTGACAAATCATGTGTTCTGTTTTCCTTGAGTGGGTACCTTCTCATTTGTGCATTTCTTCTGTTACCTTTATACTATTCGTGTCCTAGGTTTGGATGGTGTGAGTTAGCTCTGTATTTGCTAGGGTTTGAATGTATATTTATTTAATGACTTTATATGGAAAAGGAAAACAAAACTATATGTGTATGTATATATATATTTATATATGTATGTGTATATATATGTTTGTGTTGGCTGTTGCGTGTTGTAACTGAACTGTGTGCTTTAAAACTGAGTAATTTGGTTTGTATTCGTTTATGCTGTTTTACATTGTTAATTTATTACTGTCATTTTTGTATATTGCTTTTCTTTCTTTTATGCATTTTTTGTCATGGGTCTTTGTTTTTGTATTATGTGTCCGGCCTTTTGGTCTGTATGCCTTAGGTGTGTTGTTTAGTGGGGCGTTTTGGGGATGTTTTCATTGGGTAAAATGCTACTAATGTCTTCAAGTGTTTTATGGGTTTTGTACATGGTTAAGTGGATAGATATATGCTTTCCCCTTGTGTTGTGTTCATTTATGTTCCCCATCATACGCCTTTATTCGTCAGTACTGTAATTTTCCCTCTGTGTTGAGGGACTATGGGTAGTTTAATCACCTGTTTTGTGTTGATTGTTTCAATTTTCTTATGAGCCATGTGTGTGCTATCCAACTCACTGTGTAATAGTGCTTTGGTAACTGTTTTTATATTGTATTTATGTGTTTTATAAATAAAAGAGAAAAAAAAAATGGTCATCCTTCCCTCCGTGTTTTCCACCTTCTGTCCCTAGGATATTTCTCAATCTCAGACAGATCATCATTGTGGTACCCTGGTACTTTGATTTGTCTTCGGGTCAAAGCACCCTATCTTCTGCAATCCGACCGAAGGAGGATACAGAGGGCCATAGTTCCTCTAGCACGGACTACGTTGCTGAGTTGGGACCTCAACAGCAGTTCTCGTCACTAGTTGACACTCGCACCCCTACACGTCGGTCAGAGATGATGATATTTACCAACCCGTTCTCGAAATTTCGTATAGTCAATATTGACTTATTAAATACGTGCATAAGTCACATATGCACGTATTTAATATGTCAATATTGACTGTAAGAAAGTGCGAGAACGGGTTGTATTTACTTAGGTAGGGAATTAGCTTTCTTTTTTCAGAGCACAAAGTTCGCTAATTCTGTAAGTATCATATTTCATTTAGTGGGAAAACCCTTGCTTCTGTCCTATAGAAAGTCGGCAAGGTATGCCTACATTCTTGGACTACCTTATTCACTTTTGAAACAATTAAATGTTCCATTTGTTTTAGAAACTATCGGTTTCATTTATTTAGTAGGGTTTTCTTGCCCTTATTCTCTTACATTGAGTACCGGGTACAAGATTTCCTGCGCTTTTGATTGACTAATAATTTACCATACTAAAATTAACGTTAATTGTTAACGATTAAAATTCCACAGGATAGTTACCAGTTGCCACGTTATCCTGTTACTGACACTTCCATATCACAAGTATTCGTTGTACATTTATTTGCTATTTTTCAACATGTTTCGTCTCCAAGCTTTTCGTAACGATCCAACAGGTGAAATAGGGAACTTAAGTCGTGCCAAGAAGACCGAATTACAAACTCTTGCACACGAGTATCAACTAGATGTTCCCCATGGTGCCAACAAAAATGACTTGCACAATTTAATATTGGATCACCTCTTAGTTGAAGGGAAGATTGACTCTGAAACTGACGAAAATTATTCTATTGCAGATAGACATGCTCTGGCAACTATCAAGCTAAAGCTCGAACTTGCAAAGATCGAGCGGGAACAACAAAAAGAAGCTCTACAAATGAGGGAAAGAGAGGCGGCCATAAAGAAAGAACAACAAGAACGCGAGGTGGCCCTAAAGGAACGCGAGATGGCCCTAAAGAAAGAAGATACGGCCCTACTCCAAGAGCGTGAGCGAGTACAGCTTGAAGCGAGACAACGTCACCTGGAGATGCAACGCGAGCATGATAAGAAGCAAGCCGATATGGCTTTAGCATGTCGTCAACAAGAACTCGCGTTGGAAACTACACACCACACTCAGCACCAACAAGCTACAGCTAGTCTTCCTGTAAGTTTCAATGTCTCCCATGCAAGTAAGTTAATGCCACCATTCGTTGAGACAGAGATCGATGTATTTTTCACCACTTTTGAGACCCTAGCTAAAAAACTTAGCTGGCCTGCAGATCAATGGTCTACCCTTCTCAGAGTGCATCTCACAGGTAGAGCTGCAGTTACTCTCATTACCATAGCGTCTGAGAATGACTACCAGACCCTGAAGCAAGCAGTGTTGGACGCCTACCTCTCCCCACCGAAAGCTACAGCCGAAAATTCCGTGACTATCTAAAGGCAAGTACCACCACCTTTCTAGAATTTGTCAATACAAAGAAAAGATATTTCATGAAATGGCTGGAAGCAGCACATGTCTCTACATTTTCAGAACTCGTCAATCTCATGCTAGTTGAGGAATTCTTGAGACGTGTTCTCCCTTCCGTCCATTTATATTTAGCAGACAAAGAAGAAACCGACTACATCAGATGTGCGAAGTCAGCTGACACCTACAGCCTCATGCACCGGCTTACACCATCACCACCTCCCAGTAAGAAGTCTTGGTATAGTTATGATAAAGTGAGTACAGATCAAGCGAGCTCTCAATTGTATTGTAAGTATTGCAAACTCTATGGACATACCATAGATAGATGTGGGAAAGCTCAATACAAAGGCAATGAAACTCCTAAACCCAAACCGACTCCTGCTAAGTCCGGTAAGCCTGTGATGAATGTTGGTGTTCCTGTTAATGATCTTTCTCTCTTCAGCAAACACCTGTATCCTGGAACTGTCTCTGCCAGCAGTACAGATTCGGAGGGACATTTCAAATTGAAGATCTTGAGGGACACAGCGGCTCTTCAGTCCATAATATTGAAATCAGCTGTGCCTAACAATACCTACACCGGGGAAACCGTCCTTATCACTGACCTCACTGCTACCACTCCGTATCCACTCGCCAGAGTCCACCTGGATTGTCCTTTCGTGAAAGGTGAAGTCCAAGTCGCCATCAGGGAAAAGCCTTTTCCCATGTCTGGAGTGCAACTTCTCCTGGGCAACGACTTGGCAGAAGATCTGCAACCGTCCAACCTGATCATCATGGACAAACCCCAGGTGTGTAACTCTGTAGTGGACAATCCCATCTTGAAGTATGTTCCAGCAGAGGTCCAAGAAAGTGATGAAGTTTCTCCTCCGGTTTTGGTGACCACCCGTGCACAAGCTGCACGCCCGCAACCAGCTGACTCTACTGCAACTGCTGTCCCTCAAGACCATCAGAATCTACCACTGAATCTTACTAGTTTGGAGTTCCGTAAGTTACAGAGGGAGGATACTTCATTAACACCATTATTCTTGCAGGCTGAGAGTCAACCTGACAGTATCCCTGGGTTCTTCCTAGAAAATCAGTTGCTCTACTGCAGATACAGACTCAGCAAGCTGAAGGAGGATGACGATTGGGCCAATGTCGAACAACTAGTGGTTCCCACCAGCCTACGGCCCGATATTCTACACCTGGCCCACGGAGCACTTTCTCACTATGGTTTTAACAAAACCTACCACGGAATCAGACAAGACTACTACTGGTCAGGTATGGTTAAAGACGTCAAAAGTTACGTGCAACAGTGTCATACATGTCAGATGGCAGGTAAACCTAACATCTCTATCCCCCAGGCTCCATTGACTCCTATCCAGGTGCCTGCGGAACCTTTCCCCAGACTCATCTTAGACTGTGTTGGTCCTTTACCCCGACCAGTTCTGGCAACGCCTATATACTAACTATCCTGTGTCCTACCACCAGATTCCCCATAGCAGTTCCAGTAAAGAACATTACGGCTGCTACTGTAGTGAAACAACTATTGAAGATCTTCACCCAGTATGGATTTCCAAGAGAGGTTCAAAGTGACTGTGGCACCAACTTCACCAGTGATCTCTTCAAGAAGACACTGGAAGAGTTCAACATCACACAGGTGTTGTCCAGCCCCTATCATCCTGCTTCACAGGGTTCTCTTGAACGTAGTCATCAGACTATTAAAGCACTCCTAAAGAAATTTTGCAATGACACCTTGAAGGACTGGGATAAACAACTTGACCTCATTATGTGCATTTTCAAAAGTCTCCCCAATGAGTCTCTAGGAGTATCTCCTTATGAGATGCTCTACGGACGTAAGTGCCGTACTCCTCTCAAAGCTTTTAAAGACTCTCTACGTAATGCCACCTTCAGTGACCCTCAGAATGTGCCCCAGTTTCTTCAAAACTTAAGGCACATTCTAGTGAGAGTACGTAAATTTGCTAATGACAATCTATTGAAAGATCAGGAGAGGATGAAGACTCATTTTGACCAACGCAGCAAACTAAGGAAATTTAAACCAGGAGACTTCGTGTTGGCATATTTTCCTATCCCAGGTTCTCCATTGCAAAACAAGTTTTCAGGACCTTACCGCATCAAGGAGTGCAGAAACAATCACAACTACGTTCTTGAGACTCCAGATAGGCGGCAGAAGACCCAGTTGTGCCACGTCAACCTCCTGAAGCAGAATCAAGGTACTCCCCCTACTGTGTTGGTATCATTATCCACATTTAAAGGTCCATACCTCCACAGTGAGACCTTCCCTGCTTCTCCTCCCGAAAGCACTAACACTGAGTCAGTGCCTTCCAACTCGGAAATCCTTAATGATCTTCATACCTATTTGCAGGACAGTAATAGTGCTCCTCTCATCAGAATCTTGAAGAAACATCAGAAGTTGTTCAGCGATGATCCACAGGAGTGTAATGTGGTTCAGCACGACATCCAGCTACTCCCTGACACCCGGCCGATTCGTCAACCTTTCTACCGAATCAGCCCGAGCAAAAAGGAAGTCATGCGTGCTGAGGTACAGTACCTCCTGGACCATGGGCTGGCCACCCCTTGAGTCCCCTTGGGCCTCACCCTGCATCTTGGTGCCGAAACCGCATTGTAAAGTGAGGCTGTGTACCGATTACCGGAAATTGAATCTTGTGACTGTCAAGGATGCTTACCCATTACCTAGAATAGATGACATCCTTGACGCTATTGGTAACGCTCGGTATTTATCCAAACTAGACTTACTCAAGGGATACTACCAAGTATGTTTGACAGAGCGAGCTAAGGAAATATCTGCCTTCACCACTCCTTTTGGCCTTTACAGATATGAACGCCTTCCATTTGGACTATGTAATGCCCCGGCCACCTTCCAGCTAGCTGTCAACCGCGTCATCCAGGGCTTAGATCACACCTACGCCTACTTGGATGATATCGTTGTGGCAACCAACACCTGGAACGAACATCTGCTCCAGCTGCAACGATTGTTCGCCTAGCTCCTGACAGCCGGCCTCACCATCAACCTGGGCAAGTCCACCTTTGCTAAAGGTAAAGTGCGTTATCTGGGTCATGTGATAGGGAGTGGCAGCCTAGCTCCGTTAAACATACACACTCAAGCCATCCAGCATTACCCACAGCCTACCACCAGGAAGCAGCTCCTGCGCTTCCTTGGTCTTGCCTCCTACTACCGTAGGTTTGTGAAGAATTTTAGTACAGTAGCGACACCACTGATCACTTTAACCAGCCCCAAGCAACGGTATCATTGGACCATTCAGCAAACCATTGCTTTTGAAAAACTTAAATCTCTTCTCTGTTCTAATCCCATTCTCGCCTCGCCAGATATCACGAAGCCTTTCATCCTCCATGTCGACGCCAGTGGTACCGGCATCGGGGGCGTCCTGATGCAACAACGAGGCGAGGAGGTTCTACCTGTTAGCTACTACAGCTACAAGTTAAAACCCCACCAGAAGAACTACAGCACTATCGAAAAGGAACTTCTTTCCATCGTCCTGAACTTACAGCACTTTGCATCTTACCTACAAGGTGCTCGGTCTACCACCATCTACTCGGACCACAATCCCCTACGCTTCTTGCAGCAACCCCAATTCACCAATCAACGACTTCTACGATGGGCTTTGTATCTGCAGAATTTCAACCTGGAGATCTACATCAAAGGTTCTGACAACATCATAGCAGACGCCCTCTCCAGAGTCTATGAGGTAGAGGCAGCTCCACCTACCACTCTACCACCTGAAGACGTAACTTCACCCATTAGAGCAGGCTTCGGGGGAGAGTTGTGACGATAATCTCTTTCAAGAGAGTTTGAGCCTGCTCTTCCCTACATAAAGTTACTTATATACATACAACAATAAGATGCTACCTTCAAGATACGTCTACCAGTAGCACAAAACGTTTTGACCAGGAGGCAAACGTTCCCCCTACTCCTCACTCCCTCCATGCCGGCTCACCACCGTCGTCAACCAGCAAACTACCATTCCCAGCCTGCCTGCTTCTGATTGGTGACCCGCCGACTGTACACCTGCACCTCTGCACCTCAGCGCCCTCTAACAAGTCGATGTCTGGGCTTGAACCAGTCATTGAAGTTAGAATATCTTGTGCTCTCAAACTGTGAACAACTAACTGATATATGTTCTGTCTATCAGGTGGATGTTTCTCAGCTAGCGCTTTATTCCCAGCACCTGCTTGTTTCATTTTGTCTTTATATTATAGAGTAACATCATCCCTGTTCTTAATTTATATGTTATATTTTTATGTTATTTTGTTTATTTGCACTGTACATAGCCAAGGAATTGTCTTTGTTTTTAATTTGCTTTCAATTTAATTAAAGTTTCATTATTCATACTAATGAAACTTTAATTAAATTGAAAGCAAATTAAAAACAAAGACAATACTTTACAATACCCTTACTTTACCACAGACAACAGCCAAGCAGTCGATCTTTTTTTTCTTTAATGTGATAGGCATTGACACAAGCCATTAGGAGGACTGCCGAACATCTACACTCCTTCATTTTCCCGTCACAATATATATATTGAAATGAAATTATACTTTTAGTATGATTTCATACTAGAATCCTCCTCTTCTAGCCAAAAGGAGGATTTAAACTCACACACTTGGCTGGTACTCTCAACCACTCACGCTATACCTCTTCCTTAACTCTTGTCAACATTGTCAAAGGCAGAGTTGGAGTGGTTGCAAAATTTCTTGCTGGTGCATATGTACCCAGAGATGAGGTGAAGCATCTCACATACGGGCCAAGAGGATTCACTACATGTTACCAATACGAACTCTACCTTTGATAATGCTAACAAGAGTTAAGGAAACGTATCTCTTAACACCAGGCCAAATAAAATCGTAAAAATGAGCTTTGGAGAGTTAATTTTTCAACTTCTTTCTCAAGTGAAGAAATGCGTAAGAAAAATAGAAGATTCGTGCTAGAATCATTGACCTCATCCTTTCTGACATATTCAATATAATGCATATGTATGTAAATAATGTGCGCGTGGGTGTGTGTGTGCATGCGTAGTGAGGACGCATTCAAAGTTATCTTTATGAGTACAAACACACAACTCATGTCAAAATAGTGTCATGCCAATACATGACTACTCATATATTCCGTAAAATGTGTATCATTGACACCGGAAGCTGCACGATTTGACAGGTGACCACATAGTCTCCTAGTACTATTAAGTACTCCTCGTATGTACTCGCCTAGTTGTGCTTGCGGGGGATGAGCTTCGGCTCTTTGGTCCCGCCTCTCAACTGTCAATCAACTGCCGTACAGGTTCCTAAGCCTACTGGGCTCTATCATATCTACATTTGAAACTGTGTATGGAGTCAGCCTCCACCACATCACTGCCTAATGCATTCCATTTACTAACTACTCTGACAGGTCTGATAGGTCTGTGTTGGGAGGTATCTTCTCTTGAGATGATTTCGGGGCTTAGTATCCCCGCAGCCCGTTCCTCGACCAGACCTCCACCCCTAGGAAACAGCCCTGTGACAGCTGACTAACTCCTAGGTATCTATTTACTGCTAGGTAACAGGGGCATCAGGGTGAAAGAAACTCTGCCCATTGTTTCTCGCCGGCGCCCAGGATCGAACCCGGGACCACAGGATCACACGTCCAGTGTTCTGTCCGCTCAGCCACCGGCACCGGTAAGTACACCGGTAAGGTGTAATTACCTGTTCAACATAACGGGTAACAAACAGAGTGTGACGATTTATACATTCTTCTATAGTCTATAGCAGTGTGTACCACTGATATAGATGAGAGATTCAAGACCAGTATAATGGGAGTACAACTGACTATAGAACATAAGTGTGCAAGTGTGTAGCCAAGGCCACACTTCCCCGCGAAAGTCACGAAGCAGAGTGTGTAGAGTCTGCTCAGTGTGCAGGATATTGTTAAAGGTCAACTGGAAGTTGTTATCTACTAACACTCTAGATATATCGCGGGGAATGACGGACAAAATTGACAATGTCATAACATATGACATTGAGAGCAAGCGACAAAATGATTCAAATAGTTATGATGCTGAGAGTGGCGGACAAAATGGCTGGACATAAAGAAGGAAGTCGAATTTGTAGTTGGTATGAGAACGTCTGTAAATAACAGAACTGAAGGTGTTTATGGAGGCAGCCAGCGAGGGTCCGGGTGAAGGGAGGAGGCAGCCAGCGAGGGTCCGGGTGAAGGGAGGAGGCAGCCAGCGAGGGTCCGGGTGAAGGGAGGAGGCAGCCAGCGAAATTCCTCGAAGTTTGGATTTATGCATTACCGAGTCCTCCTCGAACGTTGGACTTATGCTCTAGTGTGTATATGCTCCAAGGTTGCTCTAGTGTGTATATGCTCCAAGGTTGCTCTAGTGTGTATATGCTCCAAGGTTGCTCTAGTGTGCATATGTTCCAAGGTTGCTCTAGTGTGTATATGCTCCAAGGTTGCTCTAGTGTGTATATGCTCCAAGGTTGCTCTAGTGTGCATATGTCCCAAGGTTGCTCTAGTGTGTATATGCTCCAAGGTTGCACTAGTGTGTATATGCTCCAAGGTTGCTCTAGTGTGTATATGCTCCAAGGTTGCTCTAGTGTGCATATGTTCCAAGTTTGCTCTAGTGTGTATATGTTCCAAGGTTGCTCTAGTGTGTATATGCTCCAAGGTTGCTCTAGTGTGCATATGTCCCAAGGTTGCTCTAGTGTGTATATGCTCCAAGGTTGCTCTAGTGTGTATATGCTCCAAGGTTGCTCTAGTGTGTATATGTTCCAAGGTTGCTCTAGTGTGTATATATTCCAAGGTTGCTTTAGTGTGTATATGCTTCAAGGTTGCTCTAGTGTGTATATGCTCCAAGGTTGCTCTAGTGTGTATATGCTCCAAGGTTGCTCTAGTGTGCATATGTTCCAAGGCTGCTCTAGTGCGTATATGCTCCAAGGTTGCTCTAGTGTGTATATGTTCCAAGGTTGCTCTAGTGTGTATATGCTCCAAGGTTGCTCTAGTGTGTATATGTTCCAAGGTTGCTCTAGTGAGTATATGCTCCAAGGCTGCTCTAGTGTGTATATGTTCCAAGGTTGCTTTAGTGTGTATATGCTCCAAGGTTGCTCTAGTGTGTATATGCTCCAAGGTTGCTCTAGTGTGTATATGTTCCAAGGCTGCTCTAGTGTGTATATGCTCCAAGGTTGCTCTAGTGTGTATATGCTCCAAGGTTGCTCTAGTGTGTATATGCTCCAAGGTTGCTCTAGTGTGTATATGTTCCAAGGTTGCTCTAGTGAGAATATGTTCCAAGGTTGCTTTAGTGTGTATATGCTCCAAGGTTGCTCTAGTGTGAATATGTTCCAAGGTTGCTCTAGTGTGTATATGCTCCAAGGTTGCTTTAGTGTGTATATGCTCCAAGGTTGCTCTAGTGTGTATATGTTCCAAGGCTGCTCTAGTGTGTATATGCTCCAAGGTTGCTTTAGTGTGTATATGCTCCAAGGTTGTTCTAGTGTGAATATGTTCCAAGGTTGCTTTAGTGTGTATATGCTCCAAGGTTGCTCTAGTGAGAATATGTTCCAAGGGTGTTCTAGTGTGAATATGTTCCAAAGTTGCTCTAGTGAGAATATGTTCCAAGGCTGCTCTAGTGTGAATATGTTCCAAGTTTGCACTAGTGTGAATATGTTCCAAGGTTGCTTTAGTGTGAGTATGTTCCAAGGCTGCTCTAGTGTGTATATGTTCCAAGTTTGCGCTAGTGTGAATATGTTCCAAGGTTGCGCTAGTGTGAATATGTTCCAAGGCTGCTCTAGTGTGTATATGTTCCAAGTTTGCTCTAGTGTGAATATGTTCCAAGGCTGCTCTAGTGTGTATATGCTCCAAGGTTGCTGTAGTGTGAATATGTTTTAAGGTTGCTCTAGTGTGAATATGTTCCAAGGCTGCTCTAGTGTGAATATGTTTCAAGGTTGTTCTAGTGTGAATATGTTCCAAAGTTGCTCTAGTGTGAATATGTTCCAAGTTTGCGCTAGTGTGAATATTTTTCAAGGTTGCGCTAGTGTGAATATTTTCCAAAGTTGCTCTAGTGTGTATATGTTCCAAGGTTGCTCTAGTGTGTATATGTTCCAAGGTTGCTTTAGTGTGTATATGGTCCAAGGTTGCTCTAGTGTGTATATGTTCCAAGGTTGCTCTAGTGTGTATATGTTCCAAGGTTGCTCTAGTGTGTATATGTTCCAAGGTTGCTCTAGTGTGTATATGTTCCAAGGTTGCTCTAGTGTGAATATATTCCAAGGTTGCTCTAGTGTGAATATGTTCCAAGGCTGCTCTAGTGTGTATATGTTCCAAGGCTGCTCTAGTGTGTATATGTTCCAAGGTTGCTCTAGTGTGTATATGTTCCAAGGCTGCTCTAGTGTGTATATGTTCCAAGGCTGCTCTAGTGTGAATATGTTCCAAGGCTGCTCTAGTGGGTATATGCTCCAAGTTGCTCTAGTGTGTATATGTTCCAAGTTTGCTCTAGTGTGAATATGTTCCAAGGCTGCTCTAGTGTGTATATGCTCCAAGGTTGCTGTAGTGTGAATATGTTTTAAGGTTGCTCTAGTGTGAATATGTTCCAAAGTTGCTCTAGTGTGAATATGTTCCAAGGCTAATCTAGTGTGTATATGTTCCAAGTTTGCGCTAGTGTGAATATGTTCCGAGGTTGCTCTAGTGTGTATATGTTCCAAGTTTGCGCTAGTGTGAATATTTTCCAAAGTTGCTCTAGTGTGTATATGTTCCAAGTTTGCGTTAGTGTGAATATGTTCCAAGGTTGCTCTAGTGTGTATATGCTCCAATGTTGCTCTAGTGTGTATATGTTCCAAGGCTGCTCTAGTGTGTATATGTTCCAAGGTTGCTCTAGTGTGTATATGTTCCAAGGTTGCTCTAGTGTGAATATATTCCAAGGTTGCTCTAGTGTGAATATGTTCCAAGGCTGCTCTAGTGTGTATATGTTCCAAAGTTGCTCTAGTGTGAATATATTCCAAGGTTGCTCTAGTGTGAATATGTTCCAAGGCTGCTCTAGTGTGTATATGTTCCAAGGTTGCTTTAGTGTGTATATGGTCCAAGGTTGCTCTAGTGTGTATATGTTCCAAGGTTGCTCTAGTGTGTATATGTTCCAAGGTTGCTCTAGTGTGTATATGTTCCAAGGTTGCTCTAGTGTGTATATGTTCCAAGGTTGCTCTAGTGTGAATATATTCCAAGGTTGCTCTAGTGTGAATATGTTCCAAGGCTGCTCTAGTGTGTATATGTTCCAAGGCTGCTCTAGTGTGTATATGTTCCAAGGTTGCTCTAGTGTGAAAATGTTCCAAGGTTACTCTAGTGTTGTACTCACCTAGTTGTACTCACCTAGTTGTGCTTGCGGGGGTTGAGCTGTGGCTCTTTGGTCCCGCCTCTCAACCGTCAATCAACAGGTGTACAGGTTCCTGAGCCTATTGGGCTCTATCCTATCTACACTTGAAACTGTGTATGGAGTCAGCCTCCACCACATTACTTCCTAATGCATTCCATTTGTCAATCACTCTGACACTAAAAAAGTTCTTTTTAATATCTCTGTGGCTCATTTGGGCACTCAGTTTCCACCTGTGTCCCCTAGTGCGTGTGCCCCTTGTGTTAAATAGCCTGTCTTTATCTACCTTGTCGATTCCCTTGAGAATCTTGAATGTGGTGATCATGTCGCCCCCCGATCTCTTCTGTCTTCCAACGAAGTGAGGTTTAATTCCCGTAGTCTCTCCTCGTAGCTCATACCTTTCAGCTCGGGTACTAGTCTGGTGGTAAACCTTTGAACCTTTTCCAGTTTAGTCTTATGGTTGACTAGATATGGACTCCATGCTGGAACCGCATACTCCAGGATTGGTCTGACATATGTGGTATATAATGTTCTGAATGGTTCCTTACACAAGTTTCTAAAGGCCGTTCTTATGTTAGCCAACCTGGCATATGCTGCTGATGTTATCCTCTTGATATGAGCTTCAGGGGACAGGTCTGGCGTGATATCAACCCCCAGTTCTTTCTCTCTCTCTCTCTGACTCTTGAAGTATTTCATCTCCCAAATGATACCTTGTAACTGGTCTCCTGCTCCCTACGCCTATCTTCATTACATTACATTTGCTTGGGTTAAACTCTAACAGCCATTTGTTTGACCATTCCTGCAGCTAGTCCAGGTCTTCTTGAAGCCTCAAGCTGTCCTCCTCTGTCTTAATCCTTCGCATAATTTTGACGTCGTCAGCAAACATTGAGAGGAATGAGTCTATACCCTCTGGGAGATCATATACGTATATCAGAAACAGGATAGGTCCAAGTACAGAGTGTGTATATGCTCCAAGGCTGCTCTAGTGTGTATATGTCCCAAGGTTGCTCTAGTGTGTATATGCTCCAAGGTTGCTCTAGTGTGTATATGTTCCAAGGCTGCTCTAGTGTGTATATGTTCCAAGGCTGCTCTAGTTTGTATATGTTCCAAGGTTGCTCTAGTGGGTATATGTTCCAAGGTTGCTCTAGTGTGTATATGTTCCAAGGATGCTCTAGTGTGAATATGTTCCAATGTTGCTCTTGTGTGTATATGTTCCAAGGTTGCTCTAGTGTGAATATGTTCCAAGGTTGCTCTAGTATGAATATGTTCCAAGGTTGCTCTAGTGTGTATATGTTCCAAAGTTGCTCTAGTGTGTATATGTTCCAAGGTTGCTCTAGTGTGTATATGTTCCAAGGTTGCTCTAGTGTGTATATGCTCCAAGGCTGCTCTAGTGTGCATATATTCCAAGGTTGCTCTAGTGTGAATATGTTCCAAGGTTGCTCTAATGTGAATATACTCCAAGGTTGCTCTAGTGTGTATATGCTCCAAGGTTGCTCTAGTGTGTATATGTTCCAAGGTTGCTCTAGTGTGTATATGTTCCAAGGTTGCTCTAGTGTGTATATGTTCCAAGGTTGCTCTAGTATGAATATGTTCCGAGGTTGCTCTAGTGTGAATATGTTCTAAGGCTTCATTAGGTAAATAAATCAATGATTTCACAAAGACACACATATCGTCAGACAAAAATTTGTATGATGATGGAAGCAGTATTGTAGATCTTTAATACATTTTTCTATGCATGACACGGTACACATTTCATCATCAATAAGCATTTTGTTTTATATTTATGATTTTCACTGTGAGTATGCATACTTGGGTATGCTTTCACAAGCTTTCCTCGCAAGGTCAAGCTTTCTCATTATATATTTGCGATGTTCCTTCGTCACGTAACGAAAGAAACTCAAATCTGACAGAAACAGGAGTGTCCTCAATGACATTTTTCACAGAAACATCAGTGTCCTCAGTGACATCTTTCACAGAAACATCAGTGTTCTCAGTGACATCTTCCACAGAAACAAGTCTCAAGATCCATGTATTCTTCCCTTGCTGATAAAGATCAGGGACATTGGTCCTGATTGTGTCATTCAAGATTATCAGTTACTCAATAATAATATCATTGATAACATTTCAATTCTATTTTACTGAGAACAGCTGTCAGTTGTGAGAGGACTGAAGTGTTTCTGATCTTCGTGCTATATTGCTATAACACTATAATTCCCTGAAGGCACAAATTCAGGAAATTGGCATATGTGAATATGTTGCAAAGCTGCTCTAGTGGGTATATGTTGCAAGGTTGCTCTAGTATGTATATGTCCTCACTAGAGCTAGGGGTTGGCCTCACGTAACTTGGGTCTGGCCTCACGTAACTTGGGTCTGGCCTCACGTAACTTGGGGCTGGCCTCACGTAACGTGAGGCTGGCCTCACGTAACGTGGGGCTGGCCTCACGTAACTTGGGGCTGGCCTCACGTAACTTGGGGCTGGCCTCACGTAACGTGGGGCTGGCCTCACGTAACGTGGGGGATGGCTTCACGTAACTTGGGGCTGGCCTCACATAACTTGGGGCTGTCCTTACATAACTTGAGGCTGGCCTCACGTAACTTGTGGCTGGCCTCACGTAACTTGGGGCTGGCCTCACGACAGGTATACAGAGAATGACAAAGAGGTGTGTGAAGAACTCAACAAGAGGTTCCAGGAGGTCTTCACAATAGAACAAGGTGAGGTCACCGTGCTAGGAGAAAGGAAGGTAAACCAGGCGGCCTTGGAAGAGTTCGAAATTACAAGAGAGGTCAAGAGACACCTGCTGGATCTGGATGTTAGAAAGGCTGTTGGTCCAGACAGGATTTCACCATGGGTACTGAAAGAGTGTGCAGAGGTACTTTGCTTGCCACTCTCCATAGTGTATAGTAAGTCACTGGAGACGGGAGACCTACCAGAAATATGAAAGACGGCGAATGTGGTCCCAATATACAAATAGGGCGACAGGCAAGAGGCACTGAACTACAGGCCAGTGTCCTTGACTTGTATGCCATGCAAGGTGTTGGAGAAGATCGTGAGAAAAAACCTGGTAACACATCTGGAGAGAAGGGACTTCATGACAAATCGCCAACATGGGTTCTGGGAGGGTAAATCTTGCCTGACTGGCTTAATAGAATTCTACGACCAGGTGACAAAGATTAAGCAAGAAAGAGAGGGCTGCGCGGACTGCATTTTCTTGAATTGTCGGAAAGCCTTTGACACAGTACCACATAAGAGGCTGGTACATAAGCTGGAGAGACAGGCAGGTGTAGCTGGTAAGGTGCTCCAGTGGATAAGGGAGTACCTAAGCAATAGGAAGCAGAGAGTTACGGTGAGGGGTGAGACGATTGGCGTGAAGTCACCAGTGGAGTCCCACAGGGCTCTGTACTCGGTCCTATCTTGTTTCTGATATATGTAAATGATCTCCCGGAGGGTATCGATTCATTTCTCTCAATGTTTGCGGACGATGCTAAAATTATGAGAAGGATTAAAACAGAAGAGGACTGTTTGAGGCTTCAAGAAGACCTAGACAAGCTGAAGGAATGGTCGAACAAATGGTTGTTAGAGTTAAACCCAACCAAATGAAATGTAATGAAGATAGGTGTAGGGAGCAGGAGGCCAGATACAAGGTATCATCTGGGAGAGGAAATTCTTCAGGAGTCAGAGAAAGAAAAAGACTTGGGGGTTGATATCACGCCAGACCTGTCTCCTGCAGCACATATCAACAGGATAACATCAGCGGCATATGCCAGGCTGGCCAACATACGAACGGCATTCAGAAACTTGTGTAAAGAATCGTTCAGAACTTTGTATACCACATATTTCAGGCCAATCCTGCAGTATGCAGCCCCAGCACGGAGTCCATATCTAGTCAAGGATAAGACTAAACTGGAAAAGGTTCAAAGGTTTGCCACCAGACTAGTACCCGAGCTGAGAGGTATGAGCTACGTGGAGAGACTACGGGAATTAAACCTCACTTCGCTGGAAGACAGAAGAGTTAGGGGGGACATGATCACCACATTCAAGATTCTGAAGGGAATTGATAGGGTAGATAAAGACAGGCTATGTAACACAAGGGGCACACGCACAAGGCGACACAGGTGGAAACTGAGTGCCCAAATGAGCCACAGATATATTAGAAAGAACTTTTTTTAGTGTCAGAGTGGTTGACAAATGGAATGCATTAGGAAGTGATGTGGTGGAGGCTGACTCCATACACAGTTTCAAGTGTAGATATGATAGAGCTCAGGTATCTGTACACCAGTTGATTGACGGTTGAGAGGCGGGACCAAAGAGCCAAAGCTCAACCCCCGCAAACACAACTAGGTCAGTACAACTAGGTGAGTACGTAACTTGGGGCTGGCCTCACATAACTTGGGACTGGCCTCACGTAACTTGGGGGCTGGCCTCACGTAATTTGGGGCTGGCCTCACGTAACGTGGGGCTGGCCGCACATAACTTGGGGCTGGCCTCACGTAACTTGGGGCTGGCCTCACTTAACGTGGGGCTGGCCTCACATAAGTTGGGGCTGGCCTCACGTAACTTGGGGCTGGCCTCACGTAACTTGGGGCTGGCCTCACGTAACTTGGGGTTGGCCTCACGTAACTTGGGGTTGGCCTCACGTAACTTGGGGCTGGCCTCACGTAACGTGGGGCTAGCCTCACTAAACGTGGGGCTGGCCTCACATAAGTTGGGGCTGGCCTCACGTAACTTGGGGCTGGCCTCACGTAATTTGGGGCTGGCCTCACTAAACTTGGGGCTGGCCTCACGTAACTTGGGGCTGGCCCCACGTAACGTGGGGCTGGCCTCACTTAACGTGGGGCTGGCCTCACGTAACTTGGGGCTGGCCTCACGTAACTTGGGGCTGGCCTCACGTAACTTGGGGCGGGCCTCACACAACGTGGGGCTGGCCTCACTTAACGTGGGGCTGGCCTCACTTAACGTGGGGCTGGCCTCGCGTAGCTTGGGGCTGGCCTCACGTACCTTGGGGCTGGCCTCACGTAACTTGGGGCTGGCGTCACGTAACTTGAGCCTGGCCTCACGTAATTTAGGACTGGCCTCCTATAACTTGGGGCTGGCCTCACGTAACTTGGGGCTGGCCTCACGTAACTTGGGGCTGGCCTCACGTAACTTGGGGCTGGCCTCACGTAACTTGGGGCTGCCCTCAAGTAACATGGGTCTGGCCTCACGTAACATGGGGCTGGTCTCACGTAACTTGGGGCTGGACTTATGTAACTTGGGGCTGCCCTCAAGTAACATGGGTTGGGCCTCACGTAACTTGGGGCTGGTCTCACGTAACTTGGGGCTAGTCTCACGTAACTTGGGGCTGGCCTCACGCAACTTGGGGCTGGCCTCACGTAACTTGGGGCTGGCCTCACGTAACATGGGTCTGGCCTCACATAACTTGGGGCTGGCCTCACGTAACTTGGGGCTGGCCTCAACTTGAGGCTGGTCTCACGTAACTTGGGGCTGGCCTCACACAACTTAGGGCTGGTCTCAAATAACTTGGGGCTGGTCTCACGTAACTTGGGGCTGGCCTCACGCAACTTGGGGCTGGCCTCACGTAAATTGGGGCTGGCCTCACGTAACTTGAGTCTGGCCTCACGTAACTTGGGGTTGGCCTCACGTAACTTGGGGCTGGCCTCACGTAACTTAGGGCCTTAGAAGTAAGATCACAAAATACATGGAATCACGGCATCTCCATAACCCCGGACAACATGGTTTCAGAACAGGGCGCTCTTGCCTGTCGCAGTTGCTGGACCACTATGATATGGCATTAGATGCTATGGAAGACAAACAAAACGCTGATGTAATTTACACAGATTTCGCAAAAGCTTTTGATAAATGTGACCATGGTGTTATTGCACATAAAATGCGTTCAAAAGGAATTACCGGGAAAATAGGCAGATGGATCTACAATTTCCTGACTGACAGAGCCCAATGTGTAATAGTCAACAAAATAAAATCCAGCCCATCAACCGTGAAGAGCTCAGTCCCCCAGGGTACTGTGCTTGCTCCAGTACTTTTTCTCATCCTCATATCGGACATAGATCAGAACACAACCTATAACACTGTATCATCCTTTGCAGATGACACTAGGATTTTCATGAGAGTTGGCAACATAGAGGACACGGCAAACCTCCAATCAGATGTAGATCAGGTCTTTCTATGGGCTACAGAAAATAATATGGTATTCAACGAGGATAAGTTTCAGCTCATGCGCTACGGAAAAATTGAAAATATAAAAACAGAAACCACGTACAAAACGCAGGCAAATCATAACATAGAACGAAAAGGCAATGTAAAGGACCTGGGTGTACTCATGTCGGAAGACCTTACCTTTAAAGAACACAATAAAGTAGCCGTCGCACCTGCAAGAAAAATGACAGGTTGGATAACAAGAACTTTTCACACTAGAGATGCTATACCGATGATGATACTTTTCAAAACGCTTGTGCTCTCTAGAGTGGAGTACTGCTGCACAATGACAGCCCCTTTCAAAGCTGGAGAAATTGCTGACCTAGAGAGCGTGCAGAGATCCTTTACTGCTAGAATCCACTCAGTAAAACATCTAAATTACTGGGACCGACTAAAGAGCCTAAATCTGTACTCCCTTGAGCGCAGGCGGGAGAGATACATAATAATTTACACGTGGAAAATAATTGAGGGGCTGGTCCCAAACCTGCACACAGAAATAACACCACATGAGACCAGAAGACATGGCAGGATGTGCAGAATACCCCCGTTGAAAAGCAGAGGTGCAACAGGTACTCTGAGAGAGAACTCTATCAACATCAGAGGCCCGAGACTGTTCAACACGCTTCCACTACACATAAGGGGCATAACTGGCAAACCCCTCAGTGTTTAAGAGAGAACTGGATAAGCACCTCCAAAGGATACCTGATCAACCAGGCTGTGACTCATACGTCAGGCTGCGAGCAGCCGCGTCTAACAGCCTGGTTGATCAGTCCAGCAACCAGGAGGCCTGGTCGACGACCGGGCCGCGGGGACACTAAGCCCCGGAAGCACCTCAAGGTAGCCTCAAGGTAGGGCTGGCCTCACGTAACTTGGGGCTGGCCTCAACCTCGGGCTGGCCTTATGTAACTTGGGGCTGGTCTCAACTTGGGGCTGGCCTTACGTAACTTGGGGCTGGCCTCACGTAACTTGGGGCTGGCCTCACGTAACTTGGGGCTGCCCTCAAGTAACATGGGTCTGGCCTCACGTAACATGGGGATGGTCTCACGTAACTTGGGGCTGGACTTATGTAACTTGGGGCTGCCCTCAAGTAACATGGGTTGGGCCTCACGTAACTTGGGGCTGGCCTCACGTAACTTGGGTCAGGCCTCACGTAACTTGGGGCTGGCCTCACGTAACTTGGGGCTGGCCTCAACTTGAGTCTGGTCTCACGTCGTAACTTGGGGCTGGCCTCACACAACTTAGGGCTGGTCTCAAATAACTTGGGGCTGGTCTCACGTAACTTGGGGCTGGCCTCACGCAACTTGGGGCTGGCCTCACGTAAATTGGGGCTGGCCTCACGTAACTTGAGTCTGGCCTCACGTAACTTGGGGTTGGCCTCACGTAACTTGGGGCTGGCCTCACGTAACTTAGGGCTGGCCTCACGTAACTTGGGGCTGGCCTCAACCTCGGGCTGGCCTTATGTAACTTGGGGCTGGCCTCAACTTGAGGCTGGTCTCACGTAACGTGGGGCTGGCGTCACACAACTTAGGGCTGGTCTCAAATAACTTGGGGCTGGTCTCACGTAACTTGGGGCTGGCCTCACGCAACTTGGGGCTGGCCTCACGTAAATTGGGGCTGGCCTCACGTAACTTGAGTCTGGCCTCACATAACTTGGGGTTGGCCTCACGTAACTTGGGGCTGGCCTCACGTAACTTAGGGCTGGCCTCACGTAACTTGGGGCTGGCCTCAACCTCGGGCTGGCCTTATGTAACTTGGGGCTGGTCTCAACTTGGGGCTGGCCTTACATAACTTGGGGCTGGCCTCATCTTGGGGCTGGCCTCACGTAACTTGGGGCTGGCCTCACGTAACTTGTGGCTTTCCTCATGTAACTTGGGGCTTGTCTCACGTAACTTGGAGCTGGCCTCACGTAACTTTGGGCTCGCCTCATGTAACGTTGGGCTGGCCTAATGTAACTTGGTGCTGGCCTCACGTAACTTGGGGCTGGTCTCACGTAACTTGGGGCTGGCCTCATGTAACTTGGGACTGGCCTCAACTTGGGGCTGGTCTCACGTAGCTTGGGGCTGGCCTCACGTAACTTGGGGCTGACTTCAACTTGGGGCTGTTCTCACGTAACTTGGGGCTGGGTTCACGTAACTTGGGGCTGGCCTCACGTAACTTGGGTCTGGCCTCATGTAACTTGGGGCTGGCCTCAACTTGGGGCTGGTCTCACGTAACTTGGGGCTGGCCTCACGTAACTTGGGGCTGACCTCAACTTGGGGCTGGTCTCACATAACTTGGGGCTGGCCTCTCGTAACTTGGGGCTGGCCTCACGTAACTTAGGTCTGGCCTCACGTAACTTGGAGCTTTCGTCACGTAACTTTGCTTGAAAATCGGTTATTTTATGCTGAGTCTCAGCCCCTTTGCCACCCCTTAAATGGGACTCGGCCTCTTCTCCCCCCCTTTGTGCGGAATGTGGATATGAAACATTCACCGCATAGTCCATAGAGTTTAGCATTTACTTAAATATAAGTGTATTCGGATAATGACTTTTCAAAACAAATATTCAGATAACAGATTGGTGTTCTGGGCACAGCCTTTTAATTACAGTGATAAAGATAATGTGTAGTGAAAATTGTTATAATGATAGAGGAATATAGGGAGGGTATGTGTGGAGGGAGACAGGGGAGTGTCTGTGTAGAAGGGTACGGTACAAAGATGCTTACTGTGATGAAGGTACTGTTGTGAAATTGGTTGCAGTGATGAGGTGAGATAGGGAAGGTGTGGAAAGGAGGGGGGGGATGGGGTGACTAGGAGTATGTTGGAAGAGCTGGGGATGGTGTTTGTAGGGGCAGATGGATAGGTTGTGTGTGGTGTGGCTTCTCCAACACACCTAGGGTGTGTTGGAGAGGCCCGGGCACTCGGTAAACCCGGGCACCGCCGAGTATCCCCATGTATTCAGCCATATTCTGAATACATATGATAATTATTGATTAGTTTTATATCTATGCTTATCTTAACTCATGTTCTCTTCCCAATTCATAATCTCAATATTCCAATGTTGCTGCTGATATTTTTTACCACTTGTACCAGATATCAGGTTGTACCAGATATCAGGTTATAACAGATATAAAACGGTGCGCTCAGAGCTCGACATCTCTCACCACTTTAGAGCAGCTGACAATATTCACTTCACTTGTAAAAGAAGTTTAATTTTTCTGCATTGTTTGAATAAATTTTTTGCCGCCATTTTTATTAATGAAGCTGGAGAAAGTACAGAGAAATGAAACCAAAGTAGTTAAAGAGGTCAGAGTCACGAAGTAGAGGCATTATCACGACATACAAAATACATAGAAAAATTCATAAAGGTAGGCAATAAAGGCTTTTTAAGGCAGATGGAGACTTTGAGAAGTCTCAAAGACGCTATAGGGATATAAGAAAAATTATCCGCAATTTTAAAGCATTAAAGAAGTAGAATGACTTGAAAATGAAGAAGAAAAGGTACTACGGGCTCACCATAGCCCGTGCTACTTGGAACTTTTTGTTTCTGGTAGCGAATCATAAACAACAACAACAAGAAGAAAAGGTAGATTATCTAAACGAATTACAAAGATACTGGAACCAGTACCACAGACGACTAAAGATTAAAAGCCGGGACCCAACAGCTGTAATCCGACTCTCGTATAAGCATCTAGGTGAAAACACACACACACACACACACATACACACACACACACACACACACACACACACACACACACACACACACTAGAGAGAGAGTTCAGGCAACACGTGGGACTGTCGCAGGTGTTGGAGAACAATGACACGTGGGAGTGGTTGTCAGACACGTATTGTTCACAGGTGTTCACCTGCACACCCACCACCCGCCCCACGGGCTCACACCCACCACCCGCCCCACGGGCTCACACCCACCACCCGCCCCACGGCCTCACACCCACCACCCGCCCCACGGGCTCACACCCACCACCCGCCCCACGGGCTCACACCCACCACCCGCCCCACGGGCTCACACCCACCACCCGCCCCACGGGCTCACACTCACCACCCGCCCCACGGGCTCACACCCACCACCCGCCCCACGGGCTCACACCCACCACCCGCCCCACGGGCTCACACTCACCACCCGCCCCACGGGCTCACACCCACCACCTGCCCCACGGGCTCACACCCAGGTGCTCTGTATTTTGATGTCACAGCTTTGTTGGTGAGAATTCTAGGAGCTTTGCTAGGATATGAGGTGGTGGAAGAGGCTTCAAGTCGAGCCACTCTACACTAGTATTTAGATAAAAGTATTAGAAATTTTCCTTATATATATTTAGTCTAGGAACTCTCCCAGTATCTAGAGATTACTCATGGCTGATAATGATAAGTTAGTGTGGTGTCACGTGTTCACTGTTTATGTAAACATTGGGAAGTCGTCTGGAGCGCTGCTTGTGGGCGCTTGCTCTCCGAGCTGGCTCCTCCCTCCTTGGGGAGGGTAGCAATGTATATTTATTTATTATTTTTACTGTGTGAGAGGATGGTCTCTCAAGATTATCCCACAGCTGACTTGAATGGCTCATTGCAGTGCACAGTGCACCGATCTCGTGCACAAGCCCTATCTCTGTTAACCCTGGATAGTAAACTGTCATGTTGGGTATCTCCAGGTTGCCCACTTAACCAGGAATACGCTTATAATACGGAGGCCGCCGTATGTCCAGGCAGGGAGTAGATACAGGGAAGTTAAGCATACTTGCCACAGGGTCAGTGAGTACATAGGAGGTGCCAGGCGTGAGAGAGAGAGGGGACGCCAGCGAGGCGACAGTCTGACCTCTGGGGTCAGCCTCAACCGGCGAAATGGAGAATAACAACTGTGACGTGGTCGTGACGTGTTCATGACGTCACCTCTGCTACTGATCATGGAACGATCAATATGATTGGTTCCCGCTCTTTTGCGGCAATGCCATTGGTCAATTGTAACCCCTTGTATTTGTGCCCCACGAGGAGCCCTGCATTTTCTTGCAAGGATATTCACGTGAGGCAGCCCGTACATAGAGGACGTGTCCTGTTCTGTCTATCGGCCAATAGACTGAACACCGTCCATTCCTCACCGTCAAGTTAAACTCAGCGTCTTTTTGCTATACCAACGCTCGCCTGGAATCGTGATCGTGACTATATTGTTTAGAAGCCTAAAGATTATTCACCAGAGCGAAACAGACTGGTATCAGGTAACTCCTGGTGACAAGAGATCGTTGTGAGTGACCTTGAGTAAACTAAGGAGTGCCGCTGCCTAAGTAACCTGTGAGTGACTTTACCACAGTGTACCGCATGGGTACCATATAACCTGTAGCCGCCAGCCGCCACTGTCCAGAGCGTGTAGCTAGCCTCGAGCCGCCAGCCGCCACTGTCCAGAGCGTGTAGCTAGCCTCGAGCCGCCAGCCGCCCTGCCTCACTGTACTACGTGACGTCACCACCTTACTCACCGCCAGTGCCATCAAGTGTGTGTGTGTGTGTCTGTTAGACATACACCTCACCCTCCTGCGAGTATCCTCCGTGTCAAGTACGGTTTGTGGGAAAGCCTGTCGCCAATGGTCTCACGTCAGAACGAGCGAAACCAGCTGTCAGGCCACCTGCGAGTTCTTGCATAAATGTGCCCGAGTGAGTGAGTGAATAAGAGAGGTAGCCTACCTGTAAGTACAAGATCTTGTTATTGTATTATTGTGTCTGTCTGTGTTGATCTGAGGGATCAACCACAGTTCTCACATTCTTATACCTGACACAGGTATAGGTGGAGACCTAGACACCCGACGGTGTATGCGTGTTATCTGTGTGGTACAGCGACATTACACTCGTCTGTGAATGTGAGCTTCACATGCACCACACATTTAGTTATTGTGTGACATTATTATTATTGTGCATGTTTATTGCCTGTTTCATTGTGATTTATTGCACATCATCATTACCCGAGTATCCGGTTGGAACTCTTGTGATCCCTTTGCACACCTGCAGTTAGGTTTGATGTGTTAATGATTGACTGTCAACTGTGTTATGTTAGGTGTTTCTCTACGAGTGGATACGAGTCGTTTAGCCAGACGTCAAGAGTCTCGCTAATACAACCACAGCCTTTCTGACGCCAATCTAAAGTAAATCAAGCACCCTTTGTATCAGTGGTTAAGTTAGTAAATAAACTACTGTTAAGCTTTATGCGGTGTTTCCGTTGAACCACTTCTGAACACTGCCAACATTACTCAAGCCTTCAGCTCCAGGTGTCTTCAACACCGAGTTGCCTATTATTCACTAAACTATAAATGTGATGAGGACCCTAGGAGTCCCTTAAAGTGTTAAAGCATTGAGGAGATTCCAACGATCAACGTGGACCAGGACCAGGTGAGGCTAGTCTGAGAAGAGACCCTCAAGGACTCTAACTCGACCTTGCTCCCAGGCCCTGTACGGTTGCTCTCGTATTTTCTCTGCTGATTCCGACAGCTTCGTGAAGCGTCTGCCACATGTACATTGGCAACATACGCATTGCAGTCGGGAAAGCAAAATAGAAAACCCCACAAACTGTCTAGACAGATTATTGTGAAAAAATGTTATTATAATATAATTAGATATAGTATTTAAAGATTATAATTAATACTTGATAGTACCATTGATTCCTGGTAACAGATTTGTATTATCCATCACTGGAAGTCAATCGATGTTCCAAATGTATTTTAATTAAGATATTCTTCTTGAACCTTCTCGATTTTTGAGAATTCATTCACTTAGTCACGCAGGCGCATATGGGCCCAATGGCGTACGTGATCATGGTGGCACTGTCATGTAGCATTCAGAAGTAGGATCATTGTTATGTAGGATTCAGAAGTAGGATCATTGTTATGTAGGATTCAGAAGTAGGATCATTGTCATGTAGGATTCAGAAGTAGGATCATTGTTATGTAGGATTCAGAAGTAGGATTTAATGAATCTGAAGTGATTCGGATATAATTCTGATATGATACAGAAATAATACATTTCTTAGATAATAATATTGATATATAGTGAGTAAAATTTCCCATATGTAACTCTTATAGTAAGCCAGCTGGGCCACCCCCCCCTGCTATATACACCATCTGTGACTCTTACAGTAAGCCAGCTGGGCCACCCCTGCTATATACACCATCTGTGGCTCTTATAGTAAGCCAGCTGGGCCACCCCCCCCCCTGCTATATACACCATCTGTGACTCTTACAGTAAGCCAGCTGGGCCACCCCTGCTATATACACCATCTGGCTCTTATAGTAAGCCAGCTGGGCCACCCCTGCTATATACACCATCTGTGGCTCTTATAGTAAGCCAGCTGGGCCACCCCCCTGCTATATACACCATCTGGCTCTTATAGTAAGCCAGCTGGGCCACCCCTGCTATATACACCACCTGGCTCTTATAGTAAGCCAGCTGGGCCACCCCCTGCTATATACACCATCTGGCTCTTATAGTAAGCCAGCTGGGCCACCCCCTGCTATATACACCATCTGTGGCTCTTAGAAGAAGCCAGCTGGGCCACCCCTGCTATACATTGAAAACTGGAGCACAACTTTTGCCATGTCTGATTTTTGTATTGTTACGTTGGTTGGGCTTAGGATATATTGTCCTTAGGAGGGTTATCACCCTTTGGGGGGGCTTATGACCCTCTGGGGGGGTTATGACCCTCTGGGGAGGGGGTTTATGACCCTCTAGGGGGGTTTTACCTAGTGTTTACTAACAACCTGCTAACATACATTAGTTGTGACCATCGTCCAGGACGAAGGAGACAATGTTTGTGTACAGAGAAGCGGACCTCTGTCTGAGTACATTCTCCATACTCTTAATCTGGTTTTGGGCTTAGCATCTAGTAGCATTTCTCTGACTAGAAAACGCTCGCAGGGCGATGGAAACTCAGGTCCATTCTGTAACTCAAGTAGTTATTTCAGACATGCAGCTGGTTGCACTGTTGTGGTCGAGCTGTAATATTGTGACCCAGAAGGAAAAGAGAAAATATATTACGAAAGTCTTGCCATGAAATAGAAAACGGGCGGATTGAAAACGCTTCCAGGAGCTTAGGCGAACGGATTTGGCGGCGTCTCGGTGCCAGTCAGTAGTCAAGTGGCCCTGACGCGTGCAGGTTGTCTCCTGCAGTCAGTTGGTGTTCGTGACGCGCGCCGCTTGCTTGTCAGTAGACAGATGTTCCTGAGGCGCGAGTTGTCTCTGTCAGTCAGAGTGTGTTGGTGAATACTGTCAGTAGTTTAACTTGTGCTACAATATACGAGTCCAAATATTTTCTCCTATTGCAAGAGGAACTACCCGCATCCATATTTCTCAGTTAAGAGGTATTTATATTGTTTTTTATTTACTGCATTATAATATAAACTACGCTGCCTAGGAAAACATTACAGCCGCTAACTTATTTATATCCAGCACACTGTCATATCCAGCACACTGTCATATCCAGCACACTGTCATATCCAGCACACTGTCATATCCAGCACATTGTCATATCCAGCACACTGTTATATCCAGCACACTGTCATATCCAGCACCCTGTCATATCCAGCACACTGTCATATCCAGCAACTGTCATATCCAACACACTGTCATATCCAGCACACTGTCATATCCAACAATGTCATATCCAACACACTGTCATATCCAGCACACTGTCATATCCAACACTGTTATATGCAACACACTGTAATATCCAACACACTGTCATATCCAGCACACTGTCATATCCAGCACATTATCATATCCAACACTGTCATATCCAACACACTGTCATATCCAACACACCGTCATATCCAGCACACTCTCATATTCAATACACTGTCATATCCAGCACACTGTCATATAAGTCACACTGTCATATCCAACACACTGTCATATCCAGCACACTATCACATCCAGTACACTGTCATATCCAACACACTGTCATATCCAGCACCCTGTCATATCCAGCACACTGACATATCCAGCACACTGTCATATGCAACACTGACTCATCTAGCACACTGTCACATGCAAAACACTGTCATATCCAGCACACTGTCATATCCAACACTGTCTCATCCAGCACACTGTCACATGCAGCACACTGTCACATGCAGCACACTGTCATATCCAGCATACTGTCACATCCAGCACACTGTCATATCCAGCACCCTGTCATATCCAGCACACTGTCACATCCAGCACATTGTCATATCCAGCACAGTGACATATCCAACACACTGTCATATCCAGCACAATGTCATATCCAACACACTGTCATATCCAGCACATTGTCATATCCAGCACACTGTCATATCCAGCACATTGTCATATCCAACACAATGTCATATCCAGCACACTATCACATCCAGCACACTGTCATATCCAACACACTGTCATATCTAACACCTTGTCATATCCAACACAATCATATCCAGCACCCTTTCATATCCAGCACACTCACATCCAGCACACTGTCATATCCAACGCACTGTCATATCCAACATACTGTCATATCCAGCACACTGTCATATCCAGCACACTGTCATATTCAGCACAATGTCATATCCAGCACGTTGTCATCCAGCACCCTGTCATAACCAGCACACTGTCATATCCAACACACTGTCATAGCCAACACACTGTCATATCCAGCACACTGTCATATCCAACCCAATGTCATATCCAGCACACTGTCATATCAAACACACTGTCATATCAAACACACTACCATATCCAACACCCTGTCATACCAACACACTGTCATATCCAACACATTGTCATATCACACACACGGTCACATCCAGCACACTGTCATATCCAGCACACTGTCATATCCAACACACTGTCACATCCATCACACTGTCATATCCAACTCACTGTCATATCCAACACATTCACATCCAGAACACTGTCATATGCAGCACCCTGTCATATCCAGCACACTGTCACATCCAGCACACTGTCATATACGAAACACTGTCATATACAACACCTTGTCATATCCAACACACTGTCATATCCAGCACCCTGTCAAATTCAGCACCCTGTCATATCCAGCACCCTGTCATATCCAGCACACTGTCATATCCAACAATGTCACATCCAGCACACAGTCGTATCCAGCACCCTGTCATATCCAACAAACTGTCACATCCAGCACCCTGTCAAATTCAAAACCCTGTAATATCCAGCACCCTGTCATATCCAGCCCACTGTCATATCAAACACACTGTCATATGCAGCACACTGTCATATTCAACAGTGTCATATCCTACTCAGTGTCATATCCAGCACACTGTCATTTCCAACACACAGTCATTTCCAGCACACTGTCATATCAAACACACTGTCATATCCAACAATGTCACATCCAGCACACAGTCGTATCCAGCACCCTGTCATATCCAACAAACTGTCACATCCAGCAAACTATCATATCCAGCACGCTGTCATATCTAGCACACTGTCATATCCAGCACACTGTCGTATCCAACACTGTCATATCCAACACACTGTCATATCCAGCACACTCATATCCAACACTGTCATATCCAGCACACAATTTAATATTCAGCACACTGTCATATCCAGCACACTGTCATATCCAGCACACTGTCATATCCAGCTCACTGTGATATCCAACACTGTCATGTCCAACACACTGTCATATCCAACACAGTGTAATATTCAACACACTGTCATATCCAGCACACTGTCATTTCCAACACACTGTCATATCCAACACACTGTCATATCTAGCACACTTTCATATCCAACGCACTGTCATTTCCAACACACTGTCATATCCAGCACACTGTCATATCCAGCACCCTGTCATATCAAGCACCCTGTCATATCCAGCACACTTTCATATCCAGCATACTGTCATATCCAGCACACAGTCATATCCTACTCACTGTCACATCCAACACACTGTCATATCCAACACACTTTCATATCCAGCATACTGTCATATCAGTCACCTTGTCATGTCTAACACACACTGTCATATCCCACATATCCAGCACACTGTCATATCCCACTCACTGTCACATCCAGCACACTGTCATATCCAACACACTGTCATATCCAACACACTGTCACATCCAGCACACTCTCATATCCAGCACACTGTCATATCCAACACACTGTCATATCCAACACAATGTTATATCCAACACACTGTCACGTCCAGCACACTGTCATATCAGTCACCTTGTCATGTCTAACACACTGTCATGTCCAATTCACTGTAACATCCAGCACACTGTCATATCGAACCCACTGTCATATCGAACTCCCTGTCATATCCAACACACTGTCATATCGAACACACTGACACATACAAGCACACTCTCATATCTAGCACACTGTCATATCCAGCACACTGTCATATCTCGCACACTGTCATATCTAGCACACTGTCATATCTAGCACACTGTCATATCCAGCAAACTGTCATATCCAGCTCACTGTTATATCTAGCACACTGTCATATCCAGCACACTGTCATATCCAGCACACTGTCATATCCAGCACCCTGTCATATCTAGGACACTGTCATATGCAGCACACTGTCGTATCCAACACACTGTCATATCCAGCACACTGTCATATCTAGCACACTGTCATATCCAGCACACTGTCATATCCAGCACACTGTCATATCCAACACCTTCATATCCAGCACACTGTCATATCCAGCACACTGTCATATCCAACACACTGTCATATCCAACACACTGTCATATCCAACACACTGTCATATCCAACACACTGTCATATCTAGCACACTGTCATATCACACTCACTGTCACATCCAGCACACTGTCATATCCAACACAATGTCATATCCAACACAATGTCATATCCAACACACTGTCATATCCAGCACACTCTCATATCCAGCACACTGTCATATCCAACACATTGTCATATCCAGCAAACTGTCATATCCAGCTCACTGTTATATCTAGCACACTGTCATATCCAGCACACTGTCATATCCAGCACACTGTCATAGCCAGCACCCTGTCATATCTAGGACACTGTCATATGCAGCACACTGTCGTATCCAACACACTGTCATATCCAGCACACTGTCATATCTAGCACACTGTCATATCCAACACCTTCATATCCAGCACCCTGTCATATCCAGCACACTTTCATATCCAGCATACTGTCATATCCAGCACACAGTCATATCCAGCACACAGTCATATCCTATTCACTGTCACATCCAACACACTGTCATATCCAACACACTTTCATATCCAGCATACTGTCATATCCAGCACACTGTCATATCCCACTCACTGTCACATCCAGCACACTGTCATATCCAACACACTGTCATATCCAACACACTGTCACATCCAGCACACTCTCATATCCAGCACACTCTCATATCCAACACACTGTCATATCCAACACAATGTTATATCCAACACACTCTCACGTCCAGCACACTGTCATATCAGTCACCTTGTCATGTCTAACACACTGTCATATCCAACTCACTGTCACATCCAGCTCACTGTCATATCAAACACACTGTCATATCCAACACACTGTCATATCCAACACACTGACACATACCAGCACACTGTCATATCCAACACACTGTCATATCCAGCACACTGTCATATTCAGCACATTGTCATATCTAGCACACTGTCATATCCAGCACACTGTCATATCCAGCACCCTGTCACATCTAGGACACTGTCATGTCCAGCACACTGTCATATCCAGCACACTGTCATATCCAGCACACTGTCATATCCAACACACTGTCATATCCAACACACTGTCATATCCAACACACTGTCATATCCAACACACTGTCATATCCAACACACTGTCATATCCAACACACTGTCATATCCAGCACACTGTCATATCCCACACACTGTCATATCCAACACACTGTCATATCCAACACACTGTCATATGTAGCACACTATCATATCCAACGCACTGTCATTTCCAACACACTGTCATATCCAGCACACTGTCATATCCAGCACACTGTCATATCCAGCACACTGTCATATCTAACACACTGTCATATCCAGCACACTGTGTTGGGATCGAACTGTTGACAACCCAACACATTTAATTTAGGTTTATTCTGAATGTTTACCCTATGCTTCGTTGTACTACAACGGGGTACATGAATCTGAACAGGTGTCAGCCTCAGCCGGACCTATTGTCAGGTGCGACACACTTTGTGCTGATGTCTGACAAAGGACAAGAAAATAAGATGGTATAAAACTTCATCATGGATATATTCGGATATATCTCTATTCACCTTATATACAATATATTACATGTATATATATATATGTGTGCATTGTACACAAGTACAGTTATATATATATATATATATATATATATATATATATATATATATATATATATATATATATATATATATATATATATATATAGAGAGAGAGAGAGAGAGACACTGCGACCATGAAATGGTCGTCTCTTATCAGATTGTTCTTTCCACTTATAAGTTCACTTGTCCGTACTTTTGGACCACTATTCGGAAAATCAGCGCGTTACCTCCACGCCGATCTCTAAATCTCAAAGCTGTTATCTTCCATAACTTTCAAGAACGTCGACCATGCCTCGAGGTCCTCTTCCTTCGTGAGGGTGGAGCACACTAACAGTTGGATCCGTTGGTCACACATCCAAATGCGACGACAGCCTGTTGACTCAATGGAGGGGAGTAGATGTCTGTCTCTCCACATGCTCCGGCCAGCACACGTTACCTCGCCCGGTGGTTCTGATTGGCTAACAGAAATTCCTGCCACCGGACGAGCCATACCGTGCTGACCGTTAACGACCTCCATGGTTGTTAACCTCGTTCTTCCTGTAATAATGAACGTATGACTTAAATAATCGTGCCTTTATGCGATGAAATAACACGATACGATATATCGTAACACTCCTCTCTCCTTAAAAGAGTGTTATTTCGGAGCATCCGCACTAATTTTCTCTATCGAATGTAGCATTATTCCTTTTCCGTCCATCCTACAAAGATTCAACTCATTCTAGTAATGACATGTCTTATCAGACATACCTTATCATTTTGTAGACATGGTGCCGTACCTACTGACCACTGATCTTTGGCGTACAGGATCTCCTTTGCCTCCGACTGCACACAAAATCTGTTTTAACAACAAATTATCTTTATTTAACAACAAATTATCTTTATGTATATACAAAAAATACATATGAACATTTTCTGAACACACCGCTTTGGACGGTGTGGCTGATGCACAGGTACTTACCTGAAGTCTACCGTCCTTCATCACTTCACTATTTTCTTTTCTAAAACGTTTTATTTCACACTGTCTACTGTTTTCTTTATACCATACTACGGGATAATGCGTCAGCCATTACGTTTTCCTTTCCTTTAATGTGTACTATATTTCAGTTATAGTCTTGTAATATTAGAGCCCACCTGGTAAGGCGCTGATTGGTATTCTTCATTTTATTTAAAAATACGAGGGGGTTATGAACTGTGAAGACCGTAACAGGTCCTATGCCCGCTCCCACGTATACCTCAAAATGCTGTAGCGCCATCACTAAGGCTAAGGTTTCCTTTTCAACGGTACTATATGCTCTTTGGTTAGGTAAAAATTTCCTAGAGAAATAGGACACTGGTTTACAAGTTCCATTTTGGTCCTGAGTCAAAACAGCGCCCGCACCTACATCACTTGCATCGACAAAGAGGAAAAATGGCTTCTGAAAATCGGGTGACGTGATACAAGCATTTCCTCCCTTAGCTTCCTTTATATATTCTTCAAATTCTAATTTCTGGACAGCTATAAACTCTGGTTTGCTTACCTTTATGTGGGATGGTAATTGTGGTCTTACTTCCACTCTCGCTGTACTTGGTGCTGCATGTTCCTCGAACAAACCTTTTAGTCCAAAATCCACCTCTTCCTCCTCCATTGCAGAAGATACGTCCATCCTCTCTGGCACATCTCTTAGTCGAGCACTCTGCGCTCGGGTTACGACGCAGGCCGGATATACTTCTATTTATCATCTTCCGAGGGATCATCCAGAATACTGGCGAGCGTTATGTTATTACATTTTTCATCTTCCACATTGTTTTGATGTCCGTTTGGTACATCACTGCGCAGTACCTCTGGCAACACACTTGAGCCACACAAATCGTTGCCCAAGATGACATGTACTCCAGGAATGGGTATGTCCGAGCACACTCCTAACATCACTTCATCTGTAAAGTAATCAGAGGTTAGCTTTACTGTACACACAGGTATATCCATCTCTGAATTTATACCCCGTACCTTAATTATTTGTCCATTTATACAAGATCTGTACTCAGGAATCAAGCTTTTCAGTATTAAACTCTGATTCGCTCCTGTGTCACGTAATATTGTGACTTGTTGATCAGGCTGACCCCCAATGCTCACCATACCTTTGCTAATGAAAGGGTTATATCCTTTCGTAATGGACATCTTCTCCTGGGGCAATTCCTCCTTTAAATTTATATAAGGACTTCTGTATTTACTTACTGTGAGGGACACCACTCTTCTGCCTTGCCTACACTCTTTACTTAAGTGTCCAGGCTTGTTACATGTGTAGCATATTACCTGAGAAGAGAATCCTCGTCCTCTCGAACTACGTTGTTCATTATAATAGGATTCGCCACGTCTCCACTGTCCTGTACCTCGATATCTAGACGTTGTATTTCCTCCCTGACCCGAGGGTGCGCTAGCCTGACCCTCGAATGCGTCACCTCCCGACGGAGAAAATTCCACATACCCCTGACTTTGTCGGGCTATCGGCTTGCCAGTATATCCACGACCATCTCTACTGTTCCACGTATACCGTTTTTTACTACCCTGCAACTTTGCGTGACCTTTTTCTTCATATTCCTGGAGACTTCTGTAAGCTTCCGTAATTACATCTGCTTTGCCCGCTGCTTCTAAGAGTGTTTTTATTCCTGCTTCTTGCACCTTAAACCTGGTGTCTGGAGTCACCATCTCCAAGAATTTTTCCATTAACATCAATTGTTTCAAGTCTTCGAAAGATTCTACCGTTTCGGAACCCATCCATCTTTGGAATCTACGTTCCAAATCTCTGGCTGTTTCAGCATATGTGCTCCTTTGTGTCTTTTCCATTTCTCTGAACCGCTTCCGGTAAGCTTCAGGTGTCAGTAGAAATGACCTTAATACGCTGTTTTTCACAGTCCAGTAATTTTTACAATCTTCAAGAGAGAACTGGGTATAGGCCTCTCTCGCTGCCCCAGTCAATCTTATTTGCACCAATTGGGCCCAATCCTCCTCTGGCCACTGCTTTAGTGTAGCAACTTTTTCAAAATGCTCAAAAAAAGACTCTGACTCTTCTGGACAAAATTGCGGAACCTCCTTTTCACGTGCCTTGTGATCATATACTGCAGGCATAGGTGTGCTCTCTGAGTGTACCTCTCGCTCTCGCCTCTGAGCAGCCACAAATTTATTTGCTTCGATTTCCATTTGCTTCGTTTTCTCCTTTTCTAATTCTACACGCGTTTTTTTGCTCACTTTCAAGTCGCACTTTCTCTTGCTCCAATTTCAGTTTCTCTAACTGAAACTCTCTCTCTTCCCTCTTAATTTGAGCTTCCAGTTTCAAACGTTCCAATTCATATTCTAAACTTCCACTCCTATGAGACGAATTAGAAGACACTTCCTCATTATCTTATTCCCCACTTTCCTTTGCACTCACATCTAATCCTACCGCTCCTACATCTTCGCGTCGAGACCTTACTTTATTTCCAAGTTCTTGTCTCATATAGACCACTTTAGTCGACACTAATTCTATCTCATAGTGTTCGGCGATTTTCTTCAGCTGTTCTTTTGTACAGCTCTCCAAAATTAATGGGTCCTCTTTTGTTAAAAATTCATTGTACATGATCCATGATGAAACTTTACCTGGCTGGACACTTAGATGACTAGCAACGGGTGCTGCAAGTGTACACAGTGTGTCTTGCTCAAAACACTCCCGGACAGGCCCCCATCGCCCCAATAATGTTTGCTATCAGGGATTCAGTAGTTGAGTCCTTAGGCATGACACCGTTTCAATTAGTATATGGGCATACGGTGAGAAGTCCTATAGTTATGTTGAAGGATCGCTTAACATTTGAAGGTTCAAGAGATAATCTGGAAATGTATGTTCAAAAGTTTAAATGTAGATTGTTCAGGGCACGAAAGCTGGCGAAGGAAAATTTGAAAATATCTCAAGCGAACCATGGCTAAATATTACGACAAAGGTACCAAAAAGAGAAGTTTTAATGCAGGTGATAAGGTATTGGTCTATCTACCTGTAAAAGGGACGGTAAATGATTCAAAATTTTGTGGACCCTATATGGTCAAGAAGAAACTTGGTGACTTAACGTACGTAATACACTATGCCTGACAGACCGAGAAAATCCCAGATATGTCACGTAAACTTAATGAAAAGGTATTGGGATAGAGATGAGGATGGGCAACTAGACACTGCTGTAATGTGTGCAGTTTCCAATGAGTTTACGGAATTAAACCATAAGAGGCTAGAAAGAGCAGATGGAGCCCGAATTTCTAATTCTCAGTGATTACGAGAGATGAATGCACACTTGACATACTTAGATGATCAAAGGAGGCAGGACATAGAAGAGATTCTCATGAAATACCTATCACTATTCTCTGACGTACCGCGACGACACCGCGAAATTACGCACGAGGTAAATGTAGGAGGAGCTTGACCAATAAAGCAACATCCGTATAGAATAAATCCTGAAAAGAGAGAAATTATGCGACGTGAGGTAAAATATCTATTGGATAACGATCTGGCAGAATTGAGCGACAGTGATTGGAGCTCACCTTGTCTACTGGTGAAAAAGCCAGATGGCACACATAGGTTGTGCACGGATTACATTTCGGTGAATTCGGTCACTATCGCAGATTCGTACCCAATTCCTCGAATTGAGGATTGTATTGACCAAATAGGACACGCCCTAGTTCGTATCTAAAATTGACCTTTTGAAAGGGTACTATCAGATACCCCTCTCAGAGTGCCAAGAGAATCTCTTCCTTCGTTACTGAAGATTAAGGTAGCTACATAGATGAAGATGATAGCGAAGAAGATGGAAAATAAGAGGAAAATGAAGATGGAAAAGATGATGATGAAGAAGAATTTTTTGACATGTTTGATGTAAATTGCAGGAAAACAATGAAGAAATTTGACATGGCAATCCTCAGGCAATTACAAAATCAACTACTTTTGGAAATTACACCAAAGAAGGGTGTAATTTTGAAAGAAGGGTTTGTGGTTTCATATTTAGGAGACTGTAATGAATAGAATAAGGATGAACTGGAAGAAATCCCCAATGATATTACCTTTGACAAGATTGATAGACTATATGATGTTTCACTTGGACTGGATAGGTTTTTTCTTTAAATTAACTGCGCGAATGAAATATAGGAATGATTTGGTGTATTTTTACATGTATTATATCTACTCACATCTATATAATGAGACATCTACTCCCCTCCATTGAGTCAACAGGCTGTCGTCGCGTTTGGATGTGTGACCAACGGACCCAACTGTTAGTGTGCTCCACCCTCACGAAGGAAGAGGACCTCGAGGCATGGTCGACGTTCTTGAAAGTTATGGAAGATAACAGCTTTGAGATTTAGAGGTCGGCGTGGAGGTAACTGCGCTGATTTTCCGAATAGTGGTCCAAAAGTACGGACAAGTGAATTTATAAGTGGAAAGAACAATCGGATAAGAGACGACCATTTCGTGGTCGTCTCATATCCGATTGCTTCGTTGTACTACAACGGGGTACATGAATCTGAACAGGTGTCAGCCTCAGCCGGACCTATTGTCAGGTGCGACACACTTTGTGCTGATGTCTGACAAAGGACAAGAAAATAAGATGGTATAAAACTTCATCATGGATATATTCGGATATATCTCTATTCACCTTATATACAATATATTACATGTATATATATATGTGTGCATTGTACACAAGTACAGTTATATATATATATATATATATATATATATATATATATATATATATATATAGAGAGAGAGAGAGAGAGAGAGAGACACTGCGACCATGAAATGGTCGTCTCTTATCCGATTGTTCTTTCCACTTATAAATTCACTTGTCCGTACTTTTGGACCACTATTCGGAAAATCAGCGCGTTACCTCCACGCCGACCTCTAAATCTCAAAGCTGTTATCTTCCATAACTTTCAAGAACGTCGACCATGCCTCGAGGTCCTCTTCCTTCGTGAGGGTGGAGCACACTAACAGTTGGGTCCGTTGGTCACACATCCAAATGCGACGACAGCCTGTTGACTCAATGGAGGGGAGTAGATGTCTGTCTCTTCACATGCTCCGGCCAGCACACGTTACCTCGCCCGGTGGTTCTGATTGGCTAACAGAAATTTCCGCCACCGGACGAGCCATACCGTGCTGACCGTTAACGACCTCCATGGTTGTTAACCTCGTTCTTCCTGTAATAATGAACGTATGACTTTAATAATCGTGCCTTTATGCGATGAAATAACACGATACGATATATCGTAACAACTGTCATATCCAGCACACTGTCATATCCAGCAGACTGTCATATCCAACACACTGTCATATCCAGCACACTGTCATATCCAACACACTGTCATACTCAGTACACTGTCATATCCAGCACACTGTCGTATCCAACACACTGTCATATCAAACACACTGTCATATCCATCACACTGTCATATCCAACACATTGTCATATCCAGCACACTATCATATCCAGCACACTGTCATATCCAGCACACTGTCATATCCAACACACTGTCATATCCAACACACTGTCACATCCAGCACACTGTCATATCCAACACACTGTCATATCCAGCACCCTTTCATATCCAACACACTGTCATATTTAGCACACTGTCATATCCAGCACTCTGTCATATCCAGAACACTGTCATATCCAGCATACTGTCATATTAAGCATACTGTCATATCCAACTCACTGTCACATCCAGCACATTGTCATATCACACTCACTGTCACATCCAGCACACTGTCATATCCAACACACTGTCATATCCAACAATGTCACATCCAGCACACAGTCGTATCCAGCACCCTGTCATATCCAACAAACTGTCACATCCAGCAAACTATCATATCCAGTACGCTGTCATATCTAGCACACTGTCATATCCAGCACACTGTCGTATCCAACACTGTCATATCCAGCACAGTGTCATATCCAACACTGTCATATCCAGCACACTGTCATATCCAGCACACTGTCATATCCAACACACTGTCATATCCAGCACACTCAAATCCAACACTGTCATATCCAGCACACAACTTAACATTCAGCACACTGTCATATCCAGCACACTGTCATATCCAGCACACTGTCATATCCAGCACACTGTCATATCCAGCTCACTGTCATATCCAACACTGTCATGTCCAACACACTGTCATATCCAACACAGTGTCATATCCAACACACTGTCATGTCCAGAACACTGTCATTTCCAACACACTGTCATATCCAACACACTGTCATATCTAGCACACTTTCATATCCATCGCACAGTCATTTCCAACATACTGTCATATCCAGCACACTGTCATATTCAGCACCCTGTCATATCCAGCACTCTGTCATATCCAGCACACTTTCATATCCAGCATACTGTCATATCCAGCACACTGTCATATCCCACTCACTGTCACATCCAGCACACTGTCATATTCAAAACACTTTCATATCCAGCATACTGTCATTTCCAGCACACTGTCATAACCCACTCACTGTCACATCCAGCACACTGTCCTATCCAACACACTGTCATATCCAACACACTGTCAGATCCAGCACACTCTCATATCCAGCACACTGTCATATCCTACACACTGTCATATCCAACACACTGTCATATCCAACACAATGTTATATCCAACACACTGTCACGTGCAGCACACTGTCATATCAGTCACCTTGTCATGTCTAACACACTGTCATATCCAATTCACTGTAACATCCAGCACACTGTCATATCGAACCCACTGTCATATCGAACCCACTGTCATATCCAACACACTGTCATATCCAACACACTGACACATACCAGCACACTGTCATATCCAGCACACTGTCATATCCAGCACACAGTCATATCTAGCACACTGTCATATCCAGCACACTGTCATATCTAGCACACTGTCATATCTAGCACACTGTCATGTCCAGCAAACTGTCATATCCAGTTCACTGTTATATCTAGCATACTGTCATATCCAGCACACTGTCATATCCAGCACACTGTCATATCCAGCACCCTGTCATATCTAGGACACTGTCATATGCAGCACACTGTCGTATCCAACACTGTCATATCCAGCACACTGTCATATCCAACACTGTCATATCCAGCACACTGTCATATCCAGCACACTGTCATATCCAACACACTGTCATATCCAGCACACTGTCATATCCAACACACTGTCATATCCAACACACTGTCATATCTAGCACACTATCATATCCAACACACATTCATTTCCAACACACTGTCATATCCAGCACACTGTCATATCGAACACCCTGACATATCCAGCACCCTTTCATATCCAACACACTGTCATATTTAGCACACTGTCATATCCAGCACTCTGTCATATCCAGCACACGGTCATATCCAGCATACTGTCATATCAAGCATACTGTCATATCCAACTCACTGTCACTTCCAGCACACTGTCATATCACACTCACTGTCACATCCAGCACACTGTCATATCCAACACAATGTCATATCACACACTGTCATATCCAGCACACTCTCATATCCAGCACACTGTCATATACAACACACTGTCATATCCAACACACTGTAATATCCAACACAATGTTATATCCAACATACTCTCACGTCCAGCATACTGTCATATCAGTCACTTTGTCATGTGTAACACACTGTCATATCCAACTCACTGTCACATCCAGCACACTGTCATATCAAACCCACTGTCATATCCAACACACTGTCATATCCAACACACTTTCATATCCAACACACTGACACATACCAGCACACTGTCATATCCAACACACTGTCATGTCAAGCACACTGTCATATTCAGCACATTGTCATATCTAGCACACTGTCATATCCAGCACACTGTCATATCCAGCACCCTGTCATATCTAGGACACTGTCATATCCATCACACTGCCGTATCCAACACTGTCATATCCAGCACACTGTCATATCCAGCACACTGTCATATCCAACACACTGTCATATCCAGCACACTGTCATATCCAACACACTGTCATATCCAGCACACTGTCATATCCAACACACTGTCATATCCAACACACTGTCATATGTAGCACACTGTCATATCCAACGCACTGTCATTTCCAACACACTGTCATATCCAGCACACTGTCATATCCAGCAGCCTGTCATATCCAGCACCCTGTCATATCCAACACACTGTCATATCCAGCACACGGTCATATCCAGCACACTGTCATATCCAGCACACTGTCATATCCAGCACACTGTCATATCCAGCACACTGTCATATCTAGCATACTGTCATATCCAGCACACTGTCATATCCAGCAAACTGTCATATCCAGCACACTGTCATATCCAGCACACTGTCATATCCAGCACACTGTCATATCCAACACACTGTCATATCCAGTACACTGTCATATCACAACACACTGTCATATCCAGCATACTGTCATATCAAACACACTGTCATATCCAGCACACTGTCATATCCAGCACACTGTCATATCCAACACACTGTCATATCAAACACACTGTCATATCCATCACACTGTCATATCCAACACATTGTCATATCCAGCACACTGTCATATCCAGCACACTGTTATATCCAGCACACTGTCATATCCAACACACTGTCATATCCAACACACTGTCACATCCAGCACACTTTCATATCCAACACACTGTCATATCCAGCACACTGTCATATCCAGCACACTGTCATATCTAGCACACTGTTACATCCCGCACACTCTCATATCCAGAACACTGTCATATCTAGCACACTGTCATATCCAACACACTCATATCCAGCACACTGTCATATCTAGCACGCTGTCATATTCAGCACACTGTAATATCCAGCACACTGTCATATCTAGCACACTGTCATATCCAGCACACTGTCATATCCAGCACACTGTCATATTTAGCTTTCTGTCATATCAAGCACACTTTCATATCCAGCACACTGTCATATCTAGCACACTGTCATATCCAGCACACTGTCATATCCAGCACACTGTCATATCCAGGACACTGTCATATCAATCACACTGTCATATCCAACACACTGTCATATCCAGCACACTGTCATATCCAACACACTGTCATATCCAACACACTGTCATATCCAGTACACTGTCATATCTTACACACTGTCATAACCAGCACACTGTCATATCCACCACACTGTCATATCCAGCGCACTGTCATATCCAACACACTGTCATATCCCGCTGACTGTCATATCCAGCAAACTGTCATATCCAACACACTGTAATATCCAACACACTGTCATATACAGCACACTGTCATATCCAACACACTTTCATATCCAGCACACTGTCATATCCAACACACTGTCATATCCAGCACACTGTCATATCCAGCACACTGTCATATCCAACACACTGTCATATCCAACACACTGTCATATCCAACACACTGTCATATCCAACACACTGTAATATCCAACACAATGTTATATCCAACATACTCTCACGTCCAGCACACTGTCATATCAGTCACTTTGTCATGTGTAACACACTGTCATATCCAACTCACTGTCACATCCAGCACACTGTCATATCAAACCCAATGTCATATCCAACACACTGTCATATCCAACACACTTTCATATCCAACACACTGACACATACCAGCACACTGTCATATCCAACACACTGTCATGTCAAGCACACTGTCATATTCAGCACATTGTCATATCTAGCACACTGTCATATCCAGCACACTGTCATATCCAGCACCCTGTCATATCTAGGACACTGTCATATCCATCACACTGCCGTATCCAACACTGTCATATCCAGCACACTGTCATATCCAGCACACTGTCATATCCAACACACTGTCATATCCAGCACACTGTCATATCCAACACACTGTCATATCCAGCACACTGTCATATCCAACACACTGTCATATCCAACACACTGTCATATGTAGCACACTGTCATATCCAACGCACTGTCATTTCCAACACACTGTCATATCCAGCACACTGTCATATCCAGCAGCCTGTCATATCCAGCACCCTGTCATATCCAACACACTGTCATATCCAGCACACGGTCATATCCAGCACACTGTCATATCCAGCACACTGTCATATCCAGCACACTGTCATATCCAGCACACTGTCATATCTAGCACACTGTCATATCCAGCACACTGTCATATCCAGCAAACTGTCATATCCAGCACACTGTCATATCCAGCACACTGTCATATCCAGCACACTGTCATATCCAACACACTGTCATATCCAGTACACTGTCATATCACAACACACTGTCATATCCAGCATACTGTCATATCAAACACACTGTCATATCCAGCACACTGTCATATCCAGCACACTGTCATATCCAACACACTGTCATATCAAACACACTGTCATATCCATCACACTGTCATATCCAACACATTGTCATATCCAGCACACTGTCATATCCAGCACACTGTTATATCCAGCACACTGTCATATCCAACACACTGTCATATCCAACACACTGTCACATCCAGCACACTTTCATATCCAACACACTGTCATATCCAGCACACTGTCATATCCAGCACACTGTCATATCTAGCACACTGTTACATCCCGCACACTCTCATATCCAGAACACTGTCATATCTAGCACACTGTCATATCCAACACACTCATATCCAGCACACTGTCATATCTAGCACGCTGTCATATTCAGCACACTGTAATATCCAGCACACTGTCATATCTAGCACACTGTCATATCCAGCACACTGTCATATCCAGCACACTGTCATATTTAGCTTTCTGTCATATCAAGCACACTTTCATATCCAGCACACTGTCATATCTAGCACACTGTCATATCCAGCACACTGTCATATCCAGCACACTGTCATATCCAGGACACTGTCATATCAATCACACTGTCATATCCAACACACTGTCATATCCAGCACACTGTCATATCCAACACACTGTCATATCCAACACACTGTCATATCCAGTACACTGTCATATCTTACACACTGTCATAACCAGCACACTGTCATATCCACCACACTGTCATATCCAGCGCACTGTCATATCCAACACACTGTCATATCCCGCTGACTGTCATATCCAGCAAACTGTCATATCCAACACACTGTAATATCCAACACACTGTCATATACAGCACACTGTCATATCCAACACACTTTCATATCCAGCACACTGTCATATCCAACACACTGTCATATCCAGCACACTGTCATATCCAGCACACTGTCATATCCAACACACTGTCATATCCAACACACTGTCATATCCAACACACTGTCATATCCAACACACTGTCATATCCAACACACTGTTACATCCAGCACACTGTCATATCCAACACACTGTCATATCCAGCACACTCTCATATCCAGCACACTGTCATATCTAGCACACTGTCATATGCAGCACACTGTCATATCCAGCACTCTGTTATATCCAGCACACTGTCATATCTAGCACACTGCCATATCAGTCACACTGTCATATCCAACACACAGTCATATCCATCACACTGTCACATCTAGCACACTGTCATATCCAACACTGTCACATCCAGCACACTGTCATATCAGTCACACTGTCACATCCAGCACACTGTCATATCAGTCACACTGTCATATCCAACACAATGTCATATCCAACACACTGTCATATCCAGCACACTCTCATATCCAGCACACTGTCATATCCAACACACTGTCATATCCAACACACTGTCATATCTAACACAATGTTATATCCAACACACCAGTCCAGCACACTGTCATATCAGTCACCTTGTCATGTCTAACACACTGTCATATCCAACTCACTGTCACATCCAGCACCCTGTCATATCAAACTCACTGTCATATCCAACACACTGTCATATCCAACACACTGTCATATCCAACACACTGACACATACCAGCACACTGTCATATCCAACACACTGTCATACCCAGCACACTGTCTTATTCAGCACATTGTCATATCTAGCACACTGTCATATCCAGCACACTGGCATAACCAGCACCCCGTCATATCTAGGACACTGTCATATCCAGCACACTGTCGTATCCAACACTGTCATATCCAGCACACTGTCATATCCAGCACACTGTGATATCCAACACACTGTCATATCCAGCACACTGTCATATCCAACACACTGTCATATGCAGCACACTGTCATATCCAACACAACGTCATATCCAACACACTGTCATATCCAGCACACTGTCATATCTAGCACACTGTCATATCTAGCACACTGTCATATCCAGCACACTGTCATGTCCAGCACACTGTCATGTTTAGCAAACTGTCATATCAAGCACACTTTCATATCCAGCACACTGTCATATCTAGCACACTGTCATATCCAGCACACTGTCATATCCAGCACACTGTCATATCCAGCACACTGTCATATCAATCAAACGGTCATATCTAAAACACTGTCATATCCAACACACTGTCATATCCAACACACTGTCATATCCAACACACTGTCATATCCAACACACTGTCACATGCAGTACACTGTCATATCTAACACACTGTCATATACAGCACACTGTCATATCCAACACACTTTAATATCCAGCACACTGTCATATCCAACACACTGTCATATCCAACACACTGTCATATCCAACACACTGTCATATCCAACACACTGTCATATCCAACACACTGGCATATCCAACACACTGTCATATCCAACACACTGTCATATCCAACACACTGTCATATCCAACACACTGTCATATCCAACACACTGTTACATCCAGCACACTGTAATATCCAGCACACTGTCATATCTAGCACACTGTCATATCTAGCACACTGTCATATGCAGCACACTGTCATATCCAGCACTCTGTCATATCCAGCACACTGTCATATCTAGCACAATGGCATATCAGTCACACTGTCATATCCAACACACTGTCATATTCAGCACACTGTCACATCTAGCACACTGTCACATGCAACACACTGTAACATCCAGCACACTGTCACATCCAACACACTGTCACATACAGCACACTGTTATATCCAACACACTTACATATCCAGCACACTGTCATATCCAACACACTGTCATATCCAAGACACTGTCATATCCAGCACACTGTCATATATAGCACACTGTCATATCCCGCACACTGTCATATCCAGCACACTGTCATATCCAAGTCACTGTCACATCCAGAACACTGTCATATCCAACACACTGTCATATCCAACACACTGTCACATCCAGCACACTCTTATATCCATCACACTGTCATATCCAGCACACTGTCATATCCAACACACTGTCATATCAAGCACACTGTCATATCCAACACACTCATATCCAACACACTGTCATATCCAACACACGGTCATATCCAACACACTGTCACATCCAGCACACTGTCATATCCAACACACTGTCACATCCAGCACACTGTCATATCCAACACACTGTCATATCCAGCACACTGTCAAATCCAGCACACTGTCATATCTAACACACGGTCATATCCAACACACTGTCATATCCAGCACACTGTCATATCCAGCACACTGTCATATCTCGCACACGGTCATACCTAGCCCACTGTCATATCCAGCACACTATCATATCTAGCACACTGTCATATCCAGCAAACTGTCATATCCAGCACACTGTCATATCCAGCACACTGTCATATCCAGCACACTGTCATATCCAACACACTGTCATATCCAGTACACTGTCATATCACAACACACTGTCATATCCAGCATACTGTCATATCAAACACACTGTCATATCCAGCACACTGTCATATCCAGCACACTGTCATATCCAACACACTGTCATATCAAACACACTGTCATATCCATCACACTGTCATATCCAACACATTGTCATATCCAGCACACTGTCATATCCAGCACACTGTTATATCCAGCACACTGTCATATCCAACACACTGTCATATCCAACACACTGTCACATCCAGCACACTTTCATATCCAACACACTGTCATATCCAGCACACTGTCATATCCAGCACACTGTCATATCTCGCACACGGTCATACCTAGCCCACTGTCATATCCAGCACACTATCATATCTAGCACACTGTCATATCCAGCAAACTGTCATATCCAGCACACTGTCATATCCAGCACACTGTCATATCCAGCACACTGTCATATCCAACACACTGTCATATCCAGTACACTGTCATATCACAACACACTGTCATATCCAGCATACTGTCATATCAAACACACTGTCATATCCAGCACACTGTCATATCCAGCACACTGTCATATCCAACACACTGTCATATCAAACACACTGTCATATCCATCACACTGTCATATCCAACACATTGTCATATCCAGCACACTGTCATATCCAGCACACTGTTATATCCAGCACACTGTCATATCCAACACACTGTCATATCCAACACACTGTCACATCCAGCACACTTTCATATCCAACACACTGTCATATCCAGCACACTGTCATATCCAGCACACTGTCATATCTAGCACACTGTTACATCCCGCACACTCTCATATCCAGAACACTGTCATATCTAGCACACTGTCATATCCAACACACTCATATCCAGCACACTGTCATATCTAGCACGCTGTCATATTCAGCACACTGTAATATCCAGCACACTGTCATATCTAGCACACTGTCATATCCAGCAAACTGTCATATCCAGCACACTGTCATATTTAGCACTCTGTCATATCAAGCACACTTTCATATCCAGCACACTGTCATATCTAGCACACTGTCATATCCAGCACACTGTCATATCCAGCACACTGTCATATCCAGGACACTGTCATATCAATCACACTGTCATATCCAACACACTGTCATATCCAGCACACTGTCATATCCAACACACTGTCATATCCAACACACTGTCATATCCAGTACACTGTCATATCTAACACACTGTCATAACCAGCACACTGTCATATCCACCACACTGTCATATCCAGCGCACTGTCATATCCAACACACTGTCATATCCCGCCGACTGTCATATCCAGCAAACTGTCATATCCAACACACTGTCATATCCAACACACTGTCATATCCAACACACTGTCATATCCAACACACTGTCATATCCAACACACTGTTACATCCAGCACACTGTCATATCCAACACACTGTCATATCCAGCACACTCTCATATCCAGCACACTGTCATATCTAGCACACTGTCATATGCAGCACACTGTCATATCCAGCACTCTGTTATATCCAGCACACTGTCATATCTAGCACACTGCCATATCAGTCACACTGTCATATCCAACACACAGTCATATCCATCACACTGTCACATCTAGCACACTGTCATATCCAACACACTGTCACATCCAGCACACTGTCATATCAGTCACACTGTCACATCCAGCACACTGTCATATCAGTCACACTGTCATATCCAACACAATGTCATATCCAACACACTGTCATATCCAGCACACTCTCATATCCAGCACACTGTCATATCCAACACACTGTCATATCCAACACACTGTCATATCCAACACACTGTCATATCCAACACAATGTTATATCCAACACACCAGTCCAGCACACTGTCATATCAGTCACCTTGTCATGTCTAACACACTGTCATATCCAACTCACTGTCACATCCAGCACCCTGTCATATCAAACTCACTGTCATATCCAACACACTGTCATATCCAACACACTGTCATATCCAACACACTGACACATACCAGCACACTGTCATATCCAACACACTGTCATACCCAGCACACTGTCTTATTCAGCACATTGTCATATCTAGCACACTGTCATATCCAGCACACTGGCATAACCAGCACCCTGTCATATCTAGGACACTGTCATATCCAGCACACTGTCGTATCCAACACTGTCATATCCAGCACACTGTCATATCCAGCACACTGTGATATCCAACACACTGTCATATCCAGCACACTGTCATATCCAACACACTGTCATATGCAGCACACTGTCATATCCAACACAACGTCATATCCAACACACTGTCATATCCAGCACACTGTCATATCTAGCACACTGTCATATCTAGCACACTGTCATATCCAGCACACTGTCATATCCAGCACACTGGCATATTTAGCAAACTGTCATATCAAGCACACTTTCATATCCAGCACACTGTCATATCTAGCACACTGTCATATCCAGCACACTGTCATATCCAGCACACTGTCATATCCAGCACACTGTCATATCAATCACACGGTCATATCTAACACACTGTCATATCCAGCACACTGTCATATCAATCACACGGTCATATCTAACACACTGTCATATCCAACACACTGTCATATCCAACACACTGTCATATCCAACACACTGTCATATCCAACACACTGTCATATGCAGTACACTGTCATATCTATCACACTGTCATATCCAGCACACTGTCATATCCAACACACTGTCATATCCCGCTCACTGTCATATCCAACACACTGTCATATCCAACACACTGTCATATCCAACACACTGTCTTATTCAGCACATTGTCATATCTAGCACACTGTCATATCCAGCACACTGGCATAACCAGCACCCTGTCATATCTAGGACACTGTCATATCCAGCACACTGTCGTATCCAACACTGTCATATCCAGCACACTCTCATATCCAGCACACTGTGATATCCAACACACTGTCATATCCAGCACACTGTCATATCCAACACACTGTCATATGCAGCACACTGTCATATCCAACACAACGTCATATCCAACACACTGTCATATCCAGCACACTGTCTTATCTAGCACACTGTCATATCTAGCACACTGTCATATCCAGCACACTGTCATATCCAGCACACTGGCATATTTAGCAAACTGTCATATCAAGCACACTTTCATATCCAGCACACTGTCATATCTAGCACACTGTCATATCCAGCACACTGTCATATCCAGCACACTGTCATATCCAGCACACTGTCATATCAATCACACGGTCATATCTAACACACTGTCATATCCAGCACACTGTCATATCAATCACTCGGTCATATCTAACACACTGTCATATCCAACACACTGTCATATCCAACACACTGTCATATCCAACACACTGTCATATCCAACACACTGTCATATGCAGTACACTGTCATATCTAACACACTGTCATATCCAGCACACTGTCATATCCAACACACTGTCATATCCCGCTCACTGTCATATCCAACACACTGTCATATCCAACACACTGTCATATCCAACACACTGTCATATCCAACACACTGTCATATCCAGCACACTGTCATATCAATCACACGGTCATATCTAACACACTGTCATATCCAACACACTGTCATATCCAACACACTGTCATATCCAACACACTGTCATATCCAACACACTGTCATATGCAGTACACTGTCATATCTAACACACTGTCATATCCAGCACACTGTCATATCCAACACACTGTCATATCCCGCTCACTGTCATATCCAACACACTGTCATATCCAACACACTGTCATATCCAACACACTGTCATATCCAACACACTGTCATATCCAACACACTGGCATATCCAGCACACTGTCATATCCAGCACACTGTGATATCCAACACACTGTCATATCCAGCACACTGTCATATCCAACACACTGTCATATGCAGCACACTGTCATATCCAACACAACGTCATATCCAACACACTGTCATATCCAGCACACTGTCTTATCTAGCACACTGTCATATCTAGCACACTGTCATATCCAGCACACTGTCATATCCAGCACACTGGCATATTTAGCAAACTGTCATATCAAGCACACTTTCATATCCAGCACACTGTCATATCTTGCACACTGTCATATCCAGCACACTGTCATATCCAGCACACTGTCATATCCAGCACACTGTCATATCCAACACACTGTCACATCCAGCACACTCTTATATCCAACACACTGTCATATCCTGCACACTGTCATATCCAACACACTCATATCCAACACACTGTCATATCCAACACACGGTCATATCCAACACACTGTTACATCCAGCACACTGTCATATCCAACACACTGTCACATCCAGCACACTGTCAAATCCAGCACACTGTCATATCTAGAACACGGTCATATCCAACACACTGTCATATCCAGCACACTGTCATATCCAGCACACTGTCATATCTCGCACACGGTCATACCTAGCCCACTGTCATATCCAGCACACTGTCATATCCAGCACACTATCATATCTAGCACACTGTCATATCCAGCAAACTGTCATATCCAGCACACTGTCATATCCAGCACACTGTCATATCCAGCACACTGTCATATCCAACACACTGTCATATCCAGTACACTGTCATATCCAGCACACTGTCATATCAAACACACTGTCATATCCATCACACTGTCATATCCAACACATTGTCATATCCAGAACACTGTCATATCCAGCACACTGTTATATCCAGCACACTGTCATATCCAACACACTTTCATATCCAACACACTGTCACATCCAGCACACTTTCATATCCAACACACTGTCGTATCCAGCACACTGTCATATCCAGCACACTGTCATATCTAGCACACTGTTACATCCCGCACACTCTCATATCCAGAACACTGTCATATCTAGCACACTGTCATATCCAACACACTCATATCCAGCACACTGTCATATCTAGCACGCTGTCATATTCAGCACACTGTAATATCCAGCACACTGTCATATCCAACACACTGTCATATCAAACACACTGTCATATCCATCACACTGTCATATCCAACACATTGTCATATCCAGAACACTGTCATATCCAGCACACTGTTATATCCAGCACACTGTCATATCCAACACACTTTCATATCCAACACACTGTCACATCCAGCACACTTTCATATCCAACACACTGTCGTATCCAGCACACTGTCATATCCAGCACACTGTCATATCTAGCACACTGTTACATCCCGCACACTCTCATATCCAGAACACTGTCATATCTAGCACACTGTCATATCCAACACACTCATATCCAGCACACTGTCATATCTAGCACGCTGTCATATTCAGCACACTGTAATATCCAGCACACTGTCATATCTAGCACACTGTCATATCTAGCACACTGTCATATCCAGCAAACTGTCATATCCAGCACACTGTCATATCCAGCATACTGTCATATCAAACACACTGTCATATCCAGCACACTGTCATATCCAGCACACTGTCATATCCAACACACTGTCATATCAAACACACTGTCATATCCATCACACTGTCATATCCAACACATTGTCATATCCAGAACACTGTCATATCCAGCACACTGTTATATCCAGCACACTGTCATATCCAACACACTTTCATATCCAACACACTGTCACATCCAGCACACTTTCATATCCAACACACTGTCGTATCCAGCACACTGTCATATCCAGCACACTGTCATATCTAGCACACTGTTACATCCCGCACACTCTCATATCCAGAACACTGTCATATCTAGCACACTGTCATATCCAACACACTCATATCCAGCACACTGTCATATCTAGCACGCTGTCATATTCAGCACACTGTAATATCCAGCACACTGTCATATCTAGCACACTGTCATATCCAGCACACTGTCATATCCAGCACACTGTCATATTTAGCACTCTGTCATATCAAGCACACTTTCATATCCAGCACACTGTCATATCTAGCACACTGTCATATCCAACACACTGTCATATCCAGCACACTGTCATATCCAGGACACTGTCATATCAATCACACTGTCATATCCAACACACTGTCATATCCAGCACACTGTCATATCCAACACACTGTCATATCCAACACACTGTCATATCCAGTACACTGTCATATCTAACACACTGTCATAACCAGCACACTGTCATATCCACCACACTGTCATATCCAGCGCACTGTCATATCCAACACACTGTCATATCCCGCTGACTGTCATATCCAGCAAACTGTCATATCCAACACACTGTAATATCCAACACACTGTCATATACAGCACACTGTCATATCCAACACACTTTCATATCCAGCACACTGTCATATCCAACACACTGTCATATCCAGCACACTGTCATATCCAGCACACTGTCATATCCAACACACTGTCATATCCAACACACTGTCATATCGAACACACTGTCATATCCAACACACTGTCATATCCAACACACTGTTACATCCAGCACACTGTCATATCCAACACACTGTCATATCCAGCACACTCTCATATCCAGCACACTGTCATATCTAGCACACTGTCATATGCAGCACACTGTCATATCCAGCACTCTGTTATATCCAGCACACTGTCATATCTAGCACACTGCCATATCAGTCACACTGTCATATCCAACACACAGTCATATCCATCACACTGTCACATCTAGCACACTGTCATATCCAACACACTGTCACATCCAGCACACTGTCATATCAGTCACACTGTCACATCCAGCACACTGTCATATCAGTCACACTGTCATATCCAACACAATGTCATATCCAACACACTGTCATATCCAGCACACTCTCATATCCAGCACACTGTCATATCCAACACACTGTCATATCCAACACACTGTCATATCCAACACAATGTTATATCCAACACACCAGTCCAGCACACTGTCATATCAGTCACCTTGTCATGTCTAACACACTGTCATATCCAACTCACTGTCACATCCAGCACCCTGTCATATCAAACTCACTGTCATATCCAACACACTGTCATATCCAACACACTGTCATATCCAACACACTGACACATACCAGCACACTGTCATATCCAACACACTGTCATACCCAGCACACTGTCTTATTCAGCACATTGTCATATCTAGCACACTGTCATATCCAGCACACTGGCATAACCAGCACCCTGTCATATCTAGGACACTGTCATATCCAGCACACTGTCGTATCCAACACTGTCATATCCAGCACACTGTCATATCCAGCACACTGTGATATCCAACACACTGTCATATCCAGCACACTGTCATATCCAACACACTGTCATATGCAGCACACTGTCATATCCAACACAACGTCATATCCAACACACTGTCATATCCAGCACACTGTCATATCTAGCACACTGTCATATCTAGCACACTGTCATATCCAGCACACTGTCATATCCAGCACACTGTCATATTTAGCAAACTGTCATATCAAGCACACTTTCATATCCAGCACACTGTCATATCTAGCACACTGTCATATCCAGCACACTGTCATATCCAGCACACTGTCATATCCAGCACACTGTCATATCAATCACACGGTCATATCTAACACACTGTCATATCCAACACACTGTCATATCCAACACACTGTCATATCCAACACACTGTCATATCCAACACACTGTCATATGCAGTACACTGTCATATCTAACACACTGTCATATCCAGCACACTGTCATATCCAACACACTGTCATATCCCGCTCACTGTCATATCCAGCAAACTGTCATATCCAACACACTGTAATATCCAACACACTGTCATATACAGCACACTGTCATATCCAACACACTTTAATATCCAGCACACTGTCATATCCAACACACTGTCATATCCAACACACTGTCATATCCAACACACTGTCATATCCAACACACTGTCATATCCAACACACTGGCATATCCAACACACTGTCATATCCAACACACTGTCATATCCAACACACTGTCATATCCAACACACTGTCACATCCAACACACTGTTACATCCAGCACACTGTAATATCCAGCACACTGTCATATCTAGCACACTGTCATATCTAGCACACTGTCATATGCAGCACACTGTCATATCCAGCACTCTGTCATATCCAGCACACTGTCATATCTAGCACAATGGCATATCAGTCACACTGTCATATCCAACACACTGTCATATTCAGCACACTGTCACATCTAGCACACTGTCATATGCAACACACTGTCACATCCAGCACACTGTCACATCCAACACACTGTCACATACAGCACACTGTTATATCCAACACACTTACATATCCAGCACACTGTCATATCCAACACACTGTCATATCCAAGACACTGTCATATCCAGCACCCTGTCATATCCAGCATACTGTCATATCCAGCACACTGTCATATCCAGCACACTGTCATATATAGCACACTGTCATATCCCGCACACTGTCATATCCAGCACACTGTCATATCCAAGTCACTGTCACATCCAGAACACTGTCATATCCAACACACTGTCATATCCAACACACTGTCACATCCAGCACACTCTTATATCCAACACACTGTCATATCCAGCACACTGTCATATCCAACACACTGTCATATCAAGCACACTGTCATATCCAACACACTCATATCCAACACACTGTCATATCCCACACGGTCATATCCAACACACTGTCACATCCAGCACACTGTCATATCCAACACACTGTCACATCCAGCACACTGTCATATCCAACACACTGTCATATCCAGCACACTGTCAAATCCAGCACACTGTCATATCTAGCACACGGTCATATCCAACACACTGTCATATCCAGCACACTGTCATATCCAGCACACTGTCATATCTCGCACACGGTCATACCTAGCCCACTGTCATATCCAGCACACTGTCATATCCAGCACACTATCATATCTAGCACACTGTCATATCCAGCACACTATCATATCTAGCACACTGTCATATCCAGCACACTGTCATATCCAGCATACTGTCATATCTAGCTTACTGTCATATCAAGCAAACTTTCATATTAAGCACACTGTCATATCTAGCACACTGTCATATCCAGTAAACTGTCATATCCAGCACACTGTCATATCCAGTACACTGTTATATCAAGCATACTGTCATATCCAACACACTGTCATATCCAACACACTGTCATATCCAGTACACTGTCATATCTAACACACTGTCGTAACCAGCACACTGTCATATCCAACACACTGCCATATCCAGCACACTGTCATATCCAACACACTGTCATATCCAGCTCACTGTCAAATGCAGCAAACTGTCATATTCAACACACTGTCATATCCAACACATTGTCATATCCAACACACTGTCATATCCAGCACACTGTCATATCCAAGACACTGTCATATCCAGCACACTGTCGTATCCCACTCTCTGTCATATCCAGCACACTGTCATATCCAGCACACTGTCATATCCAACACACTGTCATATCCAACACACTGTCATATCCAACACACTGTCATATCCAACACACTGTTACATCCAGCACACTGTCATATCCAACACACTGTCATATCCAGCACACTCTCATATCCAGCACACTCATATCTAGCACACTGTCATATGCAGCACACTGTCATATCCAGCACTCTGTTATATCCAGCACACTGTCATATCTAGCACACTGCCATATCAGTCACACTGTCATATCCAACACACTGTCATATCCATCACACTGTCACATCCAGCACACTGTCATATCCAACACACTGTCACATCCAGCACACTGTCATATCAGTCACACTGTCACATCCAGCACACTGTCATATCAGTCACACTGTCATATCCAACACAATGTCATATCCAACACACTGTCATATCCAGCACACTCTCATATCCAGCACACTGTCATATCCAACACACTGTCATATCCAACACACTGTCATATCCAACACAATGTTATATCCAACACACCAGTCCAGCACATTGTCATATCAGTCACCTTGTCATGTCTAACACACTGTCATATCCAACTCACTGTCACATCCAGCACCCTGTCATATCAAACTCACTGTCATATCCAACACACTGTCATATCCAACACACTGTCATATCCAACACACTGACACATACCAGCACACTGTCATATCCAACACACTGTCATACCCAGCACACTGTTTTATTCAGCACATTGTCATATCTAGCACACTTTCATATCCAGCACACTGTCATAACTAGCACCCTGTCATATCTAGGACACTGTCATATCCAGCACACTGTCGTATCCAACACTGTCATATCCAGCACACTGTCATATCCAGCACACTGTGATATCCAACACACTGTCATATCCAGCACACTGTCATATCCAACACACTGTCATATGCAGCACACTGTCATATCCAACACAACGTCATATCCAACACACTGTCATATCCAGCACACTGTCATATCTAGCACACTGTCATATCTAGCACACTGTCATATCCAGCACACTGTCATATCCAGCACACTGTCATATTTAGCAAACTGTCATATCAAGCACACTTTCATATCCAGCACACTGTCATATCTAGCACACTGTCATATCCAGCACACTGTCATATCCAGCACACTGTCATATCCAGCACACTGTCATATCAATCACACGGTCATATCTAACACACTGTCATATCCAACACACTGTCATATCCAACACACTGTCATATCCAACACACTGTCATATCCAACACACTGTCATATCCAGTACACTGTCATATCTAACACACTGTCATATCCAGCACACTGTCATATCCAACACACTGTCATATCCAGCTCACTGTCAAATGCAGCAAACTGTCATATTCAACACACTGTCATATCCAATACATTGTCATATTCAACACACTGTCATATCCAGCACACTGTCATATCCAAGACACTGTCATATCCAGCACACTGTCGTATCCCACTCTCTGTCATATCCAGCACACTGTCATATCCAGCACACTGCCATATCCAACACACTGTCATATCCAACACACTGTCATATCCAACACACTGTCATATCCAACACACTGTTACATCCAGCACACTGTCATATCCAACACACTGTCATATCCAGCACACTCTCATATCCAGCACACTCATATCTAGCACACTGTCATATGCAGCACACTGTCATATCCAGCACTCTGTTATATCCAGCACACTGTCATATCTAGCACACTGCCATATCAGTCACACTGTCATATCCAACACACTGTCATATCCATCACACTGTCACATCCAGCACACTGTCATATCCAACACACTGTCACATCCAGCACACTGTCATATCAGTCACACTGTCACATTCAGCACACTGTCATATCAGTCACACTGTCATATCCAACACAATGTCATATCCAACACACTGTCATATCCAGCACACTCTCATATCCAGCACACTGTCATATCCAACACACTGTCATATCCAACACACTGTCATATCCAACACAATGTTATATCCAACACACCAGTCCAGCACATTGTCATATCAGTCACCTTGTCATGTCTAACACACTGTCATATCCAACTCACTGTCACATCCAGCACCCTGTTATATCAAACTCACTGTCATATCCAACACACTGTCATATCCAACACACTGACACATACCAGCACACTGTCATATCCAACACACTGTCATATCCAACACACTGTCATACCCAGCACACTGTTTTATTCAGCACATTGTCATATCTAGCACACTTTCATATCCAGCACACTGTCATAACTAGGACACTGTCATATCCAGCACACTGTCGTATCCAACACTGTCATATCCAGCACACTGTCATATCCAGCACACTGTGATATCCAACACACTGTCATATCCAGCACACTGTCATATCCAACACACTGTCATATGCAGCACACTGTCATATCCAACACAACGTCATATCCAACACACTGTCATATCCAGCACACTGTCATATCTAGCAAACTGTCATATCTAGCACACTGTCATATCCAGCACACTGTCATATCCAGCACACTGTCATATTTAGCAAACTGTCATATCAAGCACACTTTCATATCCAGCACACTGTCATATCTAGCACACTGTCATATCCAGCACACTGTCATATCCAGCACACTGTCATATCCAGCACACTGTCATATCAATCACACGGTCATATCTAACACACTGTCATATCCAACACACTGTCATATCCAACACACTGTCATATCCAACACACTGTCATATCCAACACACTGTCATATCCAGTACACTGTCATATCTAACACACTGTCATATCCAGCACACTGTCATATCCAACACACTGTCATATCCCGCTCACTGTCATATCCAGCAAACTGTCATATCCAACACACTGTAATATCCAACACACTGTCATATACAGCACACTGTCATATCCAACACACTTTAATATCCAGCACACTGTCATATCCAACACACTGTCATATCCAACACACTGTCATATCCAACACACTGTCATATCCAACACACTGTCATATCCAACACACTGGCATATCCAACACACTGTCATATCCAACACACTGTCATATCCAACACACTGTCATATCCAACACACTGTCATATCCAACACACTGTTACATCCAGCACACTGTCATATCTAGCACACTGTCATATGCAGCACACTGTCATATCCAGCACTCAGTCATATCCAGCACACTGTCATATCTAGCACAATGGCATATCAGTCACACTGTCATATCCAACACACTGTCATATTCAGCACACTGTCACAACTAGCTCACTGTCATATCCAACACACTGTCACATCCAGCACACTGTCACATCCAACACACTGTCACATACAGCACACTGGTATATCCAACACACTTACATATCCAGCACACTGTCATATCCAACACACTGTCATATCCAAGACACTGTCATATCCAGCACCCTGTCATATCCAGCATACTGTCATATCCAGCACACTGTCATATCCAGCACACTGTCATATATAGCACACTGTCGTATCCCGCACACTGTCATATCCAGCACACTGTCATATCCAAGTCACTGTCACATCCAGAACACTGTCATATCCAACACACTGTCATATCCAACACACTGTCACATCCAGCACACTCTTATATCCAACACACTGTCATATCCAGCACACTGTCATATCCAACACACTGTCATATCCAGCACACTGTCATATCAAGCACACTGTCATATCCAACACACTGTCATATCCAACACACTGTCATATCCAACACACGGTCATATCCAACACACTGTCACATCCAGCACACTGTCATATCCAACACACTGTCACATCCAGCACACTGTCATATCCAACACACTGTCATATCCAGCACACTGTCATATCCAGCACACTGTCATATCTAGCACACGGTCATATCCAACACACTGTCATATCCAGCACACTGTCATATCCAGCACACTGTCATATCTCGCACACGGTCATACCTAGCCCACTGTCATATCCAGCACACTGTCATATCCTGCACACTATCATATCTAGCACACTGTCATATCCAGCACACTATCATATCTAGCACACTGTCATATCCAGCACACTGTCATATCCAGCATACTGTCATATCTAGCTTACTGTCATATCAAGCAAACTTTCATATCCAGCACACTGTCATATCTAGCACACTGTCATATCCAAGTAAACTGTCATATCCAGCACACTGTCATATCCAGTACACTGTTATATCAAGCATACTGTCATATCCAACACACTGTCATATCCAACACACTGTCATATCCAGTACACTGTCATATCTAACACACTGTCGTAACCAGCACACTGTCATATCCAACACACTGCCATATCCAGCACACTGTCATATCCAACACACTGTCATATCCAGCTCACTGTCAAATGCTGCAAACTGTCATATTCAACACACTGTCATATCCAACACATTGTCTTATCCAACACACTGTCATATCCAGCACACTGTCATATCCAAGACACTGTCATATCCAGCACACTGTCGTATCCCACTCTCTGTCATATCCAGCACACTGTCATATCCAGCACACTGTCATATCCAACACACTGTCATATCTAACACACTGTCATATCCAGCACACTGTCATATCCAACACACTGTCATATCCAACACACTGTCATATCCAGTACACTGTCATATCTAACACACTGTCATAACAAGCACACTGTCATATCCACCACACTGTCATATCGAGCACACTGTCATATCCAACACACTGTCATATCCCGCTCACTGTCATATCCAGCAAACTGTCATATCCAACACACTGTAATATCCAACACACTGTCATATACAGCACACTGTCATATCCAACACACTTTCATATCCAGCACACTGTCATATCCAACACACTGTCATTTCCAGCACAGTGTCATATCCAGCACACTGTCATATCCAACACACTGTCATATCCAACACACTGTCATATCCAACACACTGTCATATCCAACACACTGTCATATCCAACACACTGTTACATCCAGCACACTGTCATATCAAACATACTGTCATATCCAGCACACTCTCATATCCAGCACACTGTCATATCTAGCACACTGTCATATGCAGCACACTGTCATATCCAGCACTCTGTCATATCCAGCACACTGTCATATCTAGCACACTGCCATATCAGTCACACTGTCATATCCAACACACTGTCGTATCCATCACACTGTCACATCCTGCACACTGTCATATTCAGCACAATTTCACATCCAGCACACTGTCATATCCAACACCTTGTCACATCCAGCACACTGTCATATCAGTCACACTGTCATATCCAACACAATGTCATATCCAACACACTGTCATATCCAACAGAATGTTATATCGAACACACTCTCACGTCCAGCACACTGTCATATCAGTCACCTTGTCATGTCTAACACACTGTCATATCTAACTCACTGTCACATCCAGCACACTGTCATATCAAACCTACTGTCATATCCAACACACTGTCATATCCAACACACTGTCATATCCAACACACTGATACATACCAGCACACTGTCATATCCAACATACTGTCATATCCAGCACACTGTCTTATTCAGCACATTGTCATATCTAGCACACTGTCATATCCAGCACACTGTCATATCCAGCACCCTGTCATATCTAGGACACATGTCATATCCAGCACACTGTCGTATCCAACACTGTCATATCCAGCACACTGTCATATTCAGCACACTGTGATATCCAACACACTGTCATATCCAGCACACTGTCATATCCAACACACTGTCATATCCAACACACTGTCATATCCAGCACACTGTCATATCTAGCACACTGTCATATCCAACACACTGTTATATCCAGCACACTGTCATATCTAGCACGCTGTCATATTCAGCACACTGTAATATCCAGCACACTGTCATATCTAGCTCACTGTCATATCCAGCACACTGTCATATCCAGCACACTGTCATATTTAGCACACTGTGATATCAAGCACACTTTCATATCCAGCACACTGTCATATCTAGCACACTGTCATATCCAGCACACTGTCATATCCAGCACACTGTCATATCCAGCACACTGTCATATCCAGCACACTGTCATATCAATCACACGGTCATATCCAACACACTGTCATATCCAGCACACTGTCATATCCAACACACTGTCATATCCAACACACTGTCATATCCAGTACACTGTCATATCTAACACACTGTCATAACCAGCACACTGTCATATCCACCACACTGTCATATCCAGCACACTGTCATATCCAACACACTGTCATATCCTGCTCACTGTTCTATCCAGCAAACTGTCATATTCAACACACTGTCATATCCAACACACTGTCACATCCAGCACACTGTCATATCCAACACACTTTCATATCCAACACTACTGTTACATCGAGCACGCTGTTTGATCCAACACACTGTCATATCCAGCACATTCTCATATCCAGCACACTGTCATATCTAGCACACTGTCATATCCAGCACACTGTCATACCCAGCATGCTGTCATATCTTGCACACTGTCATATCCAACACTCTTTCATATCCAGCACTCTGTCATATCTAGCACACTGTCATATCCAGCACACTGTCATATCCAGCACACTGTCATATCCAGCATACTTTCATATAAAAAAACACTGTCATATCCTGCACACTGTCATATCCAACACACTGTCATATCCAGCACACTGCCATATCAGTCACACTGTCATATCTAACAAACTGTCTTATCCATCACACTGTCACATCCTGTACACTGTCATATCCAGCACACTGTCACATCCAGCATACTGTCATATTCAACACACTGTCACATCCAGAACACTGTCAAATCAGTCACACTGTCATATCCAACACACTGTCACATCCAGCACACTGTCACATCCAACACACTGTCACATCCAGCACACTGTTATATCCAACACACTTTCATATCCAGCACACTGTCATATCCAACACACTGTCATATCAAGCACCCTGTCATATCCAGCATACTGTCATATCCAGCACACTGTCATGTCCAACTCACTGTCACATCCAGCACACTGTCATATCCAACACACTGTCATATCCAACACACTGTCACATCCAGCACACTCTCATATCCAGCACAGTCATATCTAACACACTGTCATATCCAACTCACTGTCACATCCAGCACACTGTCATATCCAACACACTGTCATATCCAACACACTGTCACATCCAGAACACTGTCATATCCAGCTCACTGTCATATCCAACACACTGTCATATCTATCACATTGTCATATCTAACACACTGTCATATCCAACTCACTGTCACATTAAGCACACTGTCAAATCCAACACACTGTCATGTCCAGCACCCTGTCATATGCAGCACACTGTCATATTAAACTCTATCATATCCAACACACTGTCATATCCATCACACTGTCATATCCAGCACACTGTCATATCTAGCACACTGTCATATTCAGCACACTGTCATATCCACCACACTGTCATATCCAGCACACTGTCATATTTAGCACACTGTCATATCAAGCACACTTTTATATCCAGTACACTGTCATATCTAGCACACTGTCATATCTAGTACACAGTCATATCCAGCACACTGTCATATCCAGCACACTGTCATATAAAGCACACTGTCATATCCAACACACTGTCATATATAACACACTGTCATATCCAGTACACTGTCATATATAACACACTGTCATAACCAGCACACTTTCCTATCCAACACACTGTCATATCCAGCACACTGTCATATCCAACACACTGTCATATCCATTTCACTGACATATCCAGCAAACTGTCATATCCAACACACTGTCATATCCAACACACTGTCATATATAGCACACTGTCATATCCAGCACACAGTCATATCCAACACACTGTCATATCCAACACATTGTCATATCCAACACACTGTCATATCCAACACACTGTTACATCCAGCACACTGTCATGACCAACACACTGTCATATCCAGCACACTCTCATATCCAGCACACATTCATATCCAATTCACTGTCACATCCAGAACACTGTCATATCCAATGTGGGACATTTGGGACTTGACTCTATTTATTTAAATATTAATGTAATGAAAATCAATTACGAAGGACCACCCGCTTTTGTAGTAAAGAGGGAAACTAATAAAATATGATCATTGGAAAATTCCTAGATGAACCAGTAACTATGGATAAAATATTAGAGAATATGATCACTTATATAATTAATGGGCTGTATAATTTAACTGATTCAAAGCCTCAAACACCTACATTGGGGGGTTATTACTGGAACTTCATATATGTTCAGGAACTAGTGTGGTTCGTGCACCAGTTCATTATGCAATAATCTAATCCTATGACCAATTATAGAATCATTATATTTGTCACCAATAAGAACATAGATTATGAACATGAGAAATGAATAATTATAATAAACACATGTTAATCCAGAAAACAGTGATCCGTAAAATAATGTGTTACAGATAAGGTAATTTAAAGAATACGGAAAGGTGTCTTAGCTTGAAGACGTTTCCATGACATCTGTTATGACTCATCCTCGGGATCTCCTGGACTCATCATGGAACACTGGGAGATGATTAACACGGGAAATGACTGCTCGGGGAATTCTTCACACACGCTGCAAATCAAATATATTCAGTAGCAACATATTAAGCTGCTAGACATCTATGTTCAAGAAAATTAAATTAGAGAATGGAGACGGATAATAACCTGTGGTTTTTTATAGTCGCTCTGCGTGACGACGAGCTACCCAGCTATATCCTATCCTAAATGGTGCATCAAACAGGAATAAGGGTACTTAGCTAATAGGGCACTGTGTAAGTTAAAGCTTGCCGAAGTTCGCATCCTAGGTTCAGGCGTCGTAGTAACGAACACGTGGTGTCGAGCCTAGCCTAGATGTTGACGCGCTTCTCTGGCCGGTCACGTTGTGCTACACGGAACAAATTAACAGGTTCCTGGCTGAATGTCAAATTAAATCTCTTGACAATTCAACACGACGTATAAAGTGACACTGACACCAGCTAAGTTGTTGTCTGCAACGGTTCTTCACACCTCACAGTGGCGACTTTCGTCTCCCGCTCTTGTTGGCGTCTACCCCGGTGGCTTGGGTAATGGCGTCTCTCTCCTCGCTGGCGTCGCCTCGTGTACTGGCGTCTCCCCTGCCCTGCTCCACGTCTCGCATTTGATACACAAATTATTTACTACGAATAATATCATTTCTCGCAGTTGTGATTGAAATGCTCGGATAAGGACGGGTTTATTATTCAGAGTTAAATATTATTATTTGCCCGTTTTACGATAGTAAACGAGCAATGGAGATGAATTAAAGTCTCTCCAGGGCATTCACGCGTGATGTTAAATTTAACAAACGCTCTATTTGGCATTAGTTAGGGATCAGTTTATCTGTAAATAATTATCACACAGAACACCGTTGTTTTATAGAGAATCAAACTCAATTCTCTGACACTCTGGATATAGATGTGTTTATTATAATGGAATCTGACGCAATACTGGCGTCTGGTGACATAAGAATTCTAGCCTTATTGTACAGATGCAATTATTAGTACATGTGAACTCTACGGTTGGTTAATTTTAATTACTACAGTGATTAGTAGATTTAGTAATAATTAATAATAATACAACAGTGTTGTATTATTGTTGGAAATTTCCAACATAACTCCGGGGGGAGAATTTTAGGGTCGCAGTGTAATGTGGAGTACTGACACACCCATCCCGAAGTTGGTATTAATATTAGTATATTAGTATGTTAGTACACACATAACGAATGTCCCGTATTTGTCAAGGACATACAAGAAACTTAAGTCTTGCTGATTTCATGTTAAATGGAACATGTTATTATGAATTACCTAAAGCTAACAACTAAGAAAGCTTACAGCAAACTCTGTGACTGGTGTCGCTATGACATGTAATGTGTATGTTACAAAGTCTCAAAGTCTGCAAACTCTCAGATACTCTAGATAAATAATATTATTTATAGCCTACACAACAATTAAGGATTTAAATCACACAATTCAAATAACTGAGAATCTACTGTGATGAGAATGTCCTGGGTCATAGTGACTTGTAATGGTTTGTTACTTGACATCACACCACAGTATCATCATGGTTGCTTAAATTGGATGTAAAGGGATTTACTCTTGGTCAGAGCTGTAATAGGCTTGCAGTTTCCGCTTACATTGTTGAGCAGCAGCTCTAGTGGGGCGGTTGCTCGGTGGATCAGAATTACTGTCCTCGGAAACTACTGGAGAAACTGGTTCTGGTTGATACTCTCGTTCAGCCAATTCGAGAGGAACCAGCTTCTCTAAAGTTTTTAGAGTAGTGTTGCCTCGGCATAAAACTTTCACTACTCTCAGGACACCTTGATGATCTGGATGAATGGCAACAATTTTGCCTATGGGCCACTCTGACCTTGGTCCATCACTGTCGACTAGTACTAGGTCCCCTGGTTTAAGTTGCACTTTATTATAAGGACTCGAAGCTCCGTAGTGGTACTCTCGTAGAGCTGTGAGGTACTCTCGAGTCCACACCTCATTCCACCTGTTAATAACCCTTGAGAGATGCTGGTAGCTTTCCACCAAGTCACCTCTGGTTACATGTGACCGGTCTACGGGGTCCTCTTCGGCTAAAGGGATGAGAGGGCTCAGTAGACCTCCATGTATCAAGTGTGAGGGACTCAGAGGTTCTCTCTGGGAGAAATCATCAGACAGGTATGTTAATGGGCGGTTATTGACTCGCGCCTCGATTTCCACAACAATGGTTTGGAGTTCGGAGTAACTGACCTTTTGTCTGTGTAAAGTTTTTCTTAAACACTTCTTGACTGTGCCTATCATTTGCTCATAGAACCCACCTTGCCAAGGGGCTCTTGGTGCTATAAATTTCCAGTGACATTGTCGTCTCTGCAGGACTGACTGTACTTCTGGATGATTCCAGACTTCTCGCAGACAAGCTTCTCCTGCCACAAAATTGGAACCATTGTCCGATATCATTAGTTTGGGACAAGATCTGCGAGCTGCAAATCTGCAGAAGGCCTGGATGAAGGCTTCAGCACTCATATCTGAAGCCACTTCTAAATGTACGCCTCTGGTTGTATCACACGTAAAGAGGCAAATGTATGCTTTCACTGGTATCTTGTCTGGGTTGCCAGTGAGAAGTAAGGCTCCTGTGTAATCAACACCAGTGGTTTCAAAGGGACGAAGATGAACCACTCTTTCTTCAGGGAGTGGTGGAGGTCCTGGGTAAGGACATACTCTAGCATCGTATCTTTTACAGATTACACAGAATTTAATTATTGACTTGACTGTCTGACGACCTTGAGGAAGCCAGTACTTTTGTCTAAGGTCGGTGAGAGTATCTAACACTCCACCATGTAAAGTACCATATTGATGATGATGTAAAACAAGAAGTTTAGTGATGATGTGGAGACGAGGTAGAAGAATTGGATTCTTTGTGTCCAAATCAATTTTTGCATGAAGCAAACGTCCTCCACATCTTAGTATATTATGAGTGTTGGCATCATACCAAATACCTAGAGACTTAGTTAATTTATCTGGAAGATTTTCATATTCGCTTCCATATGTCTCTTGTTGTGCACGTTTGATCCAGTAGAGGATAGGATTGGGAAACTTATGTCGAATTCCTATCTTAGCAAGAAAGTCAAACACATGTGCAGTCACTCTTAATAACTTACTTAAGTTAGAATAATTGTGAGGATCAATGGCTAAGATTCGTTGAGGTTCTGGTTCTTTCATGGGAGTGGTGATATTGGTCACTATGACTTGTGGCTTTTGTTTGGGCCACTGACCACCAACAAGCCATGAAGGTCCATTGAACCACAGCGAAGACTTGATAAGTTGTTTTATCGTTAACCCTCGAGATAAATAATCTGCAGGATTGTCCTTAGTAGGAACATGCCTGAATTTATATCCAGCAGATAACTCATGAATTTCCCTAACACGATTACTGACGTAGGGAGTCTTATTGTTGTTGTTTTTTACCCATTGTAAGACTGCCTCATTGTCTGACCACACTACAATCTCACCAAAGTGGATATTATTGAGTGTCTTTGTCAGGCAATGAACCAATCTTACTCCCACCAGCAATGCAGTCAACTCCATTTGAGGTAAAGATCTCTTCTTAATGGGAGCAACTCTTGCTTTAGATGTGAGCAAAATTGATTGTGCACTATTAACTAAGTAGGCTACAGCGCCATATTCTTTGCCAGAGGCATCGCAGAAAACGTGCAAATTGGTGGGTAAGTTTGGTCCTGAAGCATTACGAGGAAATTTCAAAACACCTAACTGATTAAAATCCGTTGAGAGTATCTGCCATTTAGCTTGTAACTCACTTGGTAACGGATCATCCCATCCCATATGTTTCTGCCAGCACTCCTGCATTAGGAGTTTGCCCCTTATTAATATAGGACTAAGTAAGCCTAAAGGGTCAAATGGTTGACTGACAAACGAGAGCAATGTTCTCATGGTAAGGGTTGAGTTATCGGTTTGTACTGACTTGACATTCATCTCGTCAGTACTGGTGTTCCATTCCACGCCTAGAACCTTTAATTGATTGGGCACCTGATAACCTGGAAATTCTTTCTCGATTACCTGGTTGAGTAATTCATTATTTGAGGCCCATGACTGTAGTGGCATATTGGCTCCTAATAGCTCACGGTTAGCCTCATGGTAGATTTCTACCAAATTAGTTTGATCATTAGTTGTTCCCTGGAAATTGTCGACATACAAGTTGTCGCTAATGTCTGCCTAATAAGGGCTATTTGATTTCCTCAAATGTGTGTCTAATGTTGCTTGCAAAAGAAACGGCGAGGACGTAGCTCCGAATAATACTGAGGCAAAATGATATGTGATGATATCACTGTTAGGATCCAGTGGGTCCTTAATCCAGAGGAACTTTGTGTAGTTACGATCTTCCTCCTGCAAACCTACTCGGAGGAAAGCTTTGCTGATATCAGCAGTATAGGCGAAAATACCAGTGCGGAATCGTAACAGCACATCATGTAGCCTTTGTGTTAGGCTAGGTCCCGTTTGGAGACATTCATTTAAAGACACACTGCTTGGCTTTACTTTAGCACTACAGTTAAAGACAATACGAATAGGTGTTGTCAATGAGTCTTTCACCACAGCGTGATGAGGTAAATAATGACCTATTTTTCGGTCATCGTTATCAACAACTTCAATAAATTTACTGTTAAGTTGTTGTTGGATGAGTTGATGATACATGTTCAGTTTGTCTGGCTGCTTCTGTAGTCGTGCTAATTGAGACTGCAATTGTGAGGCTGCCATAAAATAATTAACTGGAAGTTGTGGATGATTCAACTTCCATGGGAGTCTTACCCAGTATTGTTTATTTTCATAGACAACTGTATCCAGATATTGCTGGTAAGTCCACATATCATCAGGGCTTGGTTGTTCAGGGATAATACCTAAAGTGTCTAAATCCCACAAACGATGTACAGGTGGATCAGACTCAATATCTTCAGATATCTCTCTGAAACGTAGGGGTGACTGTTCCAAGCCTAGTCACACCACTATTATGTTATTAGATTGTTGGTTTGATGGCGCTGGATTTTGTCGGAAAAGCACCGGTCCAGTAAGCAATTTGCCTCCAGCAGATGACAACAAATTCATTCCGTGTTGTCTGGTACATCCAGTTATAAATTTGTAATAATGATCCGCGCCTATAAGTATTCCAACATCAGTGAGGCAGTCAGAATTTATTTTGTAATCTGCTAGCCTCATGCGGTTTCGTCTAAGATGTTTCGCAGTGCGAACTAACCCTGTGACCTGCAGGTCTGTAGGAAGTTTATCTACTACTACTGCTTGTATTGGACTAGTGGAAGATCCAAGTCTCAATAATACCTTAACCACTTGGTATTCACGAGGTCCACTATTGGTCAAGAAACCAGAAATATTTAACCTCACACTTTTGGTAGGTTTTAATTTTAACTGCTCTACTAACTGTTGTGTAATGAAGGTTTTCTGTGATCCTTGATCAAAAAGACCTCTAGTGTTAACTCTAGATCTTCGGTTTATTAGTCTAAGTTGAGCTGTAGGAAGAGTGGTATTATTGCCTGACTCAGTAGCAAGTACATTTATTTCTTGATGCACTTTGCAATATTGCACTGTGGTAGAATTCGTGGAATTCTCCCCAGTGGTCATGGTTGGTGTAGAAAATTTTCTACATAAGGCGTAGTGATGTACACCTTGGTTGCATCTATTGCAGGAACGTAGCTGCACTACACATTTTTTGGGATCATGAGAGCCCATGCACTTGGTGCACTTGTGTATTTCTTGCAACCTTTGAATCCTAGTATTATAAGTAGGATAAACAGAGCATTGGTAAGTGGCATGTCCTTGATTACAGAACAGACACCTTCTCTGGTTAGTTGACTTGGTCTCTTTAGTAGACAAGTCATTGGTTATCTCAGAAGGAGACACCGAATAAGTACCTACATTTCCACTTCTTTTCCCAGTGGATGGAGTAGTCTTGGATTTATATTTACTAGACTTATTCAAAGTCTGTTTGGGTATGACTGAAATGTCAGTATTAGTTGGTTTAGACTCAGGTTGAATTCTATCATGGGTCTTCAACCTGTTAACCGTTATTCTCAGTCCCTCGAATATTTGGTCAAGAGTGAGAAACTCGGTATTATAGTGTGAGCAGAGCTCTGTTAAGACATTTCGAGGTAATTTCCTCTGCAAAAGTAACTTGATTGACCATTCTGAAGCTGGTATATCAACTTTAGTACCTAAGGCCTTTACTAGAGACTCTACTTCTAGTCTGAAGCTTTGAAGTGACTCTGGTCTACTATTTGGTGCATTCAGATCTAGTAATTAGTAATAGAGGGTAGCTATACTCTTAACTGGGAGATATCGTCTACAATTTGACTTACTTCATCAGGATCGGTTTCTGTGGTATTCAGTAGAGTAATATAAGACTGACTGGTAGATCTAACTTGATCAAATTTCAGTTCAGCTACTCTTACTGATGTCTCTAAGTGATAAGAGTCAATGGGAGTATCTTTAGATAAGCCCTCAGCCTTGTTAATTAATCTGGTCAAATGACCTTTAAGGCCAATATAGGTTCTCCTTAATTGCTCAGGAGTAGCCATGTTGGGCTTGGGTCCAAACTTCATGGGATTAGTATATGTATTACTAATGAAGCTTGGGTACTTGTTCGTTAGTGGACAAGTAACATTAAATGTAGCCTAATTTAATGTGGCTAATTTATACTCTACCTCACTTGAGGTTAAATGTACCTACCTAACAACAAGTAGCTTGATATTTTGTGCACTGTCTGAACTTCACCATTAGTTCTCTTCCGGTTAGCTCTTCTATATCACCATTAGAGGTAATGGGGATCATCCAGCAATACACAAAATAGATACATACAAAATAATGAGTACAAGAGAAATATTATGGAGACACTCCAATCAGAGTTATCTCAAAGTTTAATCCCACCCTGGATAGGGTCAGCACAAATAGTATAATACATACACTACTGACTAGCTTAGATCTAGTCGTGATAATTCCTACCTAAGAACTATAAATTTATTTAGTCTGGGCTTGTACCAAATTCAGCACAATCTCAGCCTAAATTCTACCAAATAAGATTGGTAAAGATTATTGTGGTGCAGTAAGGTGAATATAATTGTGCTGTATTTTTGTTTTTTTTTGTTTTATAGTTTATAAGTGTGTACTTGCACACACAAGTGAAAACATATAAAGGTTATGAGCTGATGCTCCTGGTGACCTAAAGATTCTTACTTCAGTATAAAGTGTAGGCCTAAGTGTTGTGGGCAATTAACTGTGTCCCACTAGTGCTACCTTGTACATGAGGTGAAAGTAGCAATGAATTGGTGTGACTTAGACTAACTTATGTGTTACGCTGTTGGCAGACACAATTAATTAAATGGTTAGTCTAGATTACATCACACAAGGATTAGTGATTAATAATTAGTATTTATAATTATAATTTATGTTTATCCGGTTCGAACAGGACCATAATGTGGGACATTTGGGACTTGACTCTATTTATTTAAATATTAATGTAATGAAAATCAATTACGAAGGACCACCCGCTTTTGTAGTAAAGAGGGAAACTAATAAAATATGATCATTGGAAAATTCCTAGATGAACCAGTAACTATGGATAAAATATTAGAGAATATGATCACTTATATAATTAATGGGCTGTATAATTTAACTGAGTCAAAGCCTCAAACACCTACATTGGGGGGTTATTACTGGAACTTCATATATGTCCAGGAACTAGTGTGGTTCGTGCACCAGTTCATTATGCAATAATCTAATCCTATGACCAATTATAGAATCATTATATTTGTCACCAATAAGAACATAGATTCTGAACATGAGAAATTAATAATTATAATAAACACATGTTAATCCAGAAAACAGTGATCCGTAAAATAATGTGTTACAGATAAGGAAATTTAAAGAATACGGAAAGGTGTCTTAGCTTGAAGACGTTTCCTTGACATCTGTTATGACTCATCCTCGGGATCTCCTGGACTCATCATGGAACACTGGGAGATGATTAACACGGGAAATGACTGCTCGGGGAATTCTTCACACACGCTGCAAATCAAATATATTCAGTAGCAACATATTAAGCTGCTAGACATCTATGTTCAAGAAAATTAAATTAGAGAATGGAGACGGATAATAACCTGTGGTTTTTTAAAGTCGCTCTGCGTGACGACGAGCTACCCAGCTATATCCTATCCTAAATGATGCATCAAACAGGAATAAGGGTACTTAGCTAATAGGGCACTGTGTAAGTTAAAGCTTGCCGAAGTTCGCGTCCTAGGTTCAGGCGTCGTAGTAACGAACACGTGGTGTCGAGCCTAGCCTAGATGTTGACGCGCTTCTCTGGCCGGTCACGTTGTGCTACACGGAACAAATTAACAGGTTCCTGGCTGAATGTCAAATTAAATCTCTTGACAATTCAACACGACGTATAAAGTGACACTGACACCAGCTAAGTTGTTGTCTGCAACGGTTCTTCACACCTCACAGTGGCGACTTTCGTCTCCCGCTCTTGTTGGCGTCTACCCCGGTGGCTTGGGTAATGGCGTCTCTCTCCTCGCTGGCGTCGCCTCGTGTACTGGCGTCTCCCCTGCCTCGCTCCACGTCTCGCATTTGATACACAAATTATTTACTACGAATAATATCATTTCTCGCAGTTGTGGTTGAAATGCTCGGATAAGGACGGGTTTATTATTCAGAGTTAAATATTATTATTTGCCCGTTTTACGATAGTAAACGAGCAATGGAGATGAATTAAAGTCTCTCCAGGGCATTCACGCGTGATGTTAAATTTATTACCAGATAACAGTTGTAACTATAAACGCTCTATTTGGCATTCGTTAGGGATCAGTTTATCTGTAAATAATTATCGCACAGAACACCGTTGTTTTATAGAGAATCAAACTCAATTCTCTGACACTCTGGATATAGATGTGTTTATTATAATGGAATCTGACGCAATACTGGCGTCTGGTGACGTAAGAATTCTAGCCTTATTGTACAGATGCAATTATTAGTACATGTGAACTCTACGGTTGGTTAATTTTATTACTACAGTGATTAGTAGATTTAGTAATAATTAATAATAATACAACAGTGTTGTATTATTTTTTGGAAATTTCCAACATCCAACACACTGTCATATCCAGCACACTGTCATATCCAGCACACTGTCATATCAATCACACTGTCATATCCAACACACTGTCATATCCAGCACACTGTCATATCCAACACGCAGTCACATCCAGCACACTGTCACATCCAACACACTGTCACATCCAGCACGCTGTTATATCCAACACACTTACATATCCAGCACACTGTCATATCCAACACACTATCATATCCAACACACTGTCATATCCAGCACCCTGTCATATCCAGCATACTGTCATATCCAGCACACTGTCATATCCAACACACTGTCATATCCAGCACACTGTCATATCCAACACACTGTCATATCCAGCTCACTGTCATATCAAGCACACTGTCATATCCAACACACTGTCATATCCAACACACTGTCATATCCAACACACTGTCATATCCAACACACTGTCACATCCAGCACACTGTCATATCCAACACACTGTCACATCCAGCACACTGTCATATCCAGTACACTGTCATATAAAGCACACTGTCATATCCAGCACACTGTCATATTTAGCACACTGTCATATCTAGCACACTGTCATATCCAGCACACTGTCATATCCAACACACTGTCATATCCAACACACTGTCATATCCAACACACTTTCATATCCAACACACTGTTACATCCAGCACGCTGTTTTATCCAACACACTGTAATATCCAGCACATTCTCATATCCAACACACTGTCATATCTAGCACTCTGTCATATCCAGCACACTGTCATACCCAGCATACTGTCTTATCTTGCACACTGTCATATCCAACACTTTCATATCCAGCACTCTGTCATATCTAGCACACTGTCATATCCAGCACACTGTCATATCCAGCACACTGTCATATCCAGCTCACTTTCATATACAAAACACTGTCATATCCAGCACACTGTCATATCCAGCACACTGTCATAACAGTCCCTTGTCATATCTAACACACTGTCATATCCAACTCACTGTCACATCCAGCACACTGTCATATCCAACACACTTTCATATCCAACACACTCTCACATCCAGCACACTGTCATATTCAGCACACTGTCATATCCAGCACACTGTCATATCTAGCATACTGTCATATCCAGCACACTGTAATTCCAGCACACTGTCATATTTAGCACACTGTCATATCAAGCACACTCTTATCCAGCACACTGTCATATCTAGCACACAGTCATATCCAGCACACTGTCATATCCAGCACACTGTCATATCCAGCACACTGTCATATAAAGCACACTGTCATATCCAACACACTGTCATATCCAGCACAGTGTCATATCCAACACACTGTCATATCCAACACACTGGCATATCCAGTACACTGTCATATCTAACACACTGTCATAACCAGCACACTGTCATATCCAACACACTGTCATATCCAGTACACTGTCATATCTAACACACTGTCATAACCAGCACACTGTCCTATCTAACACACTGTCATATCCAGCACACTGTCATATCTAACACACTATCATATACAGCACACTGTCATATCCAACACACTGTCATATCCAGCACACTGTCATATCCAACACACTGTCATATACAGCACACTGTCATATCCAACACACTGTCATATCCAGCACACTGTCATATCCAAAACACTGTCATATCCAGCACACTGTCATATCCAGCACACAGTCATTTCCAAAACACAGTCATATCCAACACACTGTCATATCCAACACTCTGTCATATCCAACACACTGTTACATCCAGCACACTGTCATATCCAACACACTGTCATATCCAGCACACTCTCATATCCAGCACACTTTCATATCCAACTCACTGTCACATCCAGAACACTGTCATATCGAACACACTGTCATATCCAGCACACTGTCATATCAATCACACTGTCATATCCAACACACTGTCATATCTAACACACTGTCATAACCAGCACATTGTCATATCCACCACACTGTCATATCCAGCACTCTGTCATATCCAACACACTGTAATATCCCGCTCACTGTCATATCCAGCAAACTGTCATATCCAACACACTGTAATATCCAACACACTGTCATATACAGCACACTGTCATATCCAACACACTTTCATATCCAGCACACTGTCATATCCATTACACTGTCATATCCAGCACACTGTCATATCCAGCACACTGTCATTTCCAACACACTGTCATATCCAACACACTGTCATATCCAACACACTGTCATTTCCAACACACTGTCATTTCCAACACACTGTTACATCCAGCACACTGTCATATCCAGTACACTGTCATATCCAACACACTGTCATATCCAGCACACTGTCATATCCAACACACTGTCATATCCAGCACACTCTCATATCCAGCACACTGTCATATCTAGCACACTGTCATATGCAGCACACTGTCACATCCAGCACACTGTCATATCCAACACACTGTCACATCCAGCACACTGTCATATCAGTCACACTGTCATATCCAGCACACTGTCACATCCAGCACACTGTCATATCCAACACACTTTCATATCCAGCACACTGTCATATCCAACACACTGTCACATCTAGCACACTTTTATATCCAACACACTTACATATCCAGCACACTGTCATATCCAACACACTGTCATATCCAACACACTGTCATATCCAGCACCCTGTCATATCCAGCATACTGTCATATCCAGCACACTGTCATATCCAGCACTCTGTCATATCTAGCACACTGTCATATCCCGCACACTGTCATATGCAGCACACTGTAATATCCAGCACACTGTCATATCCAGCACACTGTCATATCCAGCACACTATCATATCTAGCACACTGTCATATCCAGCACACTGTCATATCCAGCATACTGTGATATTCAAAACACTGTCATATCCAACACGTTGTCATATCCAGCACACTGTCATATCCAGAACACTGTCATATCCAGCACACTTTAATATACAAAACACTGTCATATCCTGCACACTGTTATATCCAACACACTGTCATATCCAGCACACAGTCATATCAGTCACACTGTCATATCCAACACACTGTCATATCCATCACACTGTCACATCCTGCACACTGTCATATCCAGCACACTGTCACATCCATCACACTGTCATATTCAACACGCTGTCACATCCAGCACTCTGTCATATCAGTCACACTGTCATATCCAGCACACTGTCACATCCAACACACTGTCACATCCAGCACACTGTTATATCCAACACACTTTCATATCCAGCACACTGTCATATCCAACACACTGTCATATCAAGCACCCTGTCATATCCAGCATACTGTCATATCCAGCACACTGTCATGTCCAACTCACTGTCACATCCAGCACACTGTCATATCCAACACACTGTCATATCCAACTTACTGTCACATCCAGCACACTGTCATATCTAACACACTGTCATATCCAACACACTGTCACATCCAACACACTGTCATATCCAACACACTTTCATATCCAACACACTGTCACATCCAGCACACTGTCATATCCAGCTCACTGTCATATCCAACACACTGTCAAATCCATCACATTGTCATATCCAGCATACTGTCATATTAAACTCTGTCATATCCAACACACTGTCATATCTAGCACACTGTCATATCCATCACACTGTCATATCCAGCACACTGTCATATCTAGTACACTGTCATATCCCGCACACTGTCATATCCAGCACACTGTCATATCTAGCACACTGTCATATTCAGCACATTGTCATATCCAGCACACAGTCATGTCTAGTACACTGTCATATCCAGCACAATGTTATTCCAGCACACTGTAATATTTAGCACACTGTCATATCAAGCACACTTTTATATCCAGCACACTGTTATTCCAGCAAACTGTCATATCCAGCACACTGTCATGTAAAGCACACTGTCATATCCAACACACTGTCATATCCAGCACACTGTCATATCCAACACAATGTCATATGCAACACACTGTCATATCCAGTACACTGTCATATCTAGCACACTGTCATAACCAGCACACTGTCCTATCCAACACACTGTCATATCCAGCACACTGTCATATCCAACACACTGTCATATCCAGTTCACTGACATATCCAGCAAACTGTCATATCCAACACACTGTCATATCCAACACACTGTCATATACAGCACACTGTCATATCCAACTCACTGTCATATCCAGCACACTGTCATATCCAACACACTGTCATATCCAGCACACTGTCATATCCAGCACACAGTCATATCCAACACACTATCATATCCAACACACTGTCATATCCAACACACTGTCATATCCAACACACTGTTACATCCAGCACACTGTTATATCCAACTCATTGTCATATCCAGCACACTCTCATATCCAGCACACTGTCATATCCAGCACTCTGTCCTATCCAGCACACTGTCATTTCAAACACACTGTCATATCCAACACACTGTCATATCCAACACACTGTCATATCCTACACACTGTTACATCCAGCACACTGTTTTATCCAACACATTGTCATATCCAGCAACCTCTCATATCCAGCACACTGTCATATCTAGCACACTGTCATATCCAGCACACTGTCATACGCAGCATACTGTCATGCCTTGCACACTGTCATATCCAGCACTCTGTCATATCCAGCACTCTTTCATATCTAGCACACTGTCATATCCCGCACTCTGTCATATCCAACACACTGTCATATCCAGTACACTGTCATATCCAGCATACTGTCATATACAAAACACTGTCATATCCTGCACACTGTCATATCCAACACACTGTCATATCCAGCACACTGCCATATCAGTCACACTGTCATATCCAACACACTGTCATATCCATCACACTGTCACATCCTGCACACTGTCATATCCAACACACTGTCACATCGAGCACACTGTCATATCAGTCACACTGTCATATCCATCACACTGTCATATCCAGCACACTGTCATATCCAGCACACTGTCATATCCAACACACTGTCATATCCAGTACACTGTCATATCTAACACACTGTCATAACCAGGACACTGTCATATCGAACACACTGTCATATCAGTCACACTGTCATATCTAACACACTGTCATATCCAGCACACTGTCATATCCAACACACTGTCATATCCAGTTCACTGTCATATCCAGCAAACTGTCTTATCCAACACACTGTCATATCCAACACACTGTCATAACCAGCACACAGTCATATTCAACACACTGTCATAATCAACACAATCTCATATCCAACACACTGTCATATCCAGCACACTGTCATATCCAACACACTGTCATATCCAGCACACACTCATATCCAGCAGACTGTCATATCTAGCACACTGTCATATCCCGCACACAGTCATATAAAGCACACCGTCATATCTAGCACACTGTCATAACCAGCACCCTGTCATATCCAGCATATTGTCATATCCCACACACTGTCATATCCAGCACACGGTCATATCCAAGTCACTGTCACATCCAGAACACTGTCATATCCAACACACTGTCATATCCAACACACAGTCACATCCAGCACACTCTTATATCCAACACACTGTCATATCCAGCACACTGTCATATCCAACACACTGTCATATATAGCACACTGTCATATCCAACACACTGTCATATCCAGCACACTGTCATATCGAGCACACTGTCATATCCAACACACTGTCATATCCAACACACTGTCATATCCAACACAATGTCATATCCAACACACTGTCACATCCAGCACACTGTCATATCCAACACACTGTCATATCCAGCACACTGTCATATCCAGCACACTGTCATATCTAGCACACTGTCATATTCCGCACACTGTCATATGCAGCACACAGTAGTAACCAACACACTGTCATATCTAGCACACTGTCATATCCAGCACACTATCATATCTAGCACACTGTCATATCCAGCACACTGTCATATTCAGCATACTGTCATATCCAGCTTACTGTCATATCAAGCACACTTTCATATCCAGCACACTGTCATATCAAGCACACTGTCATATCAAGCACGCTGTCATATCCAGCACACTGTCATATCCAGCACACTGTCATATCAAGCACACTGTCATATCCAACACTCTGTCATATCCAGCACACTGTCATATCCAACACACTGTCATATCCAACACACTGTCATATCCAGTACACTGTCATATCTAACACACTGTCATAACCAGCACACTGTCATATCCAACACACTGTTATATCAAGCACACGGTCATATCCAACACACTGTCATATCCAGCTCACTGTCATATGCAGCAAACTGTCATATTCAACACACTGTCATATCCAACACACTGTCATATCCAACACATTGTCATATCCAGCACACTGTCATATCCAACACACTGTCATATCCAGCACACTGTCGTATCCCACTCACTGTCATATCCAGCACATTGTCATATGCAGCACACTGTCATATCCAACACACTTTCATATCCAACACACTGTTACATCCAACACGCTGTTTTATCCAACACACTGTCATATCCGGCACATTCTCATATCCAGCACACTGTCATATCTAGCACACTGTCATATCCAGCACACTGTCATACCCAGCATACTGTCATATCTTGCACACTGTCATATCCAACACTCTTTCATATCCAGCACTCTGTCATATCTAGCACACTGTCATATCCAGCACACTGTCATATCCAGCACACTGTCATATCCAGCACACTTTCATATCCAGCACACTGTCATATCCTGCACACTGTCATATCCAACACACTGTCATATCCAGCACACTGCCATATCAGTCACACTGTCATATCCAACACACTGTCATATCCATCACACTGTCACATCCTGCACACTGTCATATCCAGCACACTGTCATATCAGTCACACTGTCATATCCAACACACTGTCACATCCAGCACACTGTCACATCCAACACACTGTCACATCCAGCACACTGTTATATCCAACACACTTTCATATCCAGCACACTGTCATATCCAACACACTGTCATATCAAGCATCCTGTCATATCCAGCATACTGTCATATCCAGCACACTGTCATGTCCAACTCACTGTCACATCCAGCACACTGTCATATCCAACACCCTGTCATATCCAACACACTGTCAGATTCAGCACACTCTCATATCCAGCACAGTCATATCTAACACGCTGTCATATCCAACTCACTGTCACATCCAGCACACTGTCATATCGAACACACTGTCATATCCAACAAACTGTCACATCCAGAACACTGTCATATCCAGCTCACTGTCATATCCAACACAGTGTCATATCCATCACATTGTCACGACCAGCACACTGTCATATCAGTCACCTTGTCATATCTAACACACTGTCATATCCAACTCACTGTCACATCCAACACACTGTCATATCCAAAACACTTTCATATCCAACACACTGTCACATCCAGCACACTGTCATATCCAGCTCACTGTCATATCCAACACACTGTCAAATCCATCACATTGTCATATCCAGCACACTGTCATATTAAACTCTGTCATATCCAACACACTGTCATATCTAGCACACTGTCATATCCATCACACAGTCATATCCAGCACACTGTCATATCTAGCACACTGTCATATCCCGCACACTGTTATGTCCAGCACACTGTCATATCTAGCACACTGTCATATTAAGTACACTGTCATATCCAGCACACTGTCATGTCTAGTACACTGTCATATCCAGCACACTGTTATTCCAGCACACTGTCATATTTAGCACACTGTCATATCAAGCACACTTTTATATCCAGCACACTGTCATATCTAGCACACAGTCATATCCAGCACACTGTCATATCCAGCACACTGTCATATCCAGAACACTGTCATATCCAGCACACTGTCATGTAAAGCACACTGTCATATCCAACACACTGTCATATCCAGCACACTGTCATATCCAACACACTGTCATATGCAACACACTGTCATATCCCGTACACTGTCATATCTAACACACTGTCATAACCAGCACACTGTCCTATCCAACACACTGTCATATCCAGCACACTGTCATATCCAACACACTGTCATATCCAGTTCACTGACATATCCAGCAAACTGTCATATCCAACACACTGTCATATGCAACACACTGTCATATACAGCACACTGTCATATCCAACACACTGTCATATCCAGCACACTGTCATATCCAACACACTGTCATATCCAGCACACTGTCATATCCAGCACACAGTCATATCCAGCACACTATCATATCCAACACACTGTCATATCCAACACACTCTCATATCCAACACACTGTTACATCCAGCACACTTTCATATCCAACTCACTGTCATATCCAGCATACTCTCATATCCAGCACACTGTCATATCCAGCACACTGTCATATCCAGCACACTGTCATTTCCAACACACTGTCATATCCAACACACTGTCATATCCAACACACTGTCGTATCCTACACACTGTTACATCCAGCACACTGTTTTTTCCAACACACTGTCATATGCAGCAACCCCTCATATCCAGCACACTGTCATATCTAGCACACTGTCATATCCAGCACACTGTCCTACGCAGCATACTGTCATACCTTGCACACTGTCATATCCAGCACTCTGTCATATCCAGCACTCTGTCAAATCTAGCACACTGTCATATCCCGCACTCTGTCATATCCAGCACACTGTCATATCCAGCACACTGTCATATCCAGCATACTGTCACATACAAAACACTGTCATATCCTGCACACTGTCATATCCAACACACTGTCATAACCAGCACACTGCCATATCAGTCACACTGTCATATCCAACACACTGTCATATCCATCACACTGTCACATCAAACACACTGTCATATCCAGCACACTGTCATATCCAACACACTGTCACATCCAACACACTGTCATATCCAGCACACTGTCATATACAACACACTGTCATATCCAGCACACTGTCATATCAAGCACACTGTCATATCCAACACACTGTCATATCCAATACACTGTCATATCCAACACACTGTCATATCCAACACACTGTCATATCCAACACACTGTTACATCCAGCACACTGTTATATCCAACTCATTGTCATATCCAGCACACTCTCATATCCAGCACACTGTCATATCCAGCACTCTGTCCTATCCAGCACACTGTCATTTCAAACACACTGTCATATCCAACACACTGTCATATCCAACACACTGTCATATCCTACACACTGTTACATCCAGCACACTGTTTTATCCAACACATTGTCATATCCAGCAACCTCTCATATCCAGCACACTGTCATATCTAGCACACTGTCATATCCAGCACACTGTCATACGCAGCATACTGTCATGCCTTGCACACTGTCATATCCAGCACTCTGTCATATCCAGCACTCTTTCATATCTAGCACACTGTCATATCCCGCACTCTGTCATATCCAACACACTGTCATATCCAGTACACTGTCATATCCAGCATACTGTCATATACAAAACACTGTCATATCCTGCACACTGTCATATCCAACACACTGTCATATCCAGCACACTGCCATATCAGTCACACTGTCATATCCAACACACTGTCATATCCAATACACTGTCACATCCTGCACACTGTCATATCCAACACACTGTCACATCGAGCACACTGTCATATCAGTCACACTGTCATATCCATCACACTGTCATATCCAGCACACTGTCATATCCAGCACACTGTCATATCCAACACACTGTCATATCCAGTACACTGTCATATCTAACACACTGTCATAACCAGGACACTGTCATATCGAACACACTGTCATATCAGTCACACTGTCATATCTAACACACTGTCATATCCAGCACACTGTCATATCCAACACACTGTCATATCCAGTTCACTGTCATATCCAGCAAACTGTCATATCCAACACACTGTCATATCCAACACACTGTCATAACCAGCACACAGTCATATACAACACACTGTCATAATCAACACAATCTCATATCCAACACACTGTCATATCCAGCACACTGTCATATCCAACACACTGTCATATCCAGCACACACTCATATCCAGCAGACTGTCATATCTAGCACACTGTCATATCCCGCACACAGTCATATAAAGCACACCGTCATATCTAGCACACTGTCATAACCAGCACCCTGTCATATCCAGCATATTGTCATATCCAGCACACTGTCATATCCATCACACTGTCATGTCTAGCACACTGTCATATCCCGCACACTGTCATATCCAGCACACGGTCATATCCAAGTCACTGTCACATCCAGAACACTGTCATATCCAACACACTGTCATATCCAACACACAGTCACATCCAGCACACTCTTATATCCAACACACTGTCATATCCAGCACACTGTCATATCCAACACACTGTCATATATAGCACACTGTCATATCCAACACACTGTCATATCCAGCACACTGTCATATCGAGCACACTCATATCCAACACACTGTCATATCCAACACACTGTCATATCCAACACAATGTCATATCCAACACACTGTCACATCCAGCACACTGTCATATCCAACACACTGTCATATCCAGCACACTGTCATATCCAGCACACTGTCATATCTAGCACACTGTCATATTCCGCACACTGTCATATGCAGCACACAGTAGTAACCAACACACTGTCATATCTAGCACACTGTCATATCCTGCACACTATCATATCTAGCACCCTGTCATATCCAGCACACTGTCATATTCAGCATACTGTCATATCCAGCTTACTGTCATATCAAGCACACTTTCATATCCAGCACACTGTCATATCAAGCACACTGTCATATCAAGCACGCTGTCATATCCAGCACACTGTCATATCCAGCACACTGTCATATCAAGCACACTGTCATATCCAACACTCTGTCATATCCAGCACACTGTCATATCCAACACACTGTCATATCCAACACACTGTCATATCCAGTACACTGTCATATCTAACACACTGTCATAACCAGCACACTGTCATATCCAACACACTGTTATATCAAGCACACGGTCATATCCAACACACTGTCATATCCAGCTCACTGTCATATGCAGCAAACTGTCATATTCAACACACTGTCATATCCAACACACTGTCATATCCAACACATTGTCATATCCAGCACACTGTCATATCCAACACACTGTCATATCCAGCACACTGTCGTATCCCACTCACTGTCATATCCAGCACATTGTCATATGCAGCACACTGTCATATCCAACACACTTTCATATCCAACACACTGTTACATCCAACACGCTGTTTTATCCAACACACTGTCATATCCGGCACATTCTCATATCCAGCACACTGTCATATCTAGCACACTGTCATATCCAGCACACTGTCATACCCAGCATACTGTCATATCTTGCACACTGTCATATCCAACACTCTTTCATATCCAGCACTCTGTCATATCTAGCACACTGTCATATCCAGCACACTGTCATATCCAGCACACTGTCATATCCAGCACACTTTCATATCCAGCACACTGTCATATCCTGCACACTGTCATATCCAACACACTGTCATATCCAGCACACTGCCATATCAGTCACACTGTCATATCCAACACACTGTCATATCCATCACACTGTCACATCCTGCACACTGTCATATCCAGCACACTGTCACATCCAGCACAATGTCATATTCAACACGCTGTCACATCCAGCACACTGTCATATCAGTCACACTGTCATATCCAACACACTGTCACATCCAGCACACTGTCACATCCAACACACTGTCACATCCAGCACACTGTTATATCCAACACACTTTCATATCCAGCACACTGTCATATCCAACACACTGTCATATCAAGCACCCTGTCATATCCAGCATACTGTCATATCCAGCACACTGTCATGTCCAACTCACTGTCACATCCAGCACACTGTCATATCCAACACCCTGTCATATCCAACACACTGTCAGATTCAGCACACTCTCATATCCAGCACAGTCATATCTAACACGCTGTCATATCCAACTCACTGTCACATCCAGCACACTGTCATATCGAACACACTGTCATATCCAACAAACTGTCACATCCAGAACACTGTCATATCCAGCTCACTGTCATATCCAACACAGTGTCATATCCATCACATTGTCACGACCAGCAGACTGTCATATCAGTCACCTTGTCATATCTAACACACTGTCATATCCAACTCACTGTCACATCCAACACACTGTCATATCCAAAACACTTTCATATCCAACACACTGTCACATCCAGCACACTGTCATATCCAGCTCACTGTCATATCCAACACACTGTCAAATCCATCACATTGTCATATCCAGCACACTGTCATATTAAACTCTGTCATATCCAACACACTGTCATATCTAGCACACTGTCATATCCATCACACAGTCATATCCAGCACACTGTCATATCTAGCACACTGTCATATCCCGCACACTGTTATGTCCAGCACACTGTCATATCTAGCACACTGTCATATTAAGTACACTGTCATATCCAGCACACTGTCATGTCTAGTACACTGTCATATCCAGCACACTGTTATTCCAGCACACTGTCATATTTAGCACACTGTCATATCAAGCACACTTTTATATCCAGCACACTGTCATATCTAGCACACAGTCATATCCAGCACACTGTTATTCCAGCACACTGTCATATTTAGCACACTGTCATATCAAGCACACTTTTATATCCAGCACACTGTTATATCCAGAACACTGTCATATCCAGCACACTGTCATGTAAAGCACACTGTCATATCCAACACACTGTCATATCCAACACACTGTCATATCCAACACACTGTCATATGCAACACACTGTCATATCCCGTACACTGTCATATCTAACACACTGTCATAACCAGCACACTGTCCTATCCAACACACTGTCATATCCAGCACACTGTCATATCCAACACACTGTCATATCCAGTTCACTGACATATCCAGCAAACTGTCATATCCAACACACTGTCATATGCAACACACTGTCATATACAGCACACTGTCATATCCAACACACTGTCATATCCAGCACACTGTCATATCCAACACACTGTCATATCCAGCACACTGTCATATCCAGCACACAGTCATATCCAGCACACTGTCATATCCAACACACTGTCATATCCAACACACTCTCATATCCAACACACTGTTACATCCAGCACACTTTCATATCCAACTCACTGTCATATCCAGCATACTCTCATATCCAGCACACTGTCATATCCAGCACACTGTCATATCCAGCACACTGTCATTTCCAACACATTGTCATATCCAACACACTGTCATATCCAACACACTGTCGTATCCTACACACTGTTACATCCAGCACACTGTTTTTTCCAACACACTGTCATATGCAGCAACCCCTCATATCCAGCACACTGTCATATCTAGCACACTGTCATATCCAGCACACTGTCATACGCAGCATACTGTCATACCTTGCACACTGTCATATCCAGCACTCTGTCATATCCAGCACTCTGTCAAATCTAGCACACTGTCATATCCCGCACTCTGTCATATCCAGCACACTGTCATATCCAGCACACTGTCATATCCAGCATACTGTCACATACAAAACACTGTCATATCCTGCACACTGTCATATCCAACACACTGTCATAACCAGCACACTGCCATATCATTCACACTGTCATATCCAACACACTGTCATATCCATCACACTGTCACATCAAACACACTGTCATATCTAGCACACTGTCATATCCAACACACTGTCACATCCAACACACTGTCATATCCAGCACACTGTCATATACAACACACTGTCATATCCAGCACACTGTCATATCAAGCACACTGTCATATCCAACACACTGTCATATCCAATACACTGTCATATCCAACACACTGTCATATCCAACACACTGTCATATCCAACACACTGTTACATCCAGCACACTGTTATATCCAACTCATTGTCATATCCAGCACACTCTCATATCCAGCACACTGTCATATCCAGCACTCTGTCCTATCCAGCACACTGTCATTTCAAACACACTGTCATATCCAACACACTGTCATATCCAACACACTGTCATATCCTACACACTGTTACATCCAGCACACTGTTTTATCCAACACATTGTCATATCCAGCAACCTCTCATATCCAGCACACTGTCATATCTAGCACACTGTCATATCCAGCACACTGTCATACGCAGCATACTGTCATGCCTTGCACACTGTCATATCCAGCACTCTGTCATATCCAGCACTCTTTCATATCTAGCACACTGTCATATCCCGCACTCTGTCATATCCAACACACTGTCATATCCAGTACACTGTCATATCCAGCATACTGTCAAATACAAAACACTGTCATATCCTGCACACTGTCATATCCAACACACTGTCACATCCAGCACACTGTCATATCCAACACACTGTCATATCCAGCACACTGTCATATCCAGCACACTGTCATATCTAGCACACTGTCATATCCCGCACACTGTCATATGCAGCACACTGTAATATCCAACACACTGCCATATCCAGCACACTGTCATATCCAGCACACTATCATATCTAGCACACTGTCATATCCAGCACACTGTCATATCCAGCATACTGTCATATCAGGCTTACTGTCATATCAAGCACACTTTCATATCCAGCACACTGTCATATCAAGCACATTGTCATATCAAGCACACTCTCATATCCAGCACACTGTCATATCCAGCACACTGTCATATCAAGCACACTGTCATATCCAACACTCTGTCATATCCAGCACACTGTCATATCCAACACACTGTCATATCCAACACACTGTCATATCCAGTACACTGTCATATCAAACACACTGTCATAACCAGCACATTGTCATATCCAACACACTGTTATAACAAGCACACTGTCATATCCAACACACTGTCATATCCAGCTCACTGTCATATGCAGCAAACTGTCATATTCAACACACTGTCATATCCAACACACTGTCATATCCAACACATTGTCATATCCAGCACACTGTCATATCCAACACACTGTCATATCCAGCACACTGTCGTATCCCACTCACTGTCATATATAGCACACTGTCATATGCAGCACACTGTCATATCCAACACACTTTCATATCCAACACACTGCTACATCCAACACGCTGTTTTATCCAACACACTGTCATATCCAGCACATTCTCATATTCAGCACACTGTCATATCCAGCACACTGTCATACCCAGCATACTGTCATATCTTGCCCACTGTCAAATCCAACACACTGTCATATCCAGCACACTGTCATATCCAACACACTGTCATATCCAGCACACTGCCATATCAGTCACACTGTCATATCCAACACACTGTCATATCCAGCATACTGTCACATCCAGCACATTGTCATATTAAACACGCTGTCACATCCAGCACACTGTCATATCAGTCACACTGTCATATCCTACACACAGTCACATCCAGCACACTGTCACATCCAACACACTGTCACATACAGCACACAGTTATATCCAACACACTTTCATATGCAGCACACTGTCATATCCAACACACTGCCATATCAAGCACCCTGTCATATCCAGCATACTGTCATATCCAGCACACTGTCATGTCCAACTCACTCTCACATCCAGCACACTGTCATATCCAACATACTGTCATATCCAACACACTGTCAGATTCAGCACACTCTCATATCCAGCACAGTCATATCTAACACGCTGTCATATCCAACTCAAAGTCACATCCAGCTTACTGTCATATCGAACACACTGTCATATCCAACACACTGTCAAATCCAGAACACTGTCATATCCAGCTCACTGTTATATCCAACACACTGTCAAATCCATCACATTGTCATATCCAGCACACTGTCATATTAAACTCTGTCATATCCAACACACTGTCATATCTAGCACACTGTCATATCCATCACACTGTCATATCCATCACACTGTCATATCTAGCACACTGTCATATCCCGCACACTGTTATATCCAGCACACTGTCATATTTAGCACACTGTCATATCAAGCACACTTTTATATCCAGCACACTGTCATATCTAGCACACTGTCATATCCAGCACACTGTCACATCCAGCACACTGTTATATCCAGCACACTGTCATATTTAGCACACTGTCATATCAAGCACACTTTTATATCCAGCACACTGTCATATCTAGCACACTGTCATATCCAGCACACTGTCACATCCAACACACTGTCATATCCAGCACACTGTCATATCCAACACACTGTCATATCCAGCACACTGTCATATTAAACACTGTCATATCCAACACACTGTCATATCTAGCAACTGTCATATCCAACACTCTGTCATATCCAGCACACAGTCATATCCAGCTCACTGTCATGTCCAACGCACTGTCATATCCAACACACTGTCATATCCAACACACTGTTATGTCCAGCACACTGTCATATCCTGCACACTGTCATATCCAACACACTGTCATATCCACCACACTGTCATATCCACCACACTGTCATATTAAACACAGTCATATCCAGCACACTGCCATATTAAACACTGTCATACCCAATACTGTCATATCTAGCACTCTATCATATCCAACACACTGTCATATCCAGCACTCTGTCATATCCAGCACACTGTCATATTAAACACTGTTATATCCATCACACTTTCATATCTAGCACTCTGTCATATCCAACACACTGTCATATCCAGTATACTGGCATTTTAAACACTGTCACATCAAGCACTTTGTCATATCCATCACACTGTCATATGCAACACACTGTCATATCCAACACACTGTCATATCCAACACACTGTCATATCCAGAACTCTGTCATATAAAAAACACAGTCATATTAAACAGTGTCATATCAGTCACACTGTCATATATAATGCATTGTCATATCCAGCATACTGTCATATCAACACACTGTCATATCCAACACACTGTCTTATCCAACACACTGTCATACCTAACACATTGTCATATCCAGCACACTGTCAAATTAAACACTGTCACATCAAGCACACTGTCATATCTAGCACACTGTCATATCCAGCACTTTGTCATATCCAACACACTGTCATATCCAGCACACTGTCATATCCAGCACACTGTCATACCCAGCATACTGTCATATCTTGCACACTGTCATATCCAACACTCTTTCATATCCAGCACTCTGTCATATCTAGCACACTGTCATATCCAGCACACTGTCATATCCAGCACACTGTCATATCCAGCACACTTTCATATCCTGCACACTGTCATATCCTGCACACTGTCAAATCCAACACACTGTCATATCCAGCACACTGTCATATCCAACACACTGTCATATCCAGCACACTGCCATATCAGTCACACTGTCATATCCAACACACTGTCATATCCAGCATACTGTCACATCCAGCACATTGTCATATTAAACACGCTGTCACATCCAGCACACTGTCATATCAGTCACACTGTCATATCCTACACACTGTCACATCCAGCACACTGTCACATCCAACACACTGTCACATACAGCACACTGTTATATCCAACACACTTTCATATGCAGCACACTGTCATATCCAACACACTGCCATATCAAGCACCCTGTCATATCCAGCATACTGTCATATCCAGCACACTGTCATGTCCAACTCACTCTCACATCCAGCACACTGTCATATCCAACATACTGTCATATCCAACACACTGTCAGATTCAGCACACTCTCATATCCAGCACAGTCATATCTAACACGCTGTCATATCCAACTCAAAGTCACATGCAGCTTACTGTCATATCGAACACACTGTCATATCCAACACACTGTCACATCCAGAACACTGTCATATCCAGCTCACTGTTATATCCAACACACTGTCAAATCCATCACATTGTCATATCCAGCACACTGTCATATTAAACTCTGTCATATCCAACACACTGTCATATCTAGCACACTGTCATATCCCGCACACTGTTATATCCAGCACACTGTCATATTTAGCACACTGTCATATCAAGCACACTTTTATATCCAGCACACTGTCATATCTAGCACACTGTCATATCCAGCACACTGTCACATCCAGCACACTGTCATATCTAGCACACTGTCATATCCAGCACACTGTCACATCCAGCACACTGTCATATCCAGCACACTGTCATATCCAGCACACTGTCATGTAAAGCACACTGTCATATCCAACACACTGTCATATCCAGCACACTGTCATATCCAACACACTGTCATATGCAACACACTGTCATGTCCAGTACACTGTCATATCTAACACATTGTCATAACCAGCACACTGTCCTATCCAACACACTGTCATATCCAGCACACTGTCATATGCAACACACTGTCATATCCAGTTCACTGACATATCCAGCAAACTGTCATATCCAACACACTGTCATATCCAACACACTGTCATATACAGCACACTGTCATATCCAACACACTGTCATATCCAGCACACTGTCATATCCAACACACTGTCATATCCAGCACACTGTCATATCCAGCACACTGTCATATCCAACATTCTGTCATATCCAACACACTTTCATATCCTGCACCCTGTCATATACAGCACACTCTCATATTAAACACTGTCATATCCAACACACTGTCATATCCAACACACTGTCATATCCATCACACGGTCATATCCAGCACACTGTCATATCCAACACACTTTCGTATCGAACACACTGTCACATCCAGCACACTGTCATATCCAACACACTGTCATATCCAGCACACTGTCACGTTCAGCACACTGTCATATCAGTCACCCTGTCATATCTAACACACCTCTCATATCCAGCACATTGTCATGTCCAGCACACTGTCATATCCAACACACTGTCATATTCAACACACTGTCATATCCAACACTGTCAATTCCAGTACACTGTCATATTAGTCACATTGTCACATCCAACACACTGTCACATCCAGCACACTGTCACATCCAGGACACTGTTTTATCCAACACACTGTCATATCCAGCACACTGTCATATCCAACACACTGTCATATCCAGCACACTGTCATATCCAGCATACTGTCATAACCAGCACACTGTCATGTCCTGCATACTGTCATATCCAGCTCACTGTCATGTCCAGAACTCTGTCATATCCAACACACTATCATATCCAACACACTGTTATATCCAGCACACTGTCATATTCAGCACACTGTCATATTAAACACTGTCATATCCAACACACTGTCATATCTAGCAACTGTCATATCCAACACTCTGTCATATCCAGCACACAGTCATATCCAGCTCACTGTCATGTCCAACACACTGTCATATCCAACACACTGTCATATCCAACACACTGTTATGTCCAGCACACTGTCATATCCTGCACACTGTCATATCCAACACACTGTCATATCCAGCACACTGTCATATCCAGCACACTGTCATATTAAACACAGTCATATCCAGCACACTGCCATATTAAACACTGTCATACCCAACCACTGTCATATCTAGCACTCTATCATATCCAACACACTGTCATATCCAGCACACTGTCATATCCAGCACACTGTCATATTAAACACTGTTATATCCATCACACTTTCATATCTAGCACTCTGTCATATCCAACACACTGTCATATCCAGTACACTGGCATTTTAAACACTGTCACATCAAGCACTTTGTCATATCCATCACACTGTCATATGCAACACACTGTCATATCCAACACACTGTCATATCCAACACACTGTCATATCCAGAACTCTGTCATATAAAAAACACAGTCATATTAAACAGTGTCATATCAGTCACACTGTCATATATAATGCATTGTCATATCCAGCATACTGTCATATCCAACACACTGTCATATCCAACACACTGTCTTATCCAACACACTGTCATACCTAACACATTGTCATATCCAGCACACTGTCAAATTAAACACTGTCACATCAAGCACACTGTCATATCTAGCACACTGTCATATCCAGCACTTTGTCATATCCAACACACTGTCATATCCAACACACTGTCATATCCAACACACTGCCATATTTAGCACCCTGTCATATCTAGCACACTGTCATATTAAACACTGTCATATCCAATACACTGTCATATCTAGCAAACTGTCATATCTAACACACTGTCATATCCAACTCACTGTCATGTCCAACACACTGTCATATCCAGAACACTGTCATATCCAACACACTGTCATATCCAAAACACTGTCATATCCAACACACTGTCATATCCAACACACTGTCATATCCAACACACTGTCACATCCAGCACACACTGTCATATCCAACACACTGTCATATCCAGCACACTGTCATATCCAGCATACTGTCATATCTAACACACTGTCATATCCAACACACTGTCATATCCAGCACACTGTTATATCCAACACACTGTCGTATCCAACACACCGTCATATCCAACACACTGTCACATCCAGCACACTGTCATATCCAACACACTGTCTTATCCAGCACACTGTTCATATTCAACACACTGTCATATCCAGCACACTGTCATATCCAACACACTGTCATATCCTAGCACTCTGTCATATCTAGCACACTGTCATATTAAACACTGTCATATCCAATACACTGTCATATCCAATACACTGTCATATCTAGCAAACAGTCATATCTAACACACTGTCATATCCAACTCACTGTCATGTCCAACACACTGTCATATCCAGCACACTGTCATATCCAACACACTGTCATATCCAACACACTGTCATATCCAGCACACTGTCACATCCAGCACACACTGTCATATCCAACACACTGTCATATCCAGCACACTGTCATATCCAGCATACTGTCATATCTAACACACTGTCATATCCAACACACTGTCATATCCAGCACACTGTTATATCCAACACACTGTCGTATCCAACACACCGTCATATCCAACACACTGTCACATCCAGCACACTGTCATATCCAACACACTGTCTTATCCAGCACACTGTTATATTAAACACTGTCATATCCAGCACACTGTCATATCCAACACACTGTCATATCCAACACACTGTCATATCCAACACACTGTCACATCCAGCACACTGTCATATCCAGCACACTGTCATATCTAGCACACCGTCATATCCAGCACACTGTCATATCCAGCACACTGTCATATCTAGCACACTGTCATATCCAGCACTCTGTCGTAATCCAGCACACTGTCATATCCAGCACACTGTCATATCTAGCAAACTATCATATCCAGCACACTGTCATATCCATAACACTGTCATATCCATCACACTGTCATATCCAGCACACTTTCATATCCAGCACACTGTCATATCCAGCACACTGTCATATTCAGCACACTGTCATATCCAGCACACTGTCATATCCAGCACACTGTCATATCCAGCACACTGTCATATCCAGAAAACTGTCATATCTAAGCTCACTGTCATATACAGCACACTGTCATATCCAGCATCACTGTCATATTTAGCACACTCTCATATCCAGCACACTGTCATATCCAGCACACTGTCATATCTAGCACACTGTCATATCCAGCACACTGTCATATCCAGCACACTGTCATATCCAGCACACTTTCATATCCAACACACTGTCATATCTAGCACACTGTCATATCCAACACACTGTCATATCCAACACACTGTCATTTCCAACACACTGTCATATCCAACACACTGTCATATCCAACCCACTGTCATATCCAACTCACTTTCATATCCAATACACTGTTACATCCAGCACACTGTCATATCGAGCACACTGTCATATCCAGCACACTGTCATATCCAGCACACTGTCATATCCAGCATACTGTCATATCCAGCACACTGTCATATCCAGCACACTGTCATATCCAGCACACTGTCATATTAAACACTATCACATCAAGCACACTGTCATATCTAGCACTCTGTCATATCCAACACACTGTCATATCCAACTAACTGTCATATCCAACATTCTGTCATATCCAACACACTTTCATATCCCGCACCCTGTCATATACAGCACACTCTCATATTAAACACTGTCATATGCAACGCACTGTCATATCTAGCACGCAGTCATGTACAGCACACTCTCATATTAAACACTGTCATATCCAACACATTGTCATATCTAGCACGCAGTCATGTACAGCACACTGTCATATCCAATAAACTGTCATATCTAACACACTGTCATATCGAACACACTGTCATATCCAGCACACTGTCAAATCCAACACACTTTCGTATCGAACACACTGTCACATCCAGCACACTGTCATATCCAACACACTGTCATATCCAGCACACTGTCACGTTCAGCACACTGTCATATCAGTCACACTGTCATATCTAACACACCTGTCATATCCAACACATTGTCATATCCAACACACTGTCATATCCAACACACTGTCATATCCAACACACTGTCACATCCAGCACACTGTCATATCCAACACACTGTCATATCCATCACTGTCACATCCAGTACACTGTCATATCAGTCACACTGTCATAACCAACACACTGTCACATCCAGCACACTGTCACATCCAGCACACTGTTTTATCCAACACACTGTCATATCCAGCACACTGTCATATCCAACACACTGTCATATCCAACACACTGTCATATCCAGCACACTGTCATATCCAGCATACTGTCATAACTAGCACACTGTCATGTCCAGCACACTGTCATATCCAGCTCATTGTCATGTCCAGCACTCTGTCATATCCAACACACTGTCATATCCAACACAGTTATATCCAGCACACTGTCATATCCAGCACACTGTCATATTAAACACTGTCATATCCAACACACTGGCATATCTAGCAACTGTCATATCCAACACACTGTCATATCTAGCACACTGTCATATCCAGCACACCGTCATATCCAGCACACTGTCATATCCAGCACACTGTCATATCCAGCAAACTATCATATCCAGCGCACTGTCATATCCAACACACTGTCATATCCAACACACTGTCATATCCAGCACACTTTCATATCCAGCACACTGTCATATTAAACACTGTCACATCAAGCACACTGTCATATCTAGCACTCTGTCATATCCAGCACACTGTCATATCCAACAAACTGTCATATCCAACATTCTGTCATATCCAACACACTTTCATATCCAGCATCCTGTCATACAGCACACTCTCATATTAAACACTGTCATATCCAACACACTGTCATATCTAGCACGCAGTCATGTACAGCACACTGTCATATCCAATAATCTGCCATATCCAACACACTGGTATATCCAACACACTGTCATATCCAACACACTCTGTCATTTTAAACACTGTCACATCAAGCACCCTGTCATATCCTTCACACTGTCATATCCAACACACTGTCATATCCAACATACTGTCATTTTAAACACTGTCACATCAAGCACCCTGTCATATCCATCACACTGTCATATCCAACACACTGTCATATCCAACACACTTTCATATCCAACACACTGTCATATCCCACACACTGTCATATCCATCACACTGTCATATCCAACACACTGTCATATCCCACACACTGTCATATCCATCACACTGTCAAATCCACCACACTGTCATATCTAACACACTGTCATATCCAACACACTGTCATATCCAGTACACTGTCATATCCAGCACACCGTCATATCCAGCACACTGTCATATCCAGCACACTGTCATATCTAGCACACTGTCATATCCAGCAAACTATCATATCCAGCACACTGTCATATCCAGCACCCTGTCATATCTAGCACACTGTCATATCCAGCACACTGTCATAATCCATCACACTGTCATATCCAGCACACTGGCATATTCAACACACTGTCATATCCAGCACACTGTCATATCCAGCACACTGTCATATCCAACACACTGTCATATCCAGCACACTGTCATATCCAGCACACTGTCATATCCAGCACACTGTCATATCCAGCACACTGTCATATCCAGAAAACTGTCATATCTAGCACACTGTCATATCCAGCACACTGTCATATCCAGCACACTGTCATATCTAGGACTCTCTCATATCCAGCACACTGTCATATCCAGCACACTGTCATATCTAGCACACTGTCATATCCAGCACACTATCATATGCAGCACACTCTCGTATCCAGCACACTGTCATATGCAACACACTGTCATATCTAGCACATTGTCATATCCAACACACTTTCATTTCCAACACACTGTCATATCCAACACACTGTCATATCCAACACACTGTCATATCCAACACACTGTCATATCCAACACACTGTCATATCCAATTTACTGTCACATCCAGCACACTGTCATATCCAGCACACTGTCATATTCAGCACACTGTCATATCCAGCACACTGTCATATCCAGCACACTGTAATATTAAACACTATCACATCAAGCACACTGTCATATCTAGCACTCTGTCATATTTAACACACTGTCATATCCAACTAACTGTCACATCCAACATTCTGTCATATCCAACACACTTTCATATCCAGCACCCTGTCATATACAGCACACTCTCATATTAAACACTGTCATATCCAACACACTGTCATATCTGGCACGCAGTCATGTACAGCACACTGTGATATCCAATAAACTGTCATATCCAACACACTGTCATATGGAACACACTGTCATATCCAACACACGGTCATATCCAGCACACTGTCATATCCAACACACTTTCGTATCGAACACACTGTCACATCCAGCACACTGTCATATCCAACACACTGTCATATCCAGCACACTGTCACGTTCAGCACACTGTCATATCAGTCACCCTGTCATATCTAACACACCTGTCATATCCAACACATTGTCATGTCCAGCACACTGTCATATCCAACACACTGTCATATCCAACACACTGTCATATCCAACACACTGTCACATCCAGCACACTGTCATATCCAGCACACTGTCATATCCAACACACTGTCATATCCCACACACTGTCATATCCATCACACTGTTAAATCCAACACACTGTCATATCCAACACACTGTCATATCCAACACACTGTCATATCCAGTACACTGTCATATCCAGCACACCGTCATATCCAACACACTGTCATATCCAGCACACTGTCATATCTAGCACACTGTCATATCCAGCAAACTATCATATCCAGCACACTGTCATATCCAGCACACTGTCATATCTAGCACACTGTCATATCCAGGACACTGTCATATCCATCACACTGTCATATCCAGCACACTGGCATATTCAACACACTGTCATATCCAGCACACTGTCATATCCAGCACACTGTCATATCCAACACACTGTCATATCCAGCACACTGTCATATCCAGCACACTGCCATATCCAGAAAACTGTCATATCTAGCACACTGTCATATCCAGCACACTGTCATATCCATCACACTGTCATATCCAGCACACTGGCATATTCAACACACTGTCATATCCAGCACACTGTCATATCCAGCACACTATCATATCCAACACACTGTCATATCCAGCACTCTGTCATATCCAGCACACTGTCATATCCAGAAAACTGTCATATCTAGCACACTGTCATATCCAGCACACTGTCATATCCATCACACTGTCATATCCAGCACACTGGCATATTCAACACACTGTCATATCCAGCACACTGTCATATCCAGCACACTGTCATATCTAGGACTCTCTCATATCCAGCACACTGTCATATCCAGAAAACTGTCATATCTAGCACACTGTCATATCCAGCACACTGTCATATCCATCACACTGTCATATCCAGCACACTGGCATATTCAACACACTGTCATATCCAGCACACTGTCATATCCAGCACACTGTCATATTAAACACACTGTCATATCCAGCACACTGTCATATCCAGCACACTGTCATATCCAGAAAACTGTCATATCTAGCACACTGTCATATCCAGCACACTGTCATATCCAGCACACTGTCATATCTAGGACTCTCTCATATCCAGCACACTGTCATATCTAGCACACTGTCCTATCCAGCACACTGTCATATCCGTCACACTGTCATATCCAGCACACTGGCATATTCAACACACTGTCATATCTAGCACACTGTCATATCCAGCACACTGTCATATCCAACACAGTGTCATATCCAGCACACTGTCATATCCAGCACACTGTTATATCCAGAAAACTGTCATATCTAGCACACTGTCATATCCAGCACACTGTCATATCCAGCACACTGTCATATCTAGGACTCTCTCATATCCAGCACAATGTCATATCCAGCACACTGTCATATCTAGCACACTGTCATATCCAGCACACTGTCATATCCAGCACACTGTCGTATCCAGCACACTGTCATATGCAACACACTGTCATATCTTGCACACTGTCATATCCAACACACTGTCATTTCCAACACACTGTCATATCCAACACACTGTCATATCCATCACACTGTCATATCCAACACACTGTCATATCCAATACACTGTCACATCCAGCACACTGTCATATCCAGCACACTGTCATATCCAACACACCGTCGTATCCAGCACACTGTCATATCCAGCACACTGTCATATCCAGCACACTGTCATATCCAGCACACTGTTATATCCAGAAAACTGTCATATCTAGCACACTGTCATATCCAGCACACTGTCATATCCAGCACACTGTCATATCTAGGACTCTCTCATATCCAGCACAATGTCATATCCAGCACACTGTCATATCTAGCACACTGTCATATCCAGCACACTGTCATATCCAGCACACTGTCGTATCCAGCACACTGTCATATGCAACACACTGTCATATCTTGCACACTGTCATATCCAACACACTGTCATTTCCAACACACTGTCATATCCAACACACTGTCATATCCATCACACTGTCATATCCAACACACTGTCATATCCAATACACTGTCACATCCAGCACACTGTCATATCCAGCACACTGTCATATCCAACACACCGTCGTATCCAGCACACTGTCATATCCAGCACACTGTCATATCCAGCACACTGTCATATCCAGCACACTGTCAATATTAGGTTACTCCAGTGGTTCCAACACACAAGTTAGCCCAGGGGTCCCAGCACACAGGTTACCCCAGGGGCCCCAGCACAATAGTTTCCCTAGGGGTCCCAGCACACAGGTCACCCTAAGGGTCCCAGCACACAGGTTACCCCAGGGGTCCCAGGACGTAAGTTACCCCAGGGGTCCCAGCACACAGGTCACCCTAAGGGTCCCAGCACACAGGTTACCCCAGGGGTCCCAGCACATAAATTACCTCAGGGGTCTCAGCACACAGGTCACCCTAAGGGTCCCAGCACACAGGTTACCCCAGGGGTCCCAGCACATAAGTTACCCCAGGGGTCCCAGCACACAAGTTACTCCAGGGGTCCCAGCACACAGGTTACCCCAGGGGTCCCAGCACAGAAGTTAGCCCAGGGGCCCCAGCACACAGGTTACCCCAGGGGCCCCAGCACACAGATTACTCCAGGGGGTTCCAGCACACTAGTTTCCCCCATGGGCTCCAGCACAGAAGTTACCCCAGGGGCTCCAGCACACAGGTTACCCCAGGGGGTCCCAGCACACAGGTTTGCCCAAGGGCCCCAGCACAGAAGTTACCCCCATGGGCTCCAGCACACAGGTTACCCCAGGGGTCCCAGCACACAGGTTACCCCAGGGGATTCCAGCACACAAGTTACCCCAGGGGTCCCAGCACAGAAGTTAGCCCAGGGGCCCCAGCACACAGGTTACCCCAGGGGGTCCCAGCACAAAAGTTACCCCCAGGGGTCCTAGCGCAGAAGTTAGCCCAGGGGCCCCAGTACACAGGTTACCCCTGGGGCCCCCAGCACACAGGTTACCCCAGGGGGTTCCAGCACAAATGTTACCCCCAGGGGTCCCAGCACAGAAGTTACCCTAGGAGCCCCAGCACAGAAGTTACCCCAGGGGCTCCAGCACACAGTTACCCCAATGGGTCCCAGCACATAGGTTTGCCCAGGGGCCCCAGCACACAGGTTTGCCCAAGGGCCCCAGCACACAGATTACCCCTGGGGCCCCCAGAACACAGGTTACCCCAGGGGGCCCTAGCACACAGGTTACCCCAGGGGATTCCAGCACACAAGTTACCCCAGGGGTCCCAGCACAGAAGTTAGCCCAGGGGCCCCAGCACACAGGTTACCCCAGGGGGTCCCAGCACAAAAGTTACCCCCAGGGGTCCTAGCGCAGAAGTTAGCCCAGGGGCCCCAGTACACAGGTTACCCCTGGGGCCCCCAGCACACAGGTTACCCCAGGGGGTTCCAGCACAAATGTTACCCCCAGGGGTCCCAGCACAGAAGTTACCCTAGGAGCCCCAGCACAGAAGTTACCCCAGGGGCTCCAGCACACAGTTACCCCAATGGGTCCCAGCACACAGGTTTGCCCAGGGGCCCCAGCACACAGGTTTGCCCAAGGGCCCCAGCACACAGATTACCCCTGGGGCCCCCAGAACACAGGTTACCCCAGGGGGCCCTAGCACACAGGTTACCCTTGGGGGGCCATAATGCTGTTAAGACGGCATTGTCTGTAAACATTAAACACTTCAAGTTTGTGTCTTAGCTCAAAGGATACTCCCATTACCTCTGTCCCTCGCCCACAGTCGGGTGGGCTGGTTATGGGCCTGGAGATCCGGTCACATTTCACATAGACGGCACGTCCCCTGGATTGCCCGTAGACCCTGGGAAGGAAGAAGCCTCGATAGCCCGAGATTTTATTTTGTAATTCGTCTCGAAGCAAGCTCTTCTATAGAAGCAGGAGATGCCTTTGGTTGCTGCTATTCATTGTAAGTGTTACAATTTTGTGCGCAGCTCTTGCACATTCCATTGCAGGATCTTTAGTCCTCTTGGTTGTTAGAAATTGTTGATATTACCGTGGAGGCGATGAGTCACAATAACGTGGCTGAAGTATGTTGACCAGACCACACACTAGAAAGTGAAGGGACGACGACGTTTCGGTCCGTCCTGGACCATTCTCAAGTCGACTTGAGAATGGTCCAGGACGGACCGAAACATCCTCGTCCCTTCACTTTCTAGTGTGTGGTCTGGTCAACATACTTCAGCCACGTTATTGTGACTCATCGCCTCCACGGTAATATCAACAATTTCTAACAACCAAGAGGACTACAGATCCTGCAATGGTCAATGGTCCTGGGGACCATTCTAGTGTGTGGTTTGGTCAACATTACCGTGGATATTACCTGTCGGATATTGAAACTTGTTGATATTACCAATTCCATGGAGGAAGAGTCAGATGAACTCGTCATGGAAGCTGAAATTGGAGTTGAGGATCTTGGTGTACTTGAAACTGACTATCAAGGTCGCTTTCAGAAGTTCTGGACTCTAGCTGATTTTTAGGAATGTTTACTGCCCTGCGTCCCTAAATGTGAGGATATTGCTTTTTCGAATTTCTTGAGCTTGTGCTCAATTGTCTATCGAGTCACCGTGGTTTGCTTGATACCGTGTTTCGACAGCAAACTTTCGACTAATTCCGTGACCAAGGCCTTAAGGATGTCCAGTGACCAAGGGTCAGAGAGTGTCCAGTTGTGTCCACTACTTACTGCTATGCTGGTTTGGGGCCTATTTACTCTTTGGCCCTTATCAATGGAAACTCGAACACTCTTGCCTTCATTATCCTGAGTGTTCTTATTGGGCGCATTAACCGGGCGATTACACTGAACTATTTTCTGGTGGCCCCCCAGCCATCCCTCTGTCCTGGACGGAGAACTTCTCACCCTCCACAATGGCCGATGTGGCATGGTGCCCCCTCCACCTGATGTGGTCTTGGTTTGGACGTTGTTGTATGGATTCTTATATGCCTTTCGGGTCATCTTAGGTTCCAGGCGTGGTGCGCTGTGGAGCGATTTGGGCACTTCGCTTGAACTGGCTGGTTAGCCTTGTTTGTATCAAGGCATATTTTGGTGTCATGGGGCTGGCGGCAGACTCCACACCTCACTGGGCATTAACAACCATCCTTGTGATGTCCAAATCTCTGACATCTGAAGCATCTGAGGGGCTCTGGGGTGTAAGGCCTGTGTTGGAACACGTCCCAAATGCCAAGATCAAGCTTCCCTGGAATCTGTTCTTTAACAATGAGAAGGACTTATCGGGCTTCCTGCTTCGTGGATTATATCTGGCATCTTTCTGCTGACACCACATAATTCTATCTTTCTAAATGCGTTAGAGCCATGTGCAGGGGATAGTGGAGGACAATGATTTCCTGTAATTTATCCTCTGGCTTGAGTTCGTCGCATTTCCTGTGATTCTTAAGGATAGTTACAGCTATTTCGTCTTTGGGCCACAGAATATATTCCCCCTCTGAAGTTTGGTTTTGCTTGTATCTTGAGTTGAGGATACTGCTTTTCAAGGTCCACTACTATGGCATACGAGGTCTTGGCCTCAGTTTGCTGTATCTTGAATACTGGCAGTGAGGATTTTGTCTGGGAAGTGGAAGCGTTGATGGGGCAGACCTTATAGCCAGCCGCCAGGGAGAGGCAGGTCATCTGACCACCAGGAAATAGGGATGAAACCTTACTTTAAGGAAAAAATAGGGAAGGAAACGGGGTAAGGAATGAGAATTAAACCACATAGCAGAAGATGAGGAGACGACGAAGTTTCGGTTCAGGACGGACCGAAACGTCGGTCCAAAATATTCCAAACAAACATTATCTAGTCGATTGTGATAATGGTCCAGGACGGACCGAAACGTCGTCGTCTCCTCATCTTCTGGTGCGTAGTTTAGATCTCATATCTTCAAACCACGTTATTATGACTCATCGTCTGCCAGGGAGTATGGAAGATTGAACTAAGGATAAATTTAAAAAATGTTCCTTCCTCTGATAATGGAATCAACCAAAAACACAAGAGAATAGCGTTTAATCCCTAAATGTGTCGCAGGTTGGAAATCTCCCCAAAAATCAATAATAAAAATTGGTTAAATGAATGCTGCATTGAACTGACGTGATACTTGAAGCTTATATGCGGATATAATTCACATCCCAGGGCTTACATTAAGGCTGTTGTTACGTTGTGTGATCAGTGCCGACTCAATCACATTACGTTCAACAAAATCCTTACTTTTAACAATACATCTGGCCCCTCTGAAGTTGATGCAATGTTCACATAAACTAGAATGTAAATACAATGCACTAGAGTGCTGGGCTGTACGAATAGTATAAGAGTGTGGTTTTACACGTGAGGAAAGATATTTACCCGTTTGGCCGATGTAAACAATGCACACTCATTGCAAGGGATGGAGTACACACAACCTGCTCAGATGAGGTCGAGTTCTTTATTTAATTAATATGGACTTAACTGTATTGTTATTTTGGGACACTGGGTTAATATTAAGGTTTTTCAGGGCTGGAGCAAGTTTTTCTAGTCCTTCAAAATACGGTAAAACCAGCGATATTTTTAAGTTCCGGTTTAGACTTTGGAGCTTGTTTGTTGAACGTTCTTTTTGCTTGACCAAATGCGACATCCAAGAAAGATTTTGGTTATTTTAACTTCCTCCCAATTTCAAATATTTTCGTTATTTCTTCATCAGAAAATTCCGTGCTGCAAACTCTCGGGGCTCTGAGAAACATTTCAGAGAATACTGCCCGCTTAACCTGAACATGATGTTTAGAGTAATAATGAACATACGAACACACACTGGTAGGTTTCCTGTAAACTCCTATAGGAGTTCCTTGTAACTCCTACCGATTCTATGAATCATGATGTGTTGAAAAGGCCAATTCACTATTCTCTTCATTTTCAATTGTGAATCCAGTTGAAGGAACCAGCGAATTAAGCTGATTGAGAAATTTTGCAATCATCAAGCCACAGTACCATCATGGTGCTCGCTTCATTATCTTTTTTGTGGCCACTGATGACTGCAACCCGTCCTCAGACCTGCCAGGGGGGTCTATTCCATCCAGCGGTCGACCCCAAGGACGCATTTTTAACATCCAATTATAACAACAATTTTACATTTCTTAAAAATTATTTTAACATCCTGTTAATTCAAAACAGGAATTCTCTGAAGTATAAATTATTATTATTATATATTAGCATATTGTGCATATTTAGGCACTGGTTAGGTTAGGTGTTTAGGTTCTGTTGGCGATTATTTGTATTTGTATTACGTGGGTGAAGCATTTCATCCCGTCCTCGACTCAAGTCCATTACATCCAGCGGTCGACCCCCACAGACGCATTTTTAATGTTTACCATGCTGTTCATTCAAAACAACAATTTTCTCAAATATAAATTAATATTATAATATATTAGCATATTGTGTATAGATATAGGCATTGGTTAGGTTAGGTTAGGTGTTTAGGTTCTGCTGGCGATTATTTGTATTTGCAGTACGTGGGTGAAGCATTTACAGCGTTGTGGTTCGAACAAATGTCGTCAGTGAAGCACTTGTTCCGGAAGTGTTCGAACGTCAGCAGTTGTGAGTCGTATGTAAACCTTTTTTCATTTATAAACAAAGGGTTTGGCGGGTGGATGGAATCACATTTGGGTTTTTGTTTGGAGGACTGGCTGAAGCATTTACAGTGTTGTGGTTCGAACAGAGGACGTTAGCGAAGCACTTGTTCTGGAAGTGTTCGGAGGTCATCAGTTGTGAATCATGTGTAAACCGTTTTTCATTCATAAACAGTGGGTTTGGCGGGTGCATGGAATGGACGTTGCCCTTTGTTTAGAGGACGGGCAGGTTGACTGTGGGCTCCTCAGCCCGTCTTCCAAACAAAGACCCAAAAGTGATTCCATGCACCCGCCAACCCCCAGCTGTTTATAAATGAAAAACGGTTTACACACGACTCACAGCTGTTGACGTTCGAACACTTCCGGAACAAGTGCTTCACTGACGACTTTTGTTCGAACCACAACGCTATAAATGCTTCACCAACGTACTACAAATACAAATAATCGCCAACAGAACCTAAACACCTGACCTTGAGGTAAGTTTTTCTAGTCCTGCAAAATATGGTAAAACCAGCAAGATTTTTAAGTTCTGCTCTAGACTTGGGTGCTTGTTTGTAGAACGTCCTTTCTGCTTGACCAAACCTAACCTAACCTATGCCTATATATATGCACAATATGCAAATATATTATAATATTAATGTATATTTTAGAAAATTCCCGTTTTGAATGAACAGCATGTAAAAATTTATGAATGCGTCTGTGGGGTCGACCGCTGGATGTAATAGACTTGAGTTGAGGACGGGTTGTTAATATAATGGTGTGGGATATATAATGTCATATATAATGGTGTGATAAACATTAATGTGTGTAAATAGATTTATGATCTACTGATATATCCTCTGATATACCCTCGCATGGCTGCCCTCGCCCGTAACTGGACGGTAGAGCGACGGTCTAGCTTCATGCAGGTCGACGTTCAATCCCCGACTGTCCAAATGATTGGGCACCATTCCTTCCCCTTGACCTATTCCAAATCCTTATCCTGACCCATTTCCCACTGCTATATAGTCGTAATGGCGCATTCTCCTGATAGTTCCTTTGCCCTCGCCCCCAGCCCCCCTGGGGAGCGGGGGGGGGAGGGCGGGCTCCCTTAACCCCTCCCTCACCAGGTAACAGTGAAGACACCCTACAAAGGACCTTCTCGACGGAGACGGTGTTTATTGTGCAATACAGTGACGGGAAGTGGACGACGTAGTCACAGTATCAGGGAGCGTCAAGGTTAGAGGAAGACAACTCTCAGACCTTCCCAAGATTTGCTTGTTATTTCCCGTAGTCTCTGGAGGAAGTGCTGGCACAACGTTTTGACCGATCAGGTTGTCTTGGCGCTATCACCGCAGCCAATGTTCTTCATGTGCCACAACCTACACCATACAACGTGCTAACCTAACAAGAAACGCACTACCCTAAGCCACTCACCTATCTTGATATATATATATATATATATATATATATATATATATATATATATATATATATATATATATATATATATATATATATTTATATATATATATATATATATATATATATATTATATATATATATATATATATATATATACATATATATATATATATATATATATATATATATATATATATATATATATATATATATATATATATATATATATAGTTCAATCCCCGTACATAAAAAAAATAATAGGGGTGGTAGGAGAGGAAAAGATTAAAGTATTCAGTGAGAATCCACAAGGTCTTCTCTGAACACTATTTATTTTCTTCTTCGAGGATGTGGGTCCCTTTAATTAAACCAGTGGTGGTACCCCTAAATAAATAAATATATATATATATATATATATATATATATATATATATATATATATATATATATATATATATATATATATATATATATATATATATATATATATATATATATATATATATATGCACTGAAGTTTATAACTTTTTTTGACACTCAACCCACCAGGGGACTCGAACACTGGCCAACAAGGTGGCAGTTGCATGCTGTATCCACTACACCATACTTCAAAGCCATAAGATAGGTAGGAATTCTGGGGTATTTATAAATATATATATATATAAATATATATATATATATATATATATAAATATACAATCTTTGGACAACACCCACCAGTGGGACTCGAACCCAGAAAGCACAACTACCTTCCAGTAGCTGGCATAACTAGTATGCTTTAACCCACTACGCCATCAGACCTTACAAAAGAAGTAGATAGTTCGAGATATATATATCTCAAACATCTCTACCTCCCGAAGGCACCAGATGAGTGAGGGGTCAGTCTGCATTTTTCGTCAAGCCACTGTCAATGTGAGAGAACTCGTGTCCAGCTTATAAGCCTATACTTGCATAAACCACAAGTGAAGATAAACAATCTTTGGACAACACCCACCAGTGGGACTCGAACCCAGAAAGCACAACTACCTTCCAGTAGCTGGCATAACTAGTATGCTTTAACCCACTACGCCATCAGACCTTACAAAAGAAGTAGATAGTTCGAGATATATATATCTCAAACATCTCTACCTCCCGAAGGCACCAGATGAGTGAGGGGTCAGTCTGCATTTTTCGTCAAGCCACTGTCAATGTGAGAGAACTCGTGTCCAGCTTATAAGCCTATACTTGCATAAACCACAAGTGAAGATAAACAATCTTTGGACAACACCCACCAGTGGGACTCGAACCCAGAAAGCACAACTACCTTCCAGTAGCTGGCATAACTAGTATGCTTTAACCCACTACGCCATCAGACCTTACAAAAGAAGTAGATAGTTCGAGATATATATATCTCAAACATCTCTACCTCCCGAAGGCACCAGATGAGTGAGGGGTCAGTCTGCATTTTTCGTCAAGCCACTGTCAATGTGAGAGAACTCGTGTCCAGCTTAACAATGTGTCTCACATTGACAGTGGCTTGACGAAAAATGCAGACTGACCCCTCACTCATCTGGTGCCTTCGGGAGGTAGAGATGT